>NC_142882.1:45523409-45826439 GCF_051225735.1 Oryctolagus cuniculus
AAAAACAATCAACCAAGATTCAGAGGTAAACTACTCCACAGACCACACGGATCAAACAGAACTTGACAGAACATTCCAGTTAACAGCTGCAGAATACACATTCCTTTCATCAGCACTCTTAGGATAGCCTGCATTTTAGGCCAAAAAACAAGTCTCAGACTTAGAGTATCATGTATCTTTTCTGCCACAATGAAATAAAACTGTAAATTAACAACAAAAGAAACTCCAGAAATTAGACAAATACATGGATACTAAACAACATGCTGCAAATTAAATAACGGGTCACTGAAGGAATAAAAATTGAAATTAAAACATTCCCTGCAACAAATATAAAATAGACACAATATATAAAAACATACAATACAGCAAAAGCAGCACTAAGAGGGACGTTTATAGCTTTAAGTGCCTACATCAAGAAAATAGATAGCTCAACAACCAAATTATACATCTCAAGGACCTAGAAAAGCGAGTACACAATAAACTCAAAAGCAAAAGGAAATAAACATCAGAGTAGAAGTAAATAAAACAGAGACTTAAATAGCAATATAAAAGGCCAATGAAGAGCCTTTTAAAAAAAGATACATGAAATCTATAAAATTTTAGCTAGACAGAGGAGAGAGAGAGAGAAGTCTCAAAGTCAAGGCAGAAAAGGAGATATTACATATAACACCACAGAAATACATAGGGCCATTAGAGATTACTATGAATAACTACATAGCAACAAATTGGACAGCCTAGAAGAAATGGATGACTTTCTATATTCATGTAACATACCAGAATTAAAGCACCAAGGACAGAGAAAACCTGAATAGATAATAAATAAGTAATGAGGTTAAATCTGTTATGAAAAGTCTTCCAGCAAAGAATAGTCCAGGACCAAATAAATGAACTCTACCAAACTTTTAAGGAGGGAGGAATGCCAATTCCAATCAGACTACTTCAAAATCTTCAAAACGTTGGGAACCCTTTCAAATTCACTCATCTTTGAGGTCAGCACTACCTTAATCCCAAAAACCAGGCGATTACACAACAGCAAAAAACTATAGATCAATCTCCTTGATAAACATCGATGCAATCTGAATCCTACAACACATCAAGATGATAATACATCATAACGAAGTGACTTTTATTCCCAGGATGCAAGAATGGTTCAGCTTTGCAAATCAGTAAATATGGCAGATCACATCAACAGAATAAAACATACAAATCACATCATCTCATTAGATGCCAAAAAACATTCAATAAATCCAACATCTATTCACGATAAAAAAACTTCCAACAAAATGGATGTAGGAGGAATAGACATCAACATACAGGCTATCTATGGCAAACCCATAGCCAATTAATGGGGGAGAGCTAAAAGCATTTCTTCTAATATCTGGAACCAGACAAGGACATCTACTGTACTGCTGTTATTCAAATAGTACTGGAAGTTTTGACCAGAGCAATTAATCAAGAGAAAACATTACACATATAAATGGGGAAAGACGAAGTAATATTATTCTCGTTTGCAGATAACACAATTCTGTAAATAGAGAAACCTAAAGACTGTGTAAAGAGGCTATTAGAACTGAAAAAAAATCAGTCAAGTTGTAGGATACAAAATAAACATGAAAAATCAGTAGTATTTTCATACACCAAAAATGGACTGAGAAAAAAATAAGAGCAATCTTTTCACAATAGCTGCAAAAATGAAAATACTTTGGAGTAAATTTATCCAAGGTTGTGAAAGAACCCAACAATGAAAATTACAAAGCACTAGTGAAAAAAGTGAAATATGACATAAAAAATGGAAAGATGCCCCCATGTTCATGGGTTGGAAGAGTTATTAGTAAAATGTCCATACCACCCAAAGTGAATTACGGAATCAACACAATCTCCATGAAAATGACATTCTTCAAGAACCAAAAAAAAAAAAAAAAAAAACAATTGAGACGTGCATATGAAGGCACAAAAGCCCCCAACTAACTGAAACTATCTTAAAAAGGGCAAAGCTAGACATCATTACTGCAATACCAAATTGCAAGCCATACTACAGGGCTGTTGCTACCAAAACAGTATGATACTTGCATAAAACCAAGCACACATGTCAATGGAAAAGTGATTCTGGAACTTAATCTATGCATCTACAGCTGGCTGATTGCTGACAAAAGGCATCGAAACCACAGACTAAAGAAAGGACAGTCTTCAATAAACTGTGCTGAGAAAACTGGATATTCGTTTGCAGAATGAAGCTTGCTCACACCCCTCACCCCTATACAACAATCAACTCAAAATGGATCAAAGATCTAAAGACCTGCAGCTTTCTAGAAACTTCTAAATCAAAGACCTAAATGGAAGACCTGCAATTTTCTAGAAACTTCTAGGAAAAACACATAGGAGACACTTTAAGACACTAGCACAGGCAATGGTTTTTTGGATAAGACCCCAATAGCACAGACAATAAAATACAGACAAATGGGATTATATAAAACTCAAACTTCTGCCTTCAAAGGAAATCAACAGAGTGAACAAAAAGCTGACAGAATGGGAGAAAATATTTGCCAACTATTCAGTGACAAAGGAGTTAATGCCCAGAATATATAAGGAACTGAAAACACTCAACAACAAAACATCCAGTAAAGAAATGGGAAAAGGATCTGGATAAACATGTATCAAAAGAAGTAATACAAATGACCCACACACACATTAAAAAATGTTCACTATCATTAGCCATTAGGGAAATGCAAATGAAAACCACAATGAGATACCATCTCACTCCAGTTAACATGGCTGTATAAAAAAGACAGAAAATAACCAATGCTGGTGAGACTGTGCAGGAAAAAAAATCACACTTCTTCAAAAGACTAAAGCTAGATCTACCACATGACCCATGTATTCCATTCTGGGTACAGAACTAAAAGAAATTAATTCCGTATGTGAAAGACACACCTGCACTTCCATGTTTATTGCAGCACTATTCACTATAGTCAAGATATGAAATTAACCTAGCTGACCATGGGTGAATGAATGGATAAAAGAAAATGTTGTAGGGGTAAGCACTGTGGCACTGCAGGTTAAGCCACTACCTGCAACACCAGCATCCCGTATGGGAACTGATTTGAGTCCCAGCTGCTCCACTTCTGATTCAATTCCCTGCTAACACACCTTGGAGAGCAGCAGAGAATAATTCAAGTACTTGGGGTCCCGCTACCCACATCAGAGACCTGGATGAAGCTCTTGGCTCCTGGCTTCAATCTGGCCCAGCCCCAGCCTTTGCAACCATTTCAGGAAAGAACCAGTGGATGACTTTCTCTTTCTCCCCGCTCCTCTGTATAACTGCACCTTTCAAATAAACAAAGTTTTTACAAAGAGAAACATTGTCTATATAAACAATGGAATATTATTCGACTGTAAAAAATGAAATCCTGGTATTTCTAGCAAAGAAGGAAATGAATCAGATACAGAAAGACAAATACCATATGTTCTCTCTCACATTTTAAAGTTAAAGAAAAATAATAAATCGAACCTGCAATAGTTAGTGTCTGAGGCTGGGAAGAGGAAGAAAGATCTAGGCATTGGATAACAGGAACCAAAAAAAAAAAAATAAAGTTGATAAAAGTAACTGGTTCTAATGTTCCACACTATGATAGGGAACTATAGTTCACAATAATGTATTTTTTAAGAACAGTAATACTATTGTTCTCCTATTAACAAAGTCTTCTTTAAATCCTAAAAATACTCTTAGCAAACTTTTATCAAATTTAATTCAACTATATACAAAAAGTTATCACAGCCACATTAGTTTTACTCCATTAAAATAGTTGGTATTTAATCAATACAAGATTACTTAAAAAGTAATACTTAAAAAGTCAATATGATTCATTAATTCCAGTTCCTACAAAAGGAAAAGCCATATAATCAAACAGATACAGAAAACGCCCTCAATCAAATTCAACATCAAATTAGGATTAAAGCTCTTGGGAAACTGTGGTTAGAAGGGAACTTCTTTAAACAAGAAAAGCTATTTGTCACAAACCTACTCCTAACTTCCAACTTCGTGGTTAAAGACTGAGTGCTTTTCTCTAACCTCAGAAATAAGACAAGGGTATCCACTCTCACCATTTCCACACAACTTTGTTGTGCTGTCATATCTTACACAACAACAACAAATCAAGTGCATGAGGGAGACTGGGGGAAAAATCCACATCATTTTATTCCCAGAAAACATGACAACCTAGTTAGAAAAATTAGTGGAATCTACCCAGAAAAAAACTATGGTAATTACCGAATTTGGAAATGTTACAAGATAGAATCAGTATTCAAAACCCTACATGCTCCACAATGAAAAATTCAAAGTCAAAATTTAAAACAAAGTATTACCATCTAAATAATATTAATTGTAGAGGAACAAAGTATTTAGCAGACTTAAGTAGTAAAAATAAAACATCACCGAGAAAAACCAAAGACCTGAAAAAATACTAATGCATTATATATGTAAGCCAAAAGATTCAATATTGTGAAATTGATTTCTCCTCAAATAGACCTAAAGATTTAATGCAACCCAAATAAAATCCCCAGAAACCTTTTTTGTTGTGTGAATTATCAGATTCTCAAATTTCTATGGAAATACAAATCATCTAACATATTTCCAAAAAAAAAAAAAGGTTACAAAAAGAAAGTCAGGCTTGTACTACCTACGACTTTATTATAAATCTTCAGTAATCAAGATGGTGTGACTTAGAGGTTTACATACAAATGAATGGAAAATGGAATACATAAAAACCATCTTTGATTAACTTGTGTTTGATGAAAGGGCCAAAGAAATTTAATAGGAAAGAGAATCTTGTCAAAAAATGGTGCTAGAACAAGTCTACATCACTATGAAAAAAAAAAAAAAGAAAAAACTTCACACCACATATAAAAATTAACTCAAAGTGACTCATAAACCTAAATGTAGGAGCCAGTGCTATGGTACAGTGGGTAAAGCTGCTGCCTGTGGTGCGGGCATCCCATATTGGTGCCAGTTTGAGTCCCAGTTGCTCCTCTTCCAATCCAGCTCTCTGCTGTGGCCTGGGAAAAGCAGAAGAGGATGGCGCAAGTCCTTGAGCCCCTGCACCTGCATATGAGACCCAGAAGAAGCTCCAGGCTCCTGGCTTTGGATCAGCCCAGCTCTTGCTGTTATGGCCATTTGGGGAGTGAACCAGCAGTTGGAAGACACCTCTCTTATTCACTCACTCAACCTCTGCCTTTCTCTGTAACTCCGCCTTTCAAAAAATAAATCTTAAAAAAAAAAAAAAAAAACTAAATGTGACATTAAAACGTACAAAGCTTCTAAAAGAAAACAAAGGAAAAAAATTCCTCTGTCCTTGGGTTAGGCAAAGATTTATCATATGGCACAAGAAGAACTCTAATAGAGAAAAGAAATCGATAAATTAGATTTCATCAAATATTCATTAAATGTGCTGCTATTAAAACCCACAGTTCAGTGAATGAAAAAGTAGGCCACAGTCTGGGAGAAAGATTTTTGGAAAACATGTGTCTGTTAAGAGCTATGATAGGGCTGAAATTTCATACTAGCAGTCTGCCCCTTTAGCACCATAGTCGCATGCATTCTGGCAGAATGAAACTCCTGGGTCACAAAGACCTTACTACTCACTGCAGAGCGTGCACTCCTAGGGGTGAGGCGTGGCTCGCCCTGGTAAATGCTGTTCAGGCAGGAGATTCGTATCACAACTGTGCGAGCCCAAACTGATGTTAGCCCAGTCGTATTAAAGGATTGCAAGAGAACCTGCAAGAAGGTATCTTTATTATCTTGCCTGGCAAATGAATGCAAGTTTTTTGTACTACACAATTATCTTTTCACAGATAGTCTAATAGTTGTCAGTGCCTCTGCTCGCTCACATAACATGCAAAAACATGAGATCCTTGGAGAATTATCTCCCAATGGTATCCAATAAAGAACATGTGTCCAGAGTATATAAAGATCTCAAACTCTCAGAAACAAAACAAATACAATTTAAACCAAGAAGTTGAAAGAGATGTTGATGGGACAAAGCATGTGAAGGAGTATTCAGCATCACTGGTCACTGAAGGAATGTAAATTAAAGTCGCAAAGGCAAAGCTCCAACACAACTTCTAGAGTGACTAAAATTTCTAAAGACTGACCATACCAAGCACGGGGCATCAGGAAACCTCAAACATCACTGCGGCAACACAGAATGCGACAGTCACTTTGGGAAACAGTTTGGCACCGCCTTTATGAAGTCAAACACACCCTTACTATTTAACCCAGAAATTCCACTTTCAAGTATTTACTCAAGACAAATGAAAACATATGTCCACCAAAAGAAAAAAAATTGGATGCTAATGTTCAGAGCAGCTTTACTCATAATAAGCAAAACCTGGATGCTGGGAGTTTATTCTATGCATGACTTACAAGTGCAGGCACTTGATGGCCTTTGTTTTGGACTCTTTTCAAAGACATGCATGGAACGAATGGCCTTGGAAGGACAGGACAGGATTGTTTGGCTGTACAATAAAGATAATACCCTGCTCTGGATCAAAGTTCAAACAGGCTTACTGCTCATTCTAAAAGATTCCAGTTCCCTAAGCTCAAGATTCCTCTACAGTGATGCCACCTGCTCCCTATGCAAGCTCCAAATGGTCATCTTCATGTCACTGTGTGGGACCTGGGACTCAGGCTCTGCCTATATAATCAGTAATCCATTGCACTTGGTCTGTGACCTAGCAACCTCACTATCTGTCAACATCCATGAAGCTGGAGCAGGCTAACTGGTTAAATTGCAGGGAGTGGGAAGAAGGGTCATCTCCAACTATTCCTAATTCTTGACACTAGGCAAAAGCCCAAATGCCTACCAAAACACATTCTATCCATGGGATGGACTGAACTTCTGGTATACATACAAACATGGAGGAATCCAAAAGCCATGTGAAAGAAACCAGATTGATTAGACTAGGTACTGAATAGACATGTATTGATTAGACTATGTACTGTATTGTTCCATCCTGCTAGGCCAAGAACCAACCATTAAGAACCAAGTTTTCAATCCTGCAAATATTTGAACCACATAATATTTCAAAGTTACAGTAAGTGGTATGTTTGTTGCTCAATTTCAATCTCCACACATATCATATATATACATATATATATATGTATATATATATATGGACAAAGGAACATAATGGCTATACAGGGCCAAACTACAGGTATGCAGAGTAGATGAGAGGTTACCTAGAGAAAGGTGTATGTGGAAGTTCTTAGGGCAAGGTAAATGTAGCATATCATGACCACGGTTGTGGGTATGCAGCACTGTACACTTTGGTCAAAGCTCAAATTGTACTTAGGCTGATGGACATACTTGAATGCTAATTATACATCAATAAAGCTTCAAATGGTTTAACATTCAAACATTTGCCTGATACCTGTTCTTTTCCAAGCCCATTTTAAGAGAAAAAGACAACACTGAGCAAGTGAAGTCCCTGGTCTGAAAGAATTCTTGTGCGGATGAGGAGTGGGAGAGGGAGGGAGCAGACTACATTCTCAACCAAGAAAAGGTCAGACAGTGGTAAGTGCGGTAATAGAAATGTGGAGAGTGCCCAGGGAACAGCTCTCTGATGGGCTATGGGAAAACTTTCTCTGATCTGAGTCTGGACACTCAGGAACAGCAGTTCTTGAGAGAAAAGAGAAAGAGAGAGAGAGAAAAGGTTGGGGGAATGCTTAGCTTCTAAGTAGGATTAAAATCTTACAACCTTCCCAAGAGAGAGACTAGGAGTAAGGAAGGGCCCAAGGGAAAAACAGACCTACCTTCTGTTGTTCATCCCAGCATGTGGATATTTTACTGTGTATCTGGATTGTTTTATAGGCAAATTAAATGAAGAAAAGTGTGTCAAATGCTAACATTCTAGACAATGTTGTCTATCAGAATCCAAGGGGCTTGCCAAGCCATGTGGCTCAGAGTTCTAGAATCTTCACAAAGTATTACTGAGAAAAAAAAAAAAAAAGACTGCCTATGGCTCTTGTGCAGGTACAGTATTCTTCAGAGCCGGGCTCTGCACACTTCAGGTGGGAGGATTGTTTGGAGCAGTGGCACTAGGAAATAATCTTCACACAGCTTCCTGCTTCTGTGTGGATCAGTAACAAAAGCAGCAGAAAAACGTCTGCTTTTTCCAAACTCTCCAAAAGCTTCCTGCTGAGTACGTTCACTCTCCCTCGCAGAAGAAGCGTATTAATTTTTTTTAACAAAATGCTTCAGCCTGGTGTCTATGACTAATAAAACAAATAAAAACTTCTTGCATGATTGAAACAGGCATCCTTTGCATTTTAGAAAAACTGCGGTTACAAACTTATGTGGTGACATTTTTATTCAGATACAGAAACGTAACATCAAGAAATTTGCTACAACTTCCTTCCCTAAGCACAAGCAAAAATGTTCTAGTTTCTAAGGAAAATAAGACAAAAGAAATAAAACAAAACAACCTCTTTATTCACTTTTGAAGTATATATGATGTGCAATACGTGTACAAGTATACTGCTAGGTATTTTGTTTTGCTTAGTACATTATACCTGGGACTTCTAACTTAAAGAAACTATTTGAAAAAGCTATTCCCTGTAGAATCTGCAATAAAGCGACAGCATAGTTTGAGTGAACCGCTTATAAACCAGCAACACCACAGCAGAAACATTATCTTCATCACCAAGAACAAGGTCACTATTGTGTTCATTTCTAAGGTGAAAGAGTAATTTCAAGATCATTCATTTACTGGGGTTTGGGAGTCAAGGAAATGAACAGGTAAAATAGAGAGAACTTTTAGGAGAGGGAAATATTCTGTGTGATATTACAAAGGCAGGTCCATGTTATTCTCTTAGAGCAGACCCCAATGTAAACCACCGGCTCTGGGTGACAATGTGTCCCTGTGGGCACAGCAACTTTAACCAGTGGGCCACTTTGCTGGGGGACATTGACTGTGGGGGAGGCCACACATGGGGTGGGGAGGCAGGGACATGAATCCACTGCTGAAGATTTCAGTCCAAAGCTGGATTTGAATATTAACTGCATGCAAATAGGTAAGATAAATATCTAGGAAAATGAGAAATGCCAAACCTATGCAGATTCATTGGCTTATTTTGGAGGAAAGGAACTTGGAGATTTGGTTTTACCTTTAGTAATGAGGATATTGGGAGTCAGAGAAGTGGTATAATGGGTAAAGCTGCCACCTGCAGTGCAGGATCCCATATGGGCACCGGTTCAAGTCCCAGCTGCTCCATTTCCGATCCAGCTCTCTGCTATGGCCTGGGAAAGCAGGAGATGGCCCAAGTCCTTGGGCCCTCGCACTCATGTGGGAAGACCCGGAGGAAGTTGCTAGCTTCGGATCAGCACAGCTCCGGCTATTGCGGCCAGCTGGGGAATGAACCAGCAGATAGAAGACCTCTCTCTCTCTGCCTCTCCTTCTCTGCATAACTTTCAAATAAATAAATATTTAAAAAATAATGAGGATATTGAAGCATAGGAAGATACGAGACACCCTAATGTATTTTCTATTTAATAACTGCTTTAAAAGAACATTTTAAAAAATTAACCCATTTAATCTTCACAGCTACCCTGATGTAGGTGCCATTGTGATCCCTATTTACCCAAAAGGAAACAGAGAGCAGCTTAAAGATTTCCCATTAGCTTGCTAAGCCAGGATTGGTTCCCAGACTGGCAGACAAAGCCTCCACACACCTGAACAAGGCTTTGACTGCCTGTCCAAAGCAGACAGCGGTGTGGGCAGGGCTAATCCCCAGGTTTCCACTCTAAAATATGTTTCTATACAGCCATAATGTGTTCTCCTGATCCTTGGTGAGGCTTCTGGCTACCTCTGTATGGAAATGCTTCCTTTTCTCCTTACATTTTAGACTCCGTTATGTTTCTTTTCACAGATGGAATCTTTCTCTCTCTTTCCTTGGCTCCACCTATTTTACATTTCACCACAACCAAGCCATGACCCATGAAGCAATAAGAAAAAAAGCCTCTTTATTATGCATGCCTTCAACCAAAAAAAGAGGACAAAAAAAGCTTTAGAAAAAAAAAACAAACACACACATCTAGGATCTGCTTTTATTTGTCCTGGAAATGAAGGAAGCAAGCTGATTGCACACATCCATTCGACTCCTTGCTGCACAAAGACTTGCTGTGGTTGAACTTGATGTTCCTATCGGGTTCAGGGGCCACAGCTGAGGAAAGCAGAGAGCCCTCTGCTCCCTTTGTACACTAGAGCCTGTTGCACCTCCATCTCACCAGAGATCAAGGGGCATCTTTCCTAAGGGGCTGGTTAGGAACCACAGCTGGAAACAGGGAAGAAGTAACCTAACATCCAAGACAGAATGTCAACGCCAGCAGGTAGCACCCCTATACCTGTGGGGACTTGTAGAGGTGGCAAAACCAGGCTTTGCCATAACCATCTTCACCCCGACATCTACTCTACGGCCAGTGCTTCTCAAATTGGACTGCACATGGCCATCACCAGGCTTACAAATGTGTTGAAGCTTTGATGCCGCCTATGTTTCACTGATCTAAGGCACCAACCCTAGCGATAGGATTTATTGTTGTTGCTGCTGCTGGTATTTTTGCTTTAAGCTTTACTTATTTGAGAGGTGGAGCGACAAAGAGAGCTCTTCTGTTTGGTCATTTGACCCCCTACAAATATCCACAACAGCTGGGGCTGGGCCAGGCTGATGCCAGGAACCAGGTATCCCATCCTGGTCTCCCACATGAGTGGCAGGAACCCAGGCTCTCGGATCATCACCTGTTGCCTCCCAGGTGCATTAGCAGGAAGCTGGATTAGAAGCAGGGGTGGAACCTGATACCAGGCACTGCGATATGGGTTGCGGGTATCCCAAGAAGTAGTTTAACCTACTGTGCCACAACACCCACCGCCACAATAGGATCTTTAAAGCTCCCCTGGGTATTCTAATTGCAGACAAGATTGGAATGACTGTTAATACGAGAAAGGAGCAGAGGGTGGCTCTGAAGCCCATGTGAGAGGGGATTCCCTATGCCACATGGAAAGAACCTTTCTTCCCTAGAAGAACTTCCCTGGATAGCCCAGACAGTGGGAAGATGGCTGGGGACAATTTCACAACCATTTGTGGGTACGCACAGCCTTTATGTGCACAGGAAGAAACAGGACACAAAGAAGAGACTGAAGCAGAATAGGCAGCCAAGTTCCTGAAGGCCAAATGGACAAAGCAGAGTCTGTCCTGTGTTCCAGATTTGTCTGATGGTAGTTTTCCTGTTAGTAAAATGGTGCAGTCTTATCTGTGGCACCATCTTAGGCCCTGGCCCATTGCCACCTTGCGTAGTAGGCTTCTGTCCTAAGCCCCATGGCCCAACCACCTATGTCAGTTCCACCCCCATCCTAACGGGATTTGCTGCGCCTACTTCCCTGCCCACCCCTTGGGCAAAGGTCTAACAGGACTTGTTCTCCAGCACATGCTCTCTCTTAATGCTCTTACTCTCTCGCCCTGGCCCGTCGGGCTGCCCCCACCCAACAATAAACCTTTCCTCTCACTCTGGTGTTTGGTGTTTTGTGGCGACCTTATGTTGCCTGAGAAAGCTGCTTCCCAGGTGCTGCCCAAAGGCTGCAGTAGGCAGTAGGAGGCTGTGGATGGACAACTGCCGGTGGGCATTGTGAAGTCTGTGGTTCTGCTATGAGAGAGACGGGCCACGCAAAGCCCACGTTCCAGGCACATGGAGAAGGCTGATGTGGGGAGCAGGGCCCATCACCCGGGAGACAAATAAGTACTGAGACTATGGACAAATAAATACTGAGGACAAATACTGAGATTACCGAGACTAGACTAAACTACTGGAACTGCTAGGACTAGCTCTGTGCATCTGATCTCCCACCATATGGCGCTGAGAAAGAGTAAACAACTTCCAAACAGCTGCCTCACCAATTCGACTAACAAGCTGCAGGAGCTGATCCTGCCCCTGATTGGAGGAGAGCAGCATGCTCAGCACGTGGGGAGAGAACGCCAGCAGAGTTGGGATTGGTGGAAGAGGACTATAAAGGAGGAGAGAGACAACATGCAGGAGGAACATCTGAGGAACCCCTGAGGGAGCCGGCCGGCGGTGTGCCGCCCCTCCGTGAAGGCGGGCTGGGGGGGAGCGGCAGCAAACCCTGGAAGGGCCGGGGAAAGAGAACAGCGCAGGGTCCGGTGTCATTCCTCCGCGAGAGAGGGAGCGACAGGCTGAGACTCAGACGCTGCACAACAGAGACACAGAAGCTCAGCAGTTATCAGCAAACATCTGAAGAGGCTGAAACCAGGTCCAGAGGAATCGAGAGAGGGGCCTTGCACTCCCCATCCTTGCCCTGTTCTGAGCCAACAGGGTTGCCTGGGCCTGAAGTTGAAGAACTGTGATCTGTGGCTTGAAATTGTGAGCTGCTAGAGGGGAAACTGAGCAGAGTTCTAGAAATCATAATTGACCAGAAATATGCAGAATCCAGCAAAAGGATTGCCCAAAAGCAGAAAAGCAGTCTTCTCCAACAATGATAAAGGGGGGTGGGTGGAGAATTGGGGGGTGGAAGGGGTGGAGTCATGAACCCTTCTGGTGAGTTGAGGCTCCTGCGTTAGATTTCTAGAAGTTCTCTCATTTAGCCAGGGGCAGTTTATTTGTCTGGAAAGCAAGTAGGTGTGCTTAGCAAAGGGCACATCACTTGTTATCACTGGTGGACTCGCACAGGATCACTGCGTGCTCTTAGCAGCCTTGACGGGGAAGGAAGGAACACCACAGACAAGTGCTCTGCACTTGGCCTTGGTGCCAGGGGATAGTGGACTGAGTGCGTGCTGAGTTACAGATGAGACTTACGCCAGCAACACTTGCCTTGAACACTTTCTCAGTCCTTCAACCTGACGTTTCTCCTTTTCAGGTATACACTGTGCTTCCTGCCATGGCTGGCCCATAGCTACTCCATGAATCATAGGAATCAATCCTAGTGAATCACCTGTTTAAAAGTGCACTCAAGTACCAAGGGGAGTTTTTAATAAAAGGCTGTTTCACGGAGAGGGCACTGTACTGGGGGTCTTCCCACGCCTTTCCATCTTCCAGATTAACATGGGTGCACATTTTAAGCCCAGTCACAGGAATGACGGCTATCCATTCCCTGTGAGATACAGTAGAGCCCCATGTAGAAGCCATTTTGTTTGATGACTTGTAAGCCTTTTGGCTTAATGTGCCTGGCCCTTTTTAAAACAATCAACTCAAGAGAGAGAGGTTCAGAATGAGGGAATAAATTAACATATGTCAAAAACTATCAACTTGCTTTCTAGAAGGCACTTTGGAGCCAGATGGGTGACAGAGAAAGGATCCACAGGCCAAAGGCACACAAGGCAGGAATGATTAGGAGTAATTAAAGGTTATAGAGCTACAGGGAGCCTCAGAAGAAAAAAACAGATCCCACATTTCCTTTGAAGGGAAGTTAGAAACAGCTGGAACTAACTGAACTGACTTGGAGCCACGAAAAAGCATGATGCAAGTCTCATAATTGAGGGAAAACTAAAAAAAAAAATCTTCCTTTATAATAAAGAGAAAATTAAGTACTCAGATTTTCTAACAGTTAATGCATATATATATTTCCTATACTTAGGACTTTTACTTAACTGAAGTATTATAAGACCAAAGAAGCCCATCAGTGTTTTCTCAATATTTCAGAAAGTAAAATCAAGTATACCTTGTTTTCTCTCCAATTCTCATTATTGTTATTTGAGAAAAATCTATTCTTGAGCACCAAAATTTCCAAACTCCAAACCAATGGCTTTTAACCACTGATATTATTTGGGAGTTTTGGAAGGAGAAAAAAAAATACCACACCACATGCTTGGCTTCCAATTCCAACAATGTGAGTCAGAAACTCCTACAGTGGATGGGGTACACTAGCATGTGTTACATGCCCAGGGATGCTGATCTGCACCTCCCTTTATAATCACCAGCCATTACAATTCAACTGGTGGCAACTCTGCAAACTGTAGGCCTTATCTCCCAAGGAGCTGTCAATCTGATACACGTTTTGTCTCTTAATAAACCTGAGAGCCTGCCATCATTTCAGTTCATCTCTGACAAACCACCCTGGACAATCCTAACCTGTATCAGTTCAAAATATAGCCCACTGTTATCCTGAATCTGGTGAAATAAGGAATGGGTGGGAGGGGGGCACGGTTGCCCTATCAGTTGTAACACCAATTAAACCTAATAATTTCAATCCACTCTGTAATCACAGGCTTAATGCACCACTAACCATAATATCCAACAAGTAAAAAAGTAGAAAGACCACAGTTGCACAGAAGAATAAACAAAGCCTAAAAATCTTTTTAGAGCTGTACTTAGGAAATACATGCAATCTGTTTTCCTTATATGAATAAAAATCTTTAAAAACACACCAGTTAAGATACGTGCATGCCACATCAGAGTACCTATGTTTGATTCCTGGCTCTGCTACTGATCCCAGCTTCCTGCTATGCACACCCTGGGAGGTGGAGATACCAGCTCATTAGTCTCACTAGTCACAATGCCTGTCCCAGCCCCAGGCATTGCCAAGATTTAGGGAGTGAACCAGCTGATAAGAACACACTTGTGTATTCTCCATGTCCTGCCATCTTTCTGCCTCTAAAATGAAAGTGTTTCAGATACAGATTTGTCCAATGATGATGTACTGCAAATTAGGACTCAACTATGGTCCTGAGGTTAAGGCTTCTCCCCCTGTGGCCTATTTTCCCTGTACCTCTGGGAGGATCAGAGATGACAAAACTGACATCTTTCTTCTAGCCTACTCCTCCTCCCATGAGGATTGGTCAATCAATAACCAGCAGCTGGGGCCAGCGCTGTGGCACAGCAGGTTAAAGCCACCGCCTGCAGTGTCAGCATCCCATATGGTTGCTACTTTGAGTCCTGGCTGCTCCACTTCCAATCCAGCTCTCTGCTATGGCCTGGGAAAGCAGTAGAAGATGGCCCAAGTCCTTGGGCCCCTGCACCCACATGGGAGGCCTGGAAGAAGCTTCTGGCTCCTGGCTTTGGATCAGCACAGCTCCAGTTGTTGTGGCCATCTGGGGAGGGAACCAGCAGAATAAAGACCTCTCTGTCTCTAACTTTCTCTATAACTTTCTTTCAAATAAATAAAATAAATCTTTAAAAAAAAAATAGGGCCGGTGCCACAGCTCACTAGGCTAATCCTCCACCTGTGGTGCCTGTACCCCGGATTCTAGTCCTGGTTGGGGCGCCGGATTCTGTCCCGGTTGCTCCTTGTCCAGTCCAGCTCTCTGCTGTGGCCCGGGAGTGCAGTGGAGGATGGCCCAAGTCCTTGGGCCCTGTACCCGCATGGGAGACCAGAGGAAGCCCCTGGCTCCTGGCTTTGGATCAGTGCAGCACGCCGGCCATAGCAACCATTTGGGGGGTGAACCAATGGAAGGAAGACCTTTGTCTCTCTCTCTCTCTCTCTCTAACTCTGCCTGTCAAAAATAAATAAAAATAAAAAAAAAACACAGGATCTGAGCACCTGCTGTTACCAGGGTACTCTTCAGGAGCTATGAAAGATGCTTTGCGTTCAATATGGTCTGTATTTTAAAGAAAATTCAGATGAATTTTGGGGGAAAATCAACCCATGAGAATATGACCAACAGGAACAAAAAGCTAGGTCAGAGTTTGAAGGCAAATGATGGGACAAACAGTAAATGTTATCAGGTGAAGGAGGAAAGCTATTTGGCTGAGTTCAGAGAAGAATCAGAGGAGTATGCCTGAGCTTGATCCTAGGATACAGCAACAATGAGGCGTGGAGATAATATTAAGAGAGTATTCAAACTCCATCTTCAGGTCAAGAAATGTTCATTGGTGGTCTGTTACATAATTAATGCTGGAGTAATAAATGTGGTGAAAACAAAGGTGACTGGAAGCAAAGGTTCCTGTTCCTGGAAGTCCCACACTAGTTTCCTGCTGCAGTACGGAGATGATTCATCCGCATGTGTGGCTGGCTGGGAAAACAAGGCTGGCTTCACAGAGGTGGGGGCTTGTGACCGGCCTTACCTACCAGGCCTATTCACAGGCAGGAATTCAACAGGAAGAACCTGAGGAAAATGACTTCCCAGGATGAGAAAGCAGGCTGCATCTAGGGCAAATCAAGTCAGATAATTAACTGATTATAAAACAACTAAAACATCTCAGCAGACATCTTTAAAAGTAGAAGTCAGCTCAGAGAATTCTAGATGTTGATTTGAAACATTTTCTGTTTAATCTGATAGCATGGAGTTACATACTCAGAATCCTAATTTAGAAGGAACATTCTGGAAGCATGTTGCAGGCTAACTGGGAACAAGGAGAGCAGGTGCAGGACAATCAGAAGCCTCATACAGGTGCCCAGGAGAGAAAGAGGCCTAAGCCAGGCAGCACTTGGAGATGGTCCTTGGGAGTGGGACATGTGTCACCAGCATGTCTCTAGTTAGTAATAAAAAGAAACTCTTTCCCAAGAGCAATCAATGTAAAACTCATGTCTACTGAATTACTACCCTAATAAGTCCCAGGAGTGGGGACAGCAGTATAGTGCAGTGGGTTAAGCTACCACCTGTGCTCCCAGCATCCTATATAAGCACCAGTTCAAGTTCTAAGTGCTCCACTTCTGATCCAGATTATGACCAAAGCATCTTGGCCCCTGACACCCACATAGGAGATCTGTGTGGAGTTCCAGGCTCCTGGGTTCTGTCTGGCCCAGCCCCATTCATTGCAACCACTTGGGAAATGAACCAGTGAATGGATGTTCATATTTCACTCTGTCTCACTTGTGCTGTCTTCCAAATGAATATATCTTAAAAAAAAAAAAAACTTCCAGTGGAAGCTAGATCATTAATGCATCTCATTTGTTCTCAGTTATTCATGGAAAATAACTCATGAAACTAATTCATGTTCTAAATAATTCATGGAAAAATGGAATTCTAAGTTTAGTTTGGTACAAAATATTTTAGAAACCCATGCAATTCAACAATGTGAATATTCCCCATACTTTTTGAAGACTCCTCCAGTTTACATATTAAATACATGGCACCTGCACCTATTTCCTAATCTGCTTATCAAACACACAGCTCTGTAAAGGAAAATATTCCAATTTACGATGATCTACGCAGGGAAAGGAACAATGCCTTCCTGAGGGCTCACATCACCCCTGCTTCCTCCTGTGTTTCCAAGGAGAGACAAAAACACTGAAAACGGATCACTGGCTTCCCTTTGCTTCTGACTCAAACATATGCAATTAGCACCAAAAATTCTGTGTTCACCGAATTGACCTGCAAAACGTGCCCTCAGGAAAGCATACAAGAAAGGCTTCAGGGAGTGTTTAGGACGTGAGACCCCCCATTAGCTTATAAAATGAGGATTACACAGCAGAGGCAGGGGTCATCTCAGTACCAAGTCTGCCATCCCCGCTGAGGAAAAATGTTGGATGCACAGCGCATATCACAGTGTCAGTGCTTACTGACCTGTGTCCCATCTTCCCAAGTTTTTTTTCTTTTTTTTCTTTTACAAAGTTTTATCCTCTTTATTCAGGGAAAACCATCAGATAGATGAGAAGATGAAGGCGAGGAGTGGCCATCATCTCACAACTAGCTAAACCGGAACTGGGGCTTCGATTTCCCGTTAGCAGCTTCTTCCATGAACTGTAATTGGCTCGTCCTTCAACACTCCTGTTCTCCATTAACTGGGTGCCAGGTTCACTTGTCTTCACCTTTGAGTCAGCCGCCTTTGATGCTGTGCCTAATGTCTTCTAAGGTCGAAAAGCTTAGAGTGTACGAAAGAAATACCCAGGGGGTGGAGAGTTGATGGATAATAAGATGCTCTTATAAAATAACTTGATATGAGTTCACTGTGAATTAATGAAAAACATATGCGTCCTAATGTGTCGAATAAAACTCAAAGAAGTGAAGCAAATCTGCTAGGCAGGAAACACTCGGCCAACTCTCAGATATTCATGTGATCCATCACCACAGGGGGAACCAACACTTTTTCTGGGTGGGTCCATCCCTGTGCCATTCAGGGGGCATTTCTGGGAGGCCTCAACAACTGGTTGACGGTGCGTTCTACTGCCGTTATTGCTGCAAAGCAGCATGGGGAATGGCAAACTTCTAGGGGAACAGACACCCGACGCAACTGCTGAACACAATTCAAGGACAGTGAACTCCAGCATTTATTAGATTCATCCCCTCTCTGGCTTACAGCAGTCTGAAGTCGGGAAGAAGCCCTGAATGGTTTCCATTTCTCTTTAAGTCCCGACCCTGTGACCCCCCCCCCAAAAAAAAAGGCTTGAGATTTTTCTCTAAATTATTTAGAACTCTGAAAATCTCAAAGTGCATTGTTAACACTTTTTTTTTTTAGCTTTGAAATTAAGCCCCAAAATATAGACTCACTACAGCAGGGAACAGTACAACAGAAGTTTTTATGAGAAGAATATTCAGGAAGGAATAGGTGTAAAAGATTTCTAGCAATCGTTTGCCAGCTGCTACGATGGCTGGACACAGTTTGGAAGAATACCTGGGTTAGGATCCAAGCGAACGCCAAGTGGCCAAGAGCCAACTCCAACTAAAGCCAAAGAGGAAGTAGTGTTTTCTGGGGTGGGCCCAGTGCTGCAAGGGAACCACAGGACTCCTACCTCCTGGATTCTCTCCCTCCATTCACCTCTCGGAGCTGCTCACGGCTGCTTCTCTGTCTGCATTGGCTTCACTCTCTTTTCTTCAAAGTGGGCCTTCTCCACGGATGGGCTGCCTGGCTGCTAGGACTCCCAGCCTCGCGCCATCCCATCAACCACAGAGGAGAAGCTCATTGGTTCTGCTTGTGTTGCATGCTCAGCTTCAATCATGGTCAGGCCTGGGGAGGGTCAGGGTAGCATAAGAGGCCACACCTGTCTCCCATGCACAGCTGGAGATGGGTTTGCTAAGCACTCGAATCACAGGAGAAAGGTGGCCTCCACAGTCTTACAGTCCTCTGCAGTGGTCTAACCTACTGTGCAGGTGTTTTAGGCAAGTGCCTGTTTTAGGGGACAACTGTGGAAACAGCCTCCTCTTGTCATCAGTGCTCCAAGAAGCACCGCCCCCCAATGCCAAATTCATAGATCACTCCCTCCCATGATCCAATCACTTCACCTCTCCACTTCCCCAAATTGCTCAAGAATTCCGAGTCTGGGACCATGCATTTGGCTTTGCAGTTATGATGTCAGTTAAGATATCCACAACTCACATCAGAGTGAAGTACTTGGGTCGCTGTCACCCATAAGAGACCCAAATTGAGTTTCTGTCTCCTGGCTCCTGCCCCAGTCCCAGCTCAGCCCTGCCCCAGCTGTTGTATCTGGGGTGTGAACCAGTGGAAAGGTGCTCGAAGTCTCTCTCTCTCTCTGCCTCTTGAATAATAATTTTTAAAATATTTTTATTTATTTATTTATTTGAGAGGTAGAGTTACAGACAGTGGGAGGGAGAGACAGAGAGAGAGGTCTTCTATCTGCTGGTTCACTCCCCAAATGGCTACAATGGCCGGAGCTGTGCCGATCCAAGGCCAAGAGCCAGGCACTTCCTCCAGGTCTCCCACATGGGTGCAGGGCCCAAGCATTTGGCTGTCTTCTACTGCTTTCTAGGCCATAGCAGAGAGCTGGATTGGAAGAGGTGCAGCCGGGACTAGAACCGGCGCCCATATGGGATGCCGGCGCCGCAGGTGGAGGATTAACCTACTGCACCATGGAGCCAGCCCCTTGAATAATAATTTTTAAAAGTTATCAGTAGGAAAAGAAAAGTCCTAGTCTGTTTCAAATCATTTAGTACACATATGGTTTTATGTACTGATTTTTACTAGTATTCCTATCATTTACTTATAAAATTTATTTATAAACCAAATTAAATATAGAATTTTATTTCTATAAATATGATAGGTGTTCATTTTATCTTCAAATCTATAATAAGTTTTTCAGCTCTCTTAGGTTGCTTCTAAAATAGAAGTAGTTAAATCTTTTTTTTTTTTTTTTACAGGTAGAGTTAGTGAGAGAGAGACAGAGAGAAAGGTCTTCCTTCTGTTGGTTCACCCCCCCACAAATGGCCGCTACCACTGGCGCACCGCGCTGATCCGAAGCCAGGAGCCAGGTGCTTCTCCTGGTCTCCCATGCAAGTGCAGGGGCCCCAGCACTTGGGCCATCCTCCACTGCCTACCCAGGCCACAGCAGAGAGCTGGACTGGAAGAGGAGCAACCGGGACAGAATCTGGTGCCCCGACCGGGACTAGAACCCGGTGTGCCAGCGCCACAGGTGGAGGATTAGCCTAGTGAGCTGCAGCACCGGCCGAAGTAGTTAAATCTTAAAAAAAAATCTAAAAGTAGTTGCCTGATTATATTTAAACATATATGAGGGGCCCTAGAAACATTCATTCAAAATTAAAAGATGATGCAGATTTTCTGTGAACTTTTTGAAGCCACCTCCTACTGTTAGGGAAATGTTCCCTATAGAGCAATTCCATGATTTCTTTTAAAATTTTTTTAAGATTTATTTAAGGGCCAGCACTGTGGTGTAGTGGGTGGGGACATTGCCTGCCGGGCCGGTGTCCCATGTGGGTGCCAGTTCGAGACCCGGCTTCTCCACTTCTGATCCAGCTCTCTGCTATGGCCTGGGAAAACAGTGAAGGATGGCCTAATTCCTTGGGCTCCTGCACCTGCATGGGAGACCTGGAGGAGGCTCTTGGCTCCTGGCTCCGAACTGGTGCAGCTCCAGCCATTGCAGCCAGTTTTTTTTTTTTTTTTTTTTGGGGGGGGGGGCGAAACAGCCGATGAAGGACCTCTCTCTCTCTCTCTCTCTCTCTCTGCCTCTCCTTTTCTCTCTGTGTAGCTCTGACTTTCAAATAAATAAAATAAATCTTTACCAAAAAATGTATTTATTTATTTGAAAAGCAGAGTTACAGAGAGGCAGAAGCAGAGAGAGAGAGAGAGAGAGAGAGAGAGAGAGAATCTTCCATCCAATGGTTCATTCCTCAAATAGCCACAACAGCTGAAGCTGTGCTGATCTGAAGCCAGGAGCCAGGAACTTCTTCTGGGTTTCCCATGCGGATGCAGGGGCCCAAGGATTTGGGCCATCCTCCACTGCTTTCCCAGGCCATAGCAGAGAGCTGGATCAGAAGTGGAGCAGCCGGAATTCAAACCAGCAGCCATATGGGATGCCGGTACTGTAGCACTGGCCCACCCATGATTGCTTTTTTTTTTTTTTCCCCACAGGCAGAGTGGACAGTGAGAGAGAGAGAGACAGAGAGAAAGGTCTTCCTTTGTCGTTGGTTCACCCTCCAATGGCCACCGTGGCCGGCGCACTGCGGCCGGTGCACCGCACTGATCCGATGGCAGGAGCCAGGTGCTTATCCTGGTCTCCCATTGGGTGCAGGGCCCAAGGATTTGGGCCATCCTCCACTGCACTCCCTGGCCACAGCAGAGAGCTGGCCTGGAAGAGGGGCAACTGGGACAGAATCCGGCGCCCCGACTGGGACTAGAACCCAGTGTGCCAGCGCCACAAGGTGGAGGATTAGCCTAGTGAGCCATGGCGCCGGCCCCCATGATTGCTTTTATAAAGGGAATTATGGCCCTAGAGATGCTGTAGATTTGAAGCAACCTAGGGGTTTGCATAGTGAAGAGAACAAAGAAGCGTGGGGATGACTCACTCCACACTGATTTCTGACTCCACAACAAGGCTGGGTTGATTTGAGCTGATCTTCTTGCACACATCCTGGTTCAATGTGATTGGCCATGGGTGTGCAGATTAAACCTCATTTCTGGGTGTGTCGCGTGGGTGTTTCGGGATAAGATCAGTGTTTGGATCAATGGACTCAGCATTTACACCATGCACTCCCCTGATTCTCAGGCCTCCTACCCCAGCCTGGAATTTCCGCCTGCTGCCACCAGCTTTGCTGGGCCTCCAGCTCACAGACAGATCGTGGGACCTCTTAGCTCTGTGATCTGGGAGGCAATCCTTGCTGATATAAAGTCTGAAAAAGCTCCTGAAGGGGTGGGTGTTGTGACACAGCAGGTGTCTGCTTGCAGCACCAGCATCCTGTATCCAAGTGCCAGTGGAAATCCTGGTTTCTCATGCAGATCTATGCTGATATGCCTGAGAAGGAAGCCAGTGGTGACCCAAGTGCTTGGGTCTCTGTCGCTCCCCCACTCGTGGAGGAACGACACCGGACCCTGCGCTGTTCTCTTTCCCCGGCCCTTCCTGGGTTTGCTGCCGTTCCCCCGGAATTGGCTGCTGCCCGCCCCCCCACCGCCTCCGCGGAGGGGCGGCACACCGCCAGCCGGCCGGCTCTCTCAGGGGTTCCTCAGGGGTTCCTCAGATATTCCTGGTGCATGTTGTCTCTCTCCTCCTTTATAGTCCTCTTCCACCAATCCCAACTCTGATGCCCACACACTGAGCACGCTGCTCTCCTCCAATCAGGGGCAGGATCAGCTCCTGCAGCTTGTTAGTCAAATTGGTAAGGCAGCTGTGTGGAAGTTACTTATTCTCTCTCAGCGCCATATGGTGGGAGATCAGATGCATAGAATTAGTCCTAGCAGTTCCAGTAATTTAGTCTAGTCTCGGTTGCTCCCCACAGGCCTCTGCCACCCACATGGCAAACCTTGGTGGAGTTCCTGCTCCTGGCTTCAGCCTGGCCCAGCCCTGGCTGTTTCTTGCATTTAGGGAATGAACCAGTGGATGCACAATCTCTCTCCCTCTCTCTCTCTCTCTCTCTGCCTTTCAAACAAACAAATAAATATTTTAAAAAAAGGTTTGTGGAAAATATATATTATAAAAAGCCTATGCCAGATTCTGATTTTCTTTTTGTTGGCACCCAAATAAACTTTTTTTTTTTAATTTGAGTTAGAGAGAGAGGTGGAGACAAAGAGGTTTTCCAAGCACTGGTACACTCCCCAAATGGCCACAACAACCAGGACTGGGCCAAGCTGAAGCCAGGAGCCAGGAGCTTCTTCCTGGTCTCTCACATGGGTGCAGGGGCCCAAGGACTTGGGCCATCTTCTACTGTTTCCCCAGGCCATAGCAGAGAGCTGGACCAGAAGTGGAGCAGCTAGGACTCGAACCTGTACCCATATGGGATGCTGGTGTTTCAGGCTGGAGCTTTAACTTGCTGCACCACAGCACCAGCCTCTAAACTTATCTTTTAGTTCAATTTTTTCCCACAAACTTTTGGGAGTACCCTCACATAGAGAATCTTGGTTTTGTTTCTCTTGGGAATGCTGACAACTATATCATGTAATGAATGAGTTTTGCAAATGAGGATGGCAGACTTGTTACATTGTTACATCACTTCCTCTTTGACTTAAAGGCTTCTCTTCTATTAGGGCAGTCCCAGCAAGTACAGAGAACCAGTTTCATCACCCAGGGTCTCTGGGTCCCACACAGAACAAAGGCAGGGCAGTATTTGCTTTGGGAGTGTTTTACAGTGACTTTACATCATCGGTGAGCTAAAAATAGCACGCTGATTTATTTACAATACTCAAAAGATACAATAGTTTATATGGAACCATATCCCAAAGACCCATCCAGCAAATACAAATTATGGTTACTGCGATGGTCATAAAACTGAGGCAGAAAATCTCCTCCCCATAGCTTTTTACCAAAGAAAACTAAACGGAAGACTGGGCCTACTGACATGAAGACTGCTGAGGCAATGGACATTCAAGCAACTGTGCTTGAAAAGTGAAAGGGATTAAAAAGGTGAGGCGTCCACTATCCCAGAAAACCAGTTACTGTGTGCTGCATTTTTCCTGCTACAACAAAAGCATGTTTACTTTGACCTACACGAATCTGAAATGCCCGAGCCATTGACACGCTTAGCACAGCTCTCCTCTTCCTGTGTATGTGAACATGGCAGGGGCTCACACACTCACAGAAACAGACACACTGGCCACCCTTCGGTCTTGCCTCGATTTTTATGTACAGTTGGGGGGAGGGGCTACTTTCCCTTTTCCAGCCAAGCTCAGTGGAGTAGGAAAATTATGTACTACACCTGACACTAAAACTCCAAAATACACAGATTTTTCCCCCTTGAATATATATTTGTTTTTATTTCCTGATTAAAACAGCCCCAGATGGATACTATTTTTCTTCCTTTTTTTTTTCTTGTATTTATTCAAAAAACAATGAAAGAGAGCTCCCATCCTCTAGTGCAATTCTCAAATGCTCCCTATGACCAAGGCTGGGAGAGGCCAGAGGCAGGAGCCAGGAGCTCAGCCCATGTTTCCTATGTGGGTGTCAGGGATCCCAGGGTGTGCACTGGCAGGTGGCTATCTTAACTGTCAGGCCAGATGTCACCCCATTAAAATCACTATTTTATTAGTTTATGTATTTGAGAGGCAGACACAGAGTGTTTCCATGAGCTGGTGTACTTCCCAAATGCCTGCAACAGCGAAGGGGCTGAAGCCAGGAGACGGAACCTCAATCCAGGTCTTCTCCACATGTGGCAGGAACCCAACCACTGAGCCATGATCTGCCACCTCCCAGGGTGCTTATTTGCAGGAAGCTAGAACCCCTGGTAGTCCAGTGCGGGATGAGGCTACTCTAACCAGCAGCTTCACTGCTAGCCACAGGGCCACCCTAGCTCCTGCTTTTTTATTGGGCCCAATCATAGTAAGAGCTGTTTTATAACTATGTACTCTCTTGGGAGAAACTAGAAGTCTCCAGTACATTGTTAATGAATTTCAGTCCATTAAAACCACACCATTTCTTTAAAATATAACCTTGCAGCCACTTCTAAGCCTTTTTACCCCAATGTTAAAAATAAAACACTAATGAACGTTTACCCTTCCTTAGACAATGATCCCTGGACACTTGGCGTGCTTTCTTGCTCTCTCTCTCTCTCCCTCTCTCCCTCTCTCCCTCTCTGTCTCTCTCTCTCTCTCTACCTGCGCTCTGAGATCTCAGCCTCTCTCCCCATCTCTGCATCAAGAGTTCACTCAGGAAGCACCTTGGTGCCAAAATGTATTCCTTACTTCTCATTCATTCCCCAAACGCCCCTTCCACCAAAAAGTACCCCCTTGTCCTACTATATTTGGTGGGGAAAATGAATTCACCCTCAGGTAGTGAAAAATAGGTCAGCGGCTCACTGTGCCAGGCACTCAGCAAGATTTGTGCCACACACTCAGATTTCAGCTCCTGAGATGCAGGGGAGCTGCAGGCACACACCTGAGTTGGAAGAAGTCTCTAAAGTCCCCGTGGGTCCTGGCAATGACACCCAGCTGCAAGGTCACCGCCCCACACACTGGTCTCACACAAGTTGACACTCACCTCTCTTCACCCACACAGCAAATATTTGCCGAATATCTCCGCTGCCCCTGGCCAGGGTTAATCCTGTGTCTGCTTTTTCATCATTGCAACAAACGTTTGAAAGAAGAAAAGAAAGAAAGAGCTGGCAAAGGAAGGAAGGGGTTGGTGTTGTGGCACAGAAAGAGAAGCCACTGCTGGCAATGCCAGCGTCCCATATCAGAGTGCCAGTTGGAGTCCCGGCTACTCCGCTTCTGATCCAGCTTCTTGCTAGTGCACCTGGGAAAGCAGCAGAAGATGGACGAATGCCCAAGTACGTAGATCCCTGCCATCCATGTGGGAGACCCAGATGGAGTTTCAGCCTCCTGTCCTTGGCTTTGCCCAGACCTGGTTTTTGCAGGCATTTGGGGAATGAAAATGGATGTAAGATATCTCTCGCTCTCTCTCTCTCTCTCAGTCTCCCTTTCAAATAAATAAGCCAACCTTTAAAAATGAAAGGAGGAGGAATGGAAGGAGAACAGAGAACAAAGTGAAGATCCATTTACTTTCCCAATATTGGGTCTTTTGCTGCCTTCTGAAGTCCTAATGTTGCTCCTCCCTGTCATTTGCTCCCAGCCCAAAATCAGTGTGCTTTTTCGCATTCTCTATTTAGACGGTTTTATTTTTTGATCACCTCAGCTGGAAGAGGCTAAGGAGCAGGAAGAATTAAATGCCATGGTGAAGACACTCGGATACTCAGTCCACGCTGGCTGTGAAGACACTGTATGATATTCACCCTTTTGCTACAGGCTGACCGACCCTGCTCTTCGTTAACCTGGAAATACCTGGATCTCACATCCCAGGAAATCTACTCTGTGGACTCTCTCAAAGAATTATCGTGGCGTTTCACTTATACCTCATAAACAAATGGGACAGGTGTGGTTAAATTAATCATAAAACACACACCTCTTCCTTGTCCTATATGAATATAGTAGGGCATTGGTTTGCGATGGCATAGATGACTTTCTGACTTAGAACAAGATAGAATCGAAATAAATCCTTGGATTTCTGACCTGAGGTAAACCACTCCTCCGTAAGCAAGATTCTTCTCTATTTCACCTGTCTTTTGATTAAAAAAAAAAAAAGTAGAGGGCTGGTGCTGTGATATGGAAGGTTGATTCTCTACCTGCTGTACTGGCATTCCACATGGGCACAGGTTCAAGTCCTGGCTGCTCCACATCTGATCCAGCTCCTTGCTAATGGCTTAGCAAAGCAGCAGAGGATGGCCCAAGTCCTTGGGCCCCTGCTACCCACTGTGGGAGACCTGGAGGAAGTTCTCAGCTCCTAGCTTTGGCCTGGCCAATCTCCAGCCATTGAAGCCACCTGGGGAGTGAACCAGTGGATAGAAGATCAATCTCTCTCTCACTCTAAAGCTCTCCCTTTCACATAAATAAATAAATCTTTTTTTTAAAAAAAAGTGGAAAAACATTAATGAGAAAGCAACTGGCTGTCACTACCACCGTGACTTGGAAATGGGAATTCTTTGGATCCACCAAGGCCTTCTAGAGACCATGAGGGAGGGAGGGCTGGCAAGTGTGTGTGCACAGCACCCTGGGAGCCATGGCTCTACTGGGTGTAGCACCGGCATCAGCAAGTCAAATCAGTGTGCAACATGTGAGAAAATTCCCTATATCCAAAACCAAGGAGGAGTGGTGTGTCCAAAGAGCAATGAAACATCTCATTCCTCAGGGAATTCTCAAAATGGTTGCCAGACAATTGGATGTTTTGAGGATGGGACCCAAGTTAGGAAATGAGGTAAAGAAGGTTCATAAACCAAAGACCATGCCTACCCCAATTCTGGTATTTTCTTACCGACTTGAGAGTATGGTTCATGAAATCAGTTCAGTTCCATGGATCAGAAAGGAAGAGGCACAGGGAGAGAAGAGAAGAGGACAGAGAACAAGAAGGAAAGAAGAGGAGATTGGGGTGAGATCGTGGGTGAGGGAAGCTTGGATACGGCTGTGCTTGGGTTGGCTTGTGCACTGGGTTGCCAAGTGATTCAGGAGTTAAGTGGCAGAAGTAATTATCCTAGGGAATACTTAAGAAGAAATGGGGAGATCTGCCAAATGCGAGCAGAAGCAAGGTGAGCTGTAAGTAACAACACAAGGCAAGTATAATGATACAACAAAATCTCAAGAAAAGAACAGAACAGAAAGTGACATGGATGCTACAACCTGAAACTCAACCTGAAACTTCCTGCTCACATGAATATAATAAACGATGTGGTTGGCTTAGACAAGAAATCGATTTTAGGGAAAAAATGTAACAGAGACATGTGGAAAACACAAAAGAAGAGCACTAGGAGTTCCCGCTACTTTTTAATCACTAGAGTCAAATAATAAGATGTTACTTGGAATGGAGCAGCACCAGGAAAAATATGTAAATGTGCAGAATGTGAACGATTATGAAAATGTCAAGTACAAAAGGCTAAGTCTTGTAAACAATAAATAATTGGTGAAGTATTCATTTGTTCAGCACCCAAGGGGAAAATAAATAGAAATGGAAGAAATAAAAAGGAACTTGCTCAAAAGTGGCTTGATAGTCTGAAGAACAGCTGGATTTAATTCAGCTTTCCTAAGAAAAGAGAAGGAAGATTTGGAGCTAACCCAACTTGACTTTCCAGATTAACTCAGATTTCATAATTCATTCATTCATCAGCGAACCTCCACCAAGGGACTAGATGACACCAAGCAGACCTGATGCAAGTCCCTGGGAAGGCACGTCCTCGTTCCTCTCCGGGACCTCTCACCTCTTCCCCTTCTTCTCATTCTGACACAGTAACTCATCAATAGGGAGTAGGTGTATAGCCACATCCCACAGTATTCCATTGTTAGAGCACCTGGAATAATCTGAAGAAGTTGCACCCAAAAGTACAATTTTTGACATCAGTAGGAATGAAATTCTATTTCCCAATCAATCAAAGAATAACTCCTAAGAGATTACATTTAACTCTGACCTAGTTCTAGAGCAAGGACTAAGATACTAAAATGGAAATAAGGCATCACATTGCCTACCATTGAAGTGCTCCTTGTCCACAACTTCAGCAATTTAGAGCACAATTCAAGATCATTTACAATGAATAAAAAATAGTAACCTTGCACAAGGAATATTAGAAGGGAGAAACACAAAATTCATACGTGTCTACCCATCTTTTCTAGCTAGTTTGACACCATTAAAGACTAAAGGAGAAAGTGCCAAGACACACATGGGCTATCAGTGCCACACATCAAAAGCAACTGTTGGTGACTATTACTGTTCTTTAGTATTTGTGTAATCTCCAGCAGGATGTTGGGCACATCTGAGTCAGGTATCACCTTTCGATGCAATAGGATTGGGACATCTATGTATCTGGGTCTTTCAAATATATCAGCATTACAGGAATGGAGTCTTGATAAATTTACAGCATCCTGACCATTTTCTTAGGAAGCTACTTTCATCCCAACAGATTCAGAGTATTAAGGAAAGCTGTACCCAATGATGCTTCAGACACTACCTCACTGTCTTGCTCTACTCATAGTTAACTTTCAACATAAACGTAACCACATCTGGGTGGAGACCCAGCTTGGTTCAAGGCTGTGTATGGCAGCCAATGAATTCCTGGTGCTTCTGATTTTAAAATATGTCTTTGGTAGGTCTTTTTTCCAAGGAAGCTGTAAAAGAAAAGAAAACAAAATCCCTCTTCTCATGTAAAAGTACACCTAGCCTACTCATCTCTCAAAAGGACTTGACAAGCCGTATAATGATAGAGCTATGAACAGAAAATCACATGGTGATCTAAAAGAATGTGTAATGAGAGCCAAATCTTGAAGCAATCAGATGCAGTCAGCCTCAGATTAATTCAGATTCCAGGGAGAAGCCTGATTGCTTATGTTTGGGAAGCCCTCATCCTGCACTCCACTATGAAATCAAAATGACTTACCTGATTCTAGATGAGACATCCACACAGTGGGCAGAGATTTTGCAGATTTAATATTCTAAGACCATAAAAACTTGATTATTAAGAACTGGAGGGGGGCCAGCGCTGTGGCGTAGCCAGTAAAGCTGCCACCTGCAGTTCCAGCATCCCATATGGACACCGGTTTGAGTCCCAGCTGCTCCACTTCCCATCCAGCTCTCTGCTATGGCCCGGGAAAGCAGTAGAAGATGGTCCAAGTGCTTGGGCCCCTGCACAAGCATGGGGGACCAGGAAGAATCTCCTGGCTCCTGGATTCAGATAGGCGCAGCTCTGGACATTGCAGCCATTTGGGGAGTGAACCAGTGGATGGAAGACCTCTCTCTCTGCTTCTCCTCTCTCTGTGTAACTCTGACTTTCAAATAAATTGATAAATCTTAAAAAAAAAGAGATGGAGGGACTTAAGAGTTTATAGATTATAATATTCTATTGCACATATCCATTCTATTTACAACATACTAGAAAAATGGTCTTTGTCTGAACTTTGAACTTTGTCTGAACAAGGATTATCTCACAACACAATGTCTATGTGACAGTAAAATCACCAGGTGCCTAAAATAATATGTACCCCCTTGTTTTTTCCATAACACTAATGGTTCCATGATAACCGCTTGGAAAATGGATGTAGATGATGCTATGCCCCACGTGCCAAGAATGTTAATGCTTTTTTGTTTTTGGTCCCCTACCTTTTGCCGGATTATATGAGCCAATAAACCTTTTCGCTTGCTCAAAACACCCTGTAAGGAAGAGAGTTTATATAAGGAAAAGCATATCTGGGCCGGCGCCATGGCTCACTAGGCTAATCCTCCGCCTTGCGGCGCCGGCACACCGGGTTCTAGTCCTGGTCGGGGGGCCAGATTCTGTCCCAGTTGCCCCTCTTCCAGGCCAGCTCTCTGCTATGGCCAGGGAGTGCAGTGGATGATGGCCCAAGTCCTTGGGCCCTGCACCCCATGGGAGACCAGGAGAAGTACCTGGCTCCTGCCATCGGATCAGCACGGTGCGCCGGCCGCAGCGTGCCGGCCGCGGCGGCCATTGGAGGGTGAACCAACGGCAAAAGGAAGACCTTTCTCTCTGTCTCTCTCTCTCACTGTTCACTCTGCCTGTCAAAAAAAAAAAAAAAAAGCATATCTGAAGTCTCAGATCCGTTCCCACTTTCCAGCTCAAAAGCAACCAAATGGCCCATCATCGTCAAGTGAGAACCACACATATTTGTGATATGTTGTCCTGTAGGCTGTTCTTCTCCATCCCTGTCTCCACGGAGAAATGATTCTCAGGATCACCAAACATAGGTGATTGAGCAGCCTAAAGATTACTGAGAGGCCATCTGGGAGAAAAATCTTAGAAAAAATGCTTTGGAAGGGAGAAACGGGAAGTAAAGATAATTGTGTCAGACAAATCTTGGGCCTATAGAAATGTGAGTCTAGGAAACTGGGCGGTTCTTTATTTGTAAGTCAGCCACCCCAAATGAAAGGACAGGATGGAGACCAGCTGAGTCGGCATCAAATGCCGCATGGCATCCTGAGTACCTCACCGGTATTTGCTCAGTTCACCCTCTCCACAACTCTTGAGGACAGGTTCCAAAAACTATCTAATGTTACAGATGGAAAACAGCTATGAGAAACAGAACTACGAAATCTATGTGCTCCAGCGTGATCCCCGAGATCCTACATCAGATACATGTAAAACAGGCACAGAGCACAGACTTGATTGGTTACATCACTTACAGTTCACCTTGCTTCTGCTCGCATTTGGCAGATCTCCCCATTTCTTCTTAAGTATTCCCTAGGATAATTACTTCTGCCACTTAACTCCTGAATCACTTGGCAACCCAGTGCACAAGCCAACCCAAGCACAGCCGTATCCAAGCTTCCCTCACCCACGATCTCACCCCAATCTCCTCTTCTTTCCTTCTTGTTCTCTGTCCTCTTCTCTTCTCTCCCTGTGCCTCTTCCTTTCTGATCCATGGAACTGAACTGATTTCATGAACCATACTCTCAAGTCGGTAAGAAAATACCAGAATTGGGGTAGGCATGGTCTTTGGTTTATGAACCTTCTTTACCTCATTTCCTAACTTGGGTCCCATCCTCAAAACATCCAATTGTCTGGCAACCATTTTGAGAATTCCCTGAGGAATGAGATGTTTCTTGGGACACACCACTCCTCCTTGGTTTTGGATATAGGGAATTTTCTCACATGTTGCACACTGATTTGACTTGCTGATGCCGGTGCTACACCCAGTAGAGCCATGGCTCCCAGGGTGCTGTGTACACACATTGCCAGGCCCGCCCTCCCTCACAGTCTCTAGTAGTCCAACAAATTAAATAGGCTATTTCTTCAAACATAACAAATGTCTGACAGCAAACTTCATAGAGGTTAAATCATGCAGGGCCTTGTTACAAATTAAACTGAAAATGTCTCATGGCCAGCATCATGGTACAGGGGGTTAAGCCACCACATGCAACGCCAGCATCCCATATCAGAGTTCCTGGCTCCTGACTTCTGCCTGGCCCAGCGCTGGGTGTTGTGAGCCATTTAGGAAGGGAGCCAGTGGATGGAAGGTCTCTATCCATCTCTCTCTCTCTCTATCTCTGTGAGTCTAACTTTCCAATAAATAAATAAATTTTTTAAAAGCAATAGATGAAGGTAACAGTGCTTTCTAAAGGTCTGCTCTGACTTAGGCTCAGCTGTATCTGTGATAATTCCCATTTTCCTTACCTGCTAGCTGGCACAGAGTACCTTTCTCCCCTCCTCAGCCCTGCCCACACACCTCCACATCCTACAGGCATTCGTGTTTCTACAACCCTGATGGTTGTTCATTCTCAAATATTTATTGAGTCTCTACTATGTGGCTCTAATGCACAAGTCAGCCTTTAGCAACTGACAGCAACTGCTCACGTGGTCTCCTCTTCTCTGCCACTCTCCTGGAAAATGTTCTCCCATCAAAGCCCAGTCTCCCAAACGTGTGTTCTAAATTCCTTCCCCTCTCGTCCCTGAGAAACTGCTCCATCCACCAGGCCAACTCCACCTGGACCTTCAGGCTCTTCTCTGCGGGGTCATTGCCCGCAGTCAAACACTGATCTCAAAAAAGTCCTCTCGGTATACCCATCTTCTAGCTACTGACATATCTCTCATCTCCCAGCCCTAACCAGGATTATTTCTATTATTTATTTTCATTCCATTTTGAAAAGCAGAGAGAGGGGATAAAAATGGAAGAGAGAGAGAGAGATCTGTCTTCTGGTTCACTTCACATTTGCTTGCAACAGCCCAGGAGCCTGGGCCAGGCCAAAGCCAGGCCTGCTACCCAGTCTTGGTTTCTCACACAGGTGGCAGGGACCCACATTCCTGCCCCATTGAAAGCTGAGCATCAGCAGGAAACTGGAATCAGGAACAGAGTCCAGACTTGAAATCAGACACGCCAGCATGGGATGCAGGTGTTCCAAGCAGTATCTTAACCACTGCGCCAAACATTTGCCCTTACTCAAGCTTCTTAAAAAGGTATACACATGGGGCTGGTGCTGTGTAGTAGTAGGTGAAGCCTCCACCTGTAGGGCCGGCATCCCATATGGGCACCAGTTTGAGTCCTGGCCGATTTAGCTCCTTGCTAATGGCCTGGGAAGGCAGAGGAAGATGGCCCAAGTCCTTGGGCTCCTGCACCCATGTGGGAGACACAGAAGAAGCCCCTGGCTCCTAGCTTCAAATCAGCCCAGCTCCAGCTGTTGCAGCCATTTGGGGAGTGAACCAGCAGATGGAAGACCTCTCTGTCTATGTCTCTCTGCCTCTGTAACTCTGCCTCTCAAATAATTAAATAAATCTAAAAATGGTATATGTACATGCCTCCTTTGCTTTCTTCTTACCCAATCTTTTTTTAAAAGATTTATTTATTTTATTTGAAAGGCAGAGTCATAGAGAGACAGAGGCAGAGAGAGAGGTCTTCCTTCTGCTGGTTCACTCCCCAGATAGCCACCAACAGCCAGAGATCAGCCGATCCAAAGCTAGGAGCCAGGAGCTTCTTCTGGGTCTCCCACATGGATACAGGGGCCCAAGGATTTGGGCCATCTTCCACTGCTTTCCCAGGCCATAGCAGAGAGCTGGATCAGAAGAGGAGCAGCCAGGACTCAACCCAGTGCCCATCAGGGATGCTGGCACTACAGGCGGCAGCTTTACTCACTATGCCACAGTGCCGGCCCCCTTATCCAATCTTGAACTCAGAACTAAATTATTCTTGATCAGATCACCAATTGTGGTTGTTTTCTAAAGATGGCCTCAAACCAACCTGCTAGTTCTTGTATAAGCAGGCTGCCTCTCTAATCAAAAGAGTTTATTACCGCTTCCCTTGATCTGGGCCTCTGACTGCTTTGGTTAATAATACAGCAGAAGACACAGATAACACAGAGCTGTTGTGAACCTTGACTCAGCAGCTTCTGCTTTTCTTTCAGTGGTCTTCCTATTTCAGTGGTCTATTTGAGTGGTCAGTCTATTTCAGAAACCAGCCATCAGGTCATGAGAATTCCAAGCCACGTGCAGAGGCCACATACAGGTGCTCTCCTGTCTCAGGGTGTGTGTGTCACTCTTCACTGTTCTCAGAGGGTCCATCTATCTCCCTGCTCTACCCCTGGCTAATCCCACTCATCTGTCAACTCTGAAACTAAAATGTATTTCCTAAGAGACACCCCCTCCTGAAATATCCCAGTTCAAGTCAGTTACCATTCAGACATTGTATTTCCAATTCATAATGCTTATTAAAATCAGTTGTTGCTATTTTACTCTCAAATTATCTTTAATGTCTATCTTTCTCCCACAAAACATTTAATCTTGTTCGTATTGTTCACTAGCGTGGTGGGCAGCCTTTTACAAGGCTCCCAATCGTCCTTGACTCCTGGTATTCATATTCTGATGAAATGCCCTACCTTGCATTGTGGGATGGGCTGAATGACTCACTGCTAATGAAGAAATATGACAAAAAGATGGAATATGATTTCTGTAACTGAGTTGTACAGCCTGTGACTTGCATCTTGCTAGCCAACTCTACTGACTTCTCAAATTGCACCCTTTGACAAAGCAATCTGCCATACTGTGAAGACCCAAATGGCAAGGAATTAAAAGGCAAACACTGGCCAACTGTCATCAACAAAGTAAATCTTTCCAAAAAACTTGTGTCTGAATATGGAAGCAGACTTCTCCTTGGTGGAGCTTTGAGCTGACCACACAGGCCAGTGGATGCCCTGACTGCAGCCTGTGAGGTAGTGAGCCCAGCTAAGCCCTGCTCAGATGTCAGGCCCCTGGGAACTATGAGATAATAAATGAGTGTTGTTTAAAGCCGCTATGTTTTAGTGTAATTTGGTATGTAACAATACAATAATTATGCCTCCACAAAAAATAACCAACTAGGTCTTTCAAATGCCTTCATTCAGTGATCACAACAACCTTGATAGACAAAAAGTATTACTTTCCTAATTTTACATGCAAGGAAACTGAGAAAGAAAGCTTACTTAGCTGCCAAAGGTCAATCAGTAAGTGTTAGAGTTAATGCTTGGTTAGATATGCTAAATACTCATTAAGTGAATGTTTTTATTACTCTGAAAACCAATAAAATAAATATTAGGATATAATGAAACATTTTTTAATGCTTTAACAAACTCAATGGAATTACTCAATGAACAAGTGATAGACACTGTGTGCCTTTCATCCCTGTGGTTGACATAAAATAGCCACTCCCTTCTATCTGATGTACACTACAGATTTCACAGATATGTTAATCCATTTACAGACCAGTTAATGGGATCATACAGAAGAGTCTGATCAATGGTGGTGATTCATAGCATAAGATTTATGGCAGAGATAGGTGAATCTGACCTTATTGTTAGACCTGAATTACTAGAAGCAAGCCATTGTCCACTTAAATAATTAACAGGCAATTTTATGGTTCCCCCTTTATATGCTGCACCATATAATGCCCACTCCTTCCAGCTCCACAGCTGCAAGCAGGGTCATGTGATTGACATCGGATGATTTCTTTGTTTTGACTTAGGTGTGGTTTCCAAACAGTTCCAGAATATGGCTTGACTCCAAAGACTGAGACTTGACTGGTCACACATCCTCACCATATCCTTTATTGGAAGCAAACATGAAATCCCAGCAGTGATCATTTCAGATATTTGATCTGAACAAAAGAGAAATGGGTGGGGCTAAATTCTTCAAAATTAAGTTGCTCTACCTCCCAGGATTCTGTGGGTGTTTGCGCAATCATGAAACAACACATTGAATGCTGGTCTGTGTCTACAAGGAATGTGACATGACCATGAGTCATACCCATCTCTCTAAGGCTGTTATGTAGCTGGCAGGAAGTAGTGTATATCCCTAGGGCAGAAAATTACCCCCAGCGTAGGTGGGGTCTATGAAAATACTGAGGTAATAGAAGCTTTGTATTTCTTTACTATTTACAAGGTCACTCCTACCCTACATTAAAGGTCAAATCTGCCTCTAAGAGGTTCTCTGCGGATTTCTATGACATTCCTTGGGGCACAGCACTTGTATGGTTCAGCTCATTTCTGAAGGATGTGAGAAAGAAAGCAGAAAGTCATCAAAAGAGCATTCTTCTTGGAATTCATCCATGGGACTTCCATTCAAGTTAGTCTGCTAGGCTGTAGCTTACTCAAAAACAGGGAGGAACCCAGCTTGACTTTTCTTCTAGAATGTAGTCCCTTTTCCCATAGCTTGGTTGAATTCTCAGTGGCAAAAGAACCACTTTATTCTCAGTGTCCTTCAGGGGTGGTATCACTCTCAGAGACACCATCACTGCCCCCAGTTTGCTCAGAGACTGTTGATGACCATGCCTCCTCGCCATGGACAGCCTGGCAACTTTTTGGAAAATAGTAAGTCGCACCTCCTCTCCAAAGCTGTGAGAACCACTGCCCAGGATAAGATAGCACAGGGTGAAAGGAAAGGCAATTCTTCAAGCAGAATCGCTTAACCCAGCCCCAACCCTACACCACACCTAAGAGAAGAGTTCTATTCTTGCTAACAGTAAGAATGGCCCAAACGAAGGAAATAAGTTAATATGATTAAATTATTAGACATTAATTTCATCCTCACCATAAACCCAGAATGTGGGGAGCAACCCGGACTGGACTGAGTTACTGGAATTAAGACTTATTCTATGCATCTGCTCTCCCACAATATGGCGCTGGGAGAGGAGGCAACAGCTTCTACCCAGCTGCCTCTCACCAACAGCTTCTACCCAGCCTCTACCAAGCTGCAGGACCTGCTCCTGATTGAAGGAGAGCAGCGTACTCGGCGTGTGGGCAGCCGAGTTGGGATTGGCGGAGGAGGACTATAAAGGAGGAGAGAGACAGCATACACCAGGAATATCTAAGGGGAACATCTAGCTGAAGGAACACCTGTGCAGCCCCCGAGAGAGCCGGCAGGCGGTGTGCCGCTCCCCTGCGGAAGTGGGGAATGTGGCCAGGGGGAACTGCCCTTCCACGGAGGTGGAAGGGATAGTAGCCAACCCGGGAAGAACCAGCAGCAAACCCGGGGAGGGCCGAGCAGACGAAAGAACAGCGCAGGGTCCTGTGTCGTTCCTCCACGAAGAGGGGGAGCGACACCAGAAGTTACCCCATTTTTCAGATGGAGGTTCTCCAACACACAAAATAATTTCTTCTAGGGCTACATGTCTTGGATTAATTGGGTGTTTGAACCATGGCTCCCTAATGCTCAGAATCAGCCACACCTGATTCTAACTCAAGGATATCGCTTCTTATTCTTTAGCCCACTAGTCCAGGTCAGGGCTGACGGGATAAAGAGCACATCAGGTCCTCAGCTTCGTTTTTCAGCACATTTTTCCCATCTCAGGCATCCAGTCCCCTTCCCACACTCCATTAAATCCACTGAGCCAGACCAGTTAGCAACCAGGAAATGTGTACTTCAATTGCTACTTTGCCTCCCTAGGAGATATTTACATTTAAAACACTTTGCTCTGGTTTTCAACCATACACTTTCTCAGAAACTAGCCATTAAAAGAATTTTAAACACCAATGAGCAGATGTAGGAGGAAGAATGGCCAGAAATGTGTAGGCAGGATAAAGGGTTTTTCTTAATGCCTCCTAAAGCACACTACAAGAAGCTGTCAACTCCACGCACGACTCCTTGTCCTGAGGTACCTGTTTCACTGCTGAAAGAGGAATGGAAATTTCATTCAAGACTATCCAGTTCAGGGGCCGGTGACATGGCTCACTTGGTTAACCCTCCACCTGCGGTGCTGCCATCCCATAGGGGCACCGGGTTCTAGTCCCAATTGCTTCTCTTCCAGTCCAGCTCTCTGTTGTGGCCCAGAAAGGCAGTGGAGGATGGCCCAAGTGCCTGGGCCCTGCACCCACATGGGAGACCAGGAGGAAGCCCCTGGCTCCTAGCTTCGGATCGGCGTAGTTCCAGCCATAGTGGCCATTTGGGGGGTGAACCAATGGAAGGAAGACCTTTCTCTTTCTCTCTCTCTCACTGTCTGTCAAAAAAAAAAAAAAAAACAAAAAAAAAAAAAAAAAAAAAAACCTTATCAACACGGGACTGGTAAGCTATAGCACACTCAGAAGAAAAGGCTGAGGGCCCTGGGGACTTCACCATCTCCCTGGGTGACACAGCACACGTGTGGCGGCACACAGCAGCTGCAGGACACCAGCAAGGCTCTTCAACAGCATGGCATGCCCAAGTCATTCACTGAGGTAGTATCTGTTCTTGAAGACCCAGAGGCTGAAAAAAAGATCAATCAAGGCCGTGGAATCTGGAAAGGTTGCCAGTAACAGGGATGACTTGGCATACATCTGGGGAGGAAAATATGAGCACTAAATAGAGAAGAACTGAAAAAAAAATGCAGAAGTGTACGGAGGGGGGATTTTCCATCCCCTTCTTCATTCCCCAAATGAACACAATGGCTCAGGTGAGCCAGGCAAAGTCAAGAACCTGGAACTCCATCCATGTCTTCCACATGAGTGCAGGTGCCCAAGTACTTGGGCCATCATCCACTGCCTTCCCAGGTGCATTAGCAGGGAGATGGATCCGAAGCAGAGTATCTGGGACTCAAACTCAAACTGTGATATGGGATGCCAGAGTCACAAGTGGTGATCCAACCCTCTGCACCAAACATGGGCTCCCCCAAAAAAGTTTACACCCTGGTGGAAGAGACGGAATTACAAACACAGACAGTAAGAACATAAATTCCAATCGGAAGAAACACTAAGGTGACAAAAACGGTACCATGGGGCAGTTACTGAGGGAGAATGTTAGGGCTGAACTGTGTGCCCCACAAATGTGTAGGCTGAAGTTCTGATCCCCAGTACTTCCAAGTGTGACTGTATATGGAGACAAGATCTTTAAGGTGGGAATTAAGTTATAATGATGTCATTAAGGTGGAAACTTCTGTCATGTAGGCAGGGGAAGCCAGACACAGACATGCAGAGAAGACCACGTGAAGGCACAGGAAAACACCAACATCTCCAGTGGAGAAAAGATTAAGTTCAAGAAACCTGAGATAGACATTTGAAAAAAATACAAGTCTGAGGGGCTGGCACTGTGGCATAGCAGGTAAAGCTGCTGCCTGCAGTGCAAGCATCCCATATGGGCACTGGTTCCAGACCTGGCTGCCCCACTTCTGATCCAGCTCTCTGCTATGGCCTGGGCAGGCAGTGGCAGATGGCCTAAGTGTTGGGCCACTGCACCCACATGGGAGACCCAGAGGAAGCTCCTGGCTCCTGGCTTCAGATTAGCACAGCTCTGGCCATTGCAGCCATCTGGTAAGTAAACCAGCAGATAGAGGACCTCTTTCTCTTATACAGGATCTCTCTCTCCCTCTCTCTCTCTCTCTCCCTCTCTCTGTAACTCTGCCTTTGAAATAAAATAAATAAATCCTTGAAAAAAATATAGGTGTCTGAGACATCTGTGGCTCCATGACCTGGGGTGGGGGGTGGTAACAAACAGTCTCTCCTGGGTGGCACAGTAATGTTCCCTCCTGCTTTACAGGGCTGCTGGACAAGCACGAGCAATGGGATGTGGTGGGAAGAACTTGGCGAAGAGCTGAAGGCCATTTTCCTACATTAAAAGGAGGGAAGGTAGGGTATGTGTCAAGTCCAGGTCAGTCTTCAGTATTTTCTTTAAAAGAAACAAAGTATGAGGCAAAGCCATCTGCTGAGGAGGTTACAAGAGGAAAAAAAAAAAACATGTCTTCAGTTGGCAAGAGGGTGAATATACAGGAGAAGGAAACAGGACTGACCATCCATGAGGGGTGTCCATTTGAGATGTGTGGTTACAAACTGGGAGAGAGAAACACAGCTGATCTGTTTTCTCTCGCGATACTCCGCTGTTAGATCAGGGTTCAGAGCCGACAGACAGTGGAATTGTAATGTTGCACATGAGCATAGCTAGGGACAAGAGAAGAAAGAAGGTTTCTTTTTTTTTTTTAATTTTTTGACAGGCAGAGTGGACAGCGAGAGAGAGAGAGAGACAGAGAGAAAGGTCTTCCTTTGTCATTGGTTCACCCTCCAATGGCCACCGTGGCTGGTGCGCTGCGGCCAGGGCATCGCGCTGATCCGAAGCCAGGAGCCAGGAGCCAGGTGCTTCTCCTGGTATCCCATGGGGCACAGGGCCCGAGCACTTGGGCCATCCTCCACTGCCTACCCAGGCCACAGCAGAGAGCTGGCCTGGAAGAGGGGCAACCTGGACAGAATTCGGCCCCCCAACTGGGACTAGAACCCGGTGTGCCAGCACCGCAGGCGGAAGATTAGCCTATTGAGCCGCAGCGCCGGCTCTATTTTTTTTTTTTTTTTTAGATTTATTTATTTATTTGAAAGTCAGAGTTACACAGAGAGGAAAGGAGAGGAAGAAAGAGAGAGAGGTCTTCCATCCACTGGTTCACTCCCCAATTGGCCACAATGGCCAGAGCTGCGCCGATCCAAAGCCAGGAGCCAGGAGCCAGGAGCCAGGAGCTTCTTCCAGGTCTCCCACACAGGTTCCGGGGCCCAATGATATGAGCCATTATCTCTGCTTTCCCAGGCCAGAGCTGGATTGGAAGTAGAGCAGCTGGAACTCGAACCAGCACCCATATGGGATGCCGGCACTGCAGGTGGCAGCTTTACCTACTAAGCCACAGTGCTGTCCCCAGAAACGAGGTTTCCAAGACACTTGGTTATCATATCCCATCAAGAAAGGCATGGTTCTCCTTCCCTTCCTCCTTGATGAACCCACAAATCTACAGGGCAGTACATTACCTACCAAGAGCACCCATGGTTGGGTAGAATAAGGTCACGTGACAAAGAGTTGTCAATGCCCAGGCTGAAAGTTAGACTTGACCTTGGAGAAAAGGAGTAGTTATCCACCGTATTTTAAATAAGGAAGTGGTAAAAGTTTTAAAAACCTAAAAGCATTTAGAAAAAAATGGAGAAACTAGAAGAGAAGAAGCTTTCCTCTTCTTTCCTGGGACATCAGGATCTTGGAGTTCATATGCACCTTGAGCTAACACCATAGAATAGCAATGCAAGAGCATCTGAACAAGGCAGTTATACCCACTGTGCACAACCTAAACAAGAGAAATTTGTGAAATATGATTCCCATGTTATAGGGACTTTTATTATAAGCATGATGGCCAACACTGAATGAATATTCACAGAAATGTTCAAATTCAAGTACCCTTCCATTGTCCCAAATGATATCCTGATACTTGTTAAACCATGTGCCTTCATTGTTGTCTTTGAAAAACATGATCGCCATAACAACGAGGTCAAACACACCAACATTAAGAGAACCAAAACAGAGTGAAGATTAAAACCTTGTGTAGCAAAGGCCCCAGAATACAAGCATAATCGGTGTACTTGTTAAAAAAAAATTCCAGTTTGAAAATCCGAAGCTCCTTCATAAAAAGGAGAGTGGCCTTTGTGTGTGCAGATCAACAGCTGCACCAAGAATGACTGTATCCAAAAAGCTAAGGAGAAAGGGTCATTCTTCAACCATTCAGGCTACATCTGGGGAAGACTCAGAGTAACCAAGCTTGGTTTCAGGATACTGGTTGGGTTGAAGGGAAACAGCAATTCTAATTGTGTACATTAGATCACTTTCTATCTGGGGTGTGGGCCAAGATGATATAGCCAAAAGCTCCCCATGTACAAGCAGCTTGGACAAACTGCAGGTGGATTTTTCTCAGATACCAGTCTAGAAGGAGCCACTGTGTTCTAAGAGCTCACTCCATGGTACAGGCTGATTTTATCCATGACTGAAGGCAGGGGTTCTTAAATGTGTTAGCCTTGGGACCCATTCACACTTAAAAATTACTGAGAGGACAAACCAAGATGGTGGCTGAGTAGGACACTCCAGGGACCACCTCCCCACAGAGGCACCAATTTGAACAGCTATCCCTACACCAGGTCACCTTCAGAAGAGCTATGGAAGCTGGACGAGTGCCTCATTATATTGTAATAAGAATAAAAGCCACACTGAAGAAGGCAGGAATTGGAGGAGTTGCCTACATCATCCCTTCTCCAAGTGGCTGAGCATGTAGAAGGTCAGCACCAGCTTTGGTGGGACAGGGGGAATTTCAGCCCAGCCCCCACATGTGAATCCCAGTTCCAAGTCCACTGCAGTAAAACTCAGCCAAACAGGGCCCTGTGGCCCCTACCCCCAGGCCTGTACCTGTAGACTGAGTATCTGGGCCCTCTCTAGCCTGATAACCTCAGCCACCCTTCCAGAGCAAGACTCCAGGCACTGCAGAACAGGGCAGGAGGGGGTGCTTAGAACCTTGCCTCAGAGCTTAGGGCTGGGTCCACTGCCCTGAGACCCAGCGTCTGATCAGCACAATAGCCCCTATCCAGTGCTTGTACACAGAGCCTCTAGACTTGCATGGCACTAGGCAAAGTCCTGCATTCTGCTGTGTGCAACAACCTCATTTCAGTAGGCCTGGCATGTACCCCCAATACTTCATGGGGCCCAGTGACTGTTAGACTCCAGAGTGACTCAGCCTAGTGCCAGTCTGGGTCACCCAGGGGCTGCCTTTATCACCCTTCCTCCAGAGTTGAGTAGAGATCAAGGAATTGACAGCAGGCAGATCCTTTCTCTGAACTTGCCCCACTATCGGAGACCTGCACCATGGGAGGATGGATTTGATTCCCGTATATTACCACCAGCCTCCCCTGGGCCTGGCATGCTCCTCCAAGATTACTAACGACTATGAGACTCTCCTAGAGCCTTCCTGGGCAGATTAGGGGTTCTCTCTATCATCTTTCTTCCAACAGAGAGCAGAGACTACAGTGGGACTCAGTGCCAGGATGGTACAACTCACCATTAGGAAGATGTGGCCCCTACCACCAAGCCAGTACCTGCAGACAGAGCCCTGGACCTGCTTTGGTACCAAGTAGAGTTTGATTACCCGATGATCAGGCTTATTCCCCAGCTAGCATTATCAAGGGCTGGTAAGAGTGGTATCAGGCAGTGAGGCCTCTTCAGCACCCAATACACCAGAGCAGGCTTCAGTCCTACCCACGTGGTCTAGTATGGAGGTATTGGTGGCCATAGCAATAGGCACCTGGGCCTGTCCCACACCCACAAAGACTCTTGTTGGGATGAGTTACACTTCTTTAGATACTTCTGCAGTTCATTCCGAACAACGCAACCACTACATTTGGGACAAAATGAGCCTAGAGAGTACTTTAGGACAGAAACAATGAAAACACACCAACAACGGACCTGTAGAAAACTTTGATTTAGGGCATCATCTAGTGCTGAAGTAGCAGAAGTGTCCACAGACTCAGAGAAAACAGAGCACTTAGAATTTCTGAAGGGACAACCACAAATGAAGTCAGATTGCTATAATCCTTCAATGTAAAGATGATATTGTAGGCCAGTGAGCCTAAGAACTTCTCATAATCCAAGACATCACATAACAAATAAAATAAGGTGCCAAAACCCAACTGTCTAGGAATCAAAAACCTCGAATGCTTGGATAAAGATTGCAAAACAGATATCTTAAGGAAACACAGCAAAATCCAAGAGAATGCAGAGAAATGATTCCGTGCTCTAACATGGAGACTTGATGGAGAGACAGAAAGAATTTCAAAAATCAAGCAGAAACTGTTCAAGTGATCACAATTAAAAACATGATAGAAGCCACCAGTAGCAAAATAGATCAAACAGAAGAATTAGTGAACTCAATGACAAGTTATTTGAAAATCTACAACTAGCGCAGATGAAAGAATCAAGATAAATGAAGAAAGCTTTTGAGTACATTGGGACAGCAAGGGAAGATAGCCTAGTTAATGGGATTCAAGAGGGACTTGAGAATGCCATGGGGTGTCTGTCTGTCTCTCTGTCTCCTTCCTCATATCTGAAGGATAGTTTTGCTGGTTATAATGGTTTTGGCTGCCAATATTTTTTTTTTCCTTCAGTGCTTCATACAACCTTGTGGCCTGTGAGGTTTCTACTGAGAATCCACAGCCAGGCAAACTTGGGACCCCTTTTTGCATTATTTGCTTCTTTTCTCTTACAGTTTTGAGAATCCTCTGTTTCTTTAACCTTGAAGAGCCTGGTCATAATATGTCTCTGGGTAAACTTGGTTGGGTTGACTCTGACTGGTGACCTTTAATCTTCCTGCACCTGGATAGCTGTATATTTCTCTAAGTTTGGGGATTTTTCTACCCCATAGTATTCTCTTACTCAGTTGCCCTCTTGGTTTGCATCTATTAATTTGTTTCTTAAAACTATGTTGTGGGGCAATTTGGCACTTGGGATGCCTACATCTCATGTCAGAGTGCCCAGGTTCAAGTCCCAGGGATGCTGCTACTGATCCAGCTCCCTGCTAAAGTGTACCCTGGGAGGCAGCAGGTGATAAATGAATTACTGGGGTCCCTGCAATTTAGGAGTCCTAGACAGAATTCTAGGCTCCTGACTTTAGCCTGGTCCAACCCTGGCTGTTGTGGACATTTGGGAAGTAAAGCAGCAGATTGAAAATATCTCTACCTATCTATTTGTCTTTCCATCTCTCTATCATCTATCTTTCTCTGTGTCTCTACCTTTCAAATAAAAATGAATTTTAAAAAATAAAATAAAAAATAAAATTATGATAAATTCATTTTAACTATCATAAATTCACATTTGTTATCATAAATTATTTTATTAATTGTTTAGCATAGCTCTTAAGTCTCTATTTCTTTAGGATCAGTTACTGGTACTTTATTTTGTTCTTTCATTGGAGTCATATTTCCATGATTGTTCATGTTCCAAGTGTTTTTTTTTTGAAATTATTTGTTCATATTTGAAATTATTAGTTGACTTATGCAGAACCCCAAAATGCTGACACATTTCATTACACAGTTTCAGAAGTCACATTTGTTAAACGTACCACTTATCTAATCAGAAGTGTTTTTAAATACTGAAATGCTACCAAGTTTATGGCGGCCAATTCGTCTTTTCAATAATTCAAATTTTCACTTGGAAACTCAAATTTTATTATTGGTAAAAAATGTTACCAGTTTTCGTCCTTGCAGCAACAGGCTCATTTTCAAAGAAATGTGTGCCAAATGTTTAAATAATCGGGTTGTCAATCATTCTTTCAAGTAAAAATGGTGTTGTGTGAGAAAAGTGAATACCCACAACTCAATCACAAAAGTGTTTTTCCTGGAGACAGCATATTTTGTATCAGATTTATGCATCTTCTCTATCTTGTTACAGAGAATATTTTTCTTTTTTAAGTCTTTAATTTTCCTTTTTTAAACTTTTATCTATTTATTTGAGAGACACACCAGAGACAAAGACAGGGACAGACAGGTGGAGAGAGAGAGAGAGACAGAATTCCTACTCACTGGTTCACTCCCCCAACACCCACAGTGGCTTCAGCCATGCTGGGACACAAGCCAGAAGTCAGGAATACAATCTAGATCCCCGATGTGAGTGGCAGGAACTCAATTACTTGGGTCTGCATTAGTAGGAAGCTGGAGTCAGGAGCCGGAGCCTGGGACATGAGCATCTTAACAGCTAGGCTACGTGCCTGCTCCTTAGGACATTTTTGAAAGTATAGTCAACAGCAGTGATTGAATTAAATCAGTGCTTTGGGCTCTTCTTCAAAAACATTCCCAACTGCATCTGGCACTTTACTTCTTTTTGCTTTCTTTTCATGCAAATGCAAGGCTGTGAAGAATAAAGAACTCCAAGACCCTTGGTGTACCTGGTACCACTGCCCCGATTCCTGCTTAGACTCCAGCAGGCTTAGCCACCGTTGCTTCTGCACCAACAACACAAACGCAAAACAGCAAACAAGGCAAACAACATCCAAATGTCACCAAGATTTGCCAGACTCCCTGAAAGGGCCTCAGGAATCTGGTGCCTGCAGAATACACTTGAGAACTGCTACACTGTGGTGCTCTCCTTATCCTTGTGGCTGAAGATGTGCAGAGGAAAGAGGAAAGATAACATCCAGGCAAACACCTCCCTTTTGAGTTACTGAACACAAATTTAAACCCTTCTATTCCATTAAGGAGAGCTTAGTTACATGGCCTTAATTGGTACTGGGTAGACCAATAGACTAGGAAAGGTAGTCTCCAATTGCAGCTATATCACGTAGAATAATAGGAGAACAGACTTGGGTGTATAATCCGCAGTCCGCCATTCCGACCCCATTAATTGACTAGCAGGTCGAATGAAAGGAGAGCCATGACTGAGGGTCTAAATGAGGGAGCCTGGGATGAGAAGCAGGCCGACTATTCCATCCCCCTGCTCCTTGCCAGAACGTACACACTAAACAAAGCAGGATAGAAGTACATTGTAACAAGTGTTTGCCAACAGACAATAAGATTTAGGTTTTGGAGGCCAGCTCTGTAGCATAGAAGGCTAAGCCTTCATCTGCTGTGCCAGCATCCTATATGGGCACCAGTTTGAGTCCTGGCTGTTCCACTTTTTATCCAGCTGCCTGATAATGTGCCTGTGAAGGCAGTGGAAGATGGCCCAAGTGCCCGGCCCCCTGCACCTATGCAGGAGACCCGGATGAAGCTCCTGGCTCTTGGCTTTGGTCTGGTTCAGCTCTGGCTATTGTGGCCAGTTGGGGACTAAACCAGCAGATGGAAGACGGATCTCTTTCTCTCTCTCTCCCTTTCTTTCTCTGCCTTTCCAAATAAATAAATAATCTTTTTTTAAAAAGAAGATTTGGGTTTTGACAAAAGCAGGTTAGAAAACATTCCATTAAGACTACCCCTGCCTTCTCAATAGCTAATGTATAATCACTACATTTGTTCTTTGGAGATGATGTGTTAATGACATACAAATACACCCGGGTGTGACACTTCTTGGTCTCTCTCTATGAGCCCCTCCATTTGCTCGGAGCTTCTCTGTTTCCTACTCAAATAAAATTCTATTTCTTTTCACCATTGTGTCCAGTCTTTAAATTGTCTTCGACACCAGGACACCAACCTGGACTCATCTCACCAGTTTTCCTGCCACATAAACAGTGGGACATAGGTACGTGTGCCTTTGTGTCTGGTAACAAGTGTGATGCTGGTCAGAGGGAGCCTGGTTACATAATGGGTGGAGGAGTGGCTACAACTATGACGCCATCCCTCTGCCAAGGGGGATGGGGCATCAGGATGAGTGCCCTCAACAGTAGACACAAGCTCTATAGTCATTTGAGAAACACAGAAACACAGACAAGGAAGGGACTGTAGAGAGAATACTGGGACTCCCCACAAAGTAGAAAAAGAGGTCATTTGTGAACATTGGTGAACACAACTCAGGGCACACAACTTCAACTGGAAAAATCCTGGGGTTGCAGCAACATCACCAAACACAGCTGCTCTGTGATTGTGACCTCAACCATGTGTCCCAGATAGGTGGACTGGGATCAATCTGTCTTTTCTTTTCTTTTTGTAATATTTTTATAGCTCTACTTGGTCAAAACATATTCTTACTTGAGGGTTGAGTGCAACTTTTATTGGTATCCTCCTCTTAATTAGCAACAAAAGCAGAAAAGAGGAGTCACGTCTGTGGAAAACATAACATTCTGCAGAAAATCTATGTGACCTTGGCACCCAGAGGAAAAGAAAACAGAGGAAAGGTAGTTGTGGGCACAGAGAATGAATTCCCGATCACACCAGGCACTGGCCGTCAAGGCTGAACAGACCTTGCAAATCTAGATAAGCGGGAAATATGGGACCAAAAGGCTCTTAAGTGCTGTGCTTTATCTGATATGCCGGCAATGTACACACTCACTAATGGAAAGGGCTGGAGGACATGCATTTTGAGGTCAGAACCAGACCAACTGAGAGGTTAGAGGTTTCTGGGTTTCCTTCTTCCAGCAGCAAACAGAAAGCCTATGATTACCAGCTACCAGACATTTGTGATGGAAGTCGTCCAGAGGTCACCCGTGTTCACAATTCCCCCATCACCTGCCTCTGTGCTTCTATTTTTCCCCCACGCTGGAACTCTTTGCCCTACAAAGAAGGGCACCTTTTATCCTATTATTTTGGTGTATTGGCCTGCGTAAGAGGACACAGAGACAGTGAAATAATAGAAATTCCTGTCATCTCAGAATCAAGGAAATGGTAAAGAGATGCATTTGCCAGCATCAAGCATGCTATAGCACATTGCCTGTATTGGACACAAATTTGGTATTAAAGTAAACATGGATATTGACATAGCTATTATTGTAATAAGGGAGAAAAAAATCTTTGTTGACATTGAGTTATGTCCCTTAAAGGGACTCATTGAGCTACAAAAAGGACTCCCTCCTCAATGCAAATTCATGTTCACTTAACCCTAGGCCTATGGTTTGTGTTACTTGACCTTGTGCAGATTTTTCAAGAACTCACAGGAGGGTAACAAATTCCATATAGAATGACTTTAGAATTACTCCAAGTGAACTCGACCTCATACAAATTTAACCTGGCAATGGTGGTAGTGGGGTGGGGGCAGGGGAGGACCCATGCTACCCTGGAATCTGGCCAGAAAAATGCTGCCTCCAAATGAACCAAAGAGCCCAGTCTGGGCACCACCACCAGCATCTGTGACAAGCATTTAGTTTGAACTTATGTAGCCTTGTGACTCTACCAACATTCACTGTGAAATCTAGAACATGTCACTCCACCTCCTGATATTGCAATGCTCTTATTTTTAAATGAATAAATAAGACTGCTACCATTTATGGGGACTCCACTCCACGTAATGGACTAGTTAATGTATGCTTTTGCTGAGTAATGTAGAAGTTCCATGAGGGCAAGGAGAAGGTTTGGTTTGCTCTCCATTGCATTTCTACAGTCCAGCATGGATCTGGCACATCATAGAGTTCATATGTTTTTCTTTTTAACTCTTTAAAATGTTCATTGTCAATAAATCCCGGGAGCAAGCAAAACACTTGTTCATTATTTCTGTAGGCTGAAGAAAATGAGACGTGGAGGGTTTACATGACTTGCAGAAGCTCACATTGCTGATAAGTGGCATGGCACGGATTCAAGCCTCATCTATAAAGTCCCTGAACTAGAACCAGTTCCACAAGTCTGCGGTCATGGAAACACAGGGCACACTCTGTGTCTCCTCCCAGCTCCATAAAGGGATTGTCCCTACAGCTGACGGATGGCCAAGGCTCCTTGGTCTATGAGTTTCTTCAACAGCTTTCAGCACCTCATGCCTCCAGAGATGAGGTTCTGGCAGCTGTAGGCCTGTGTGGGAGCTGCAGTAATCAGGGTGATGATCACCTTGGTGGGGTCTCCATTTATCCAGGAAGCCTCTGATTGGCCTCACCCACTTCCTGCTGCTACCTTAGAGGTCCTACCTAGTCATCCTTATCCAATGCTAAAAGAAGCAGTCAAGATGAGCATCACTTCCATGCAAAGCACTCAAGTCTGGAGATCTGCATAATAAAATAGACACCTGTCAACTGAACAGTGATCAGAGGAGTGGGCTATGGCACTGTGACCTTTTAGTTCACAGTGGTCTCATTTTCAAATTCAAGTTCAAGTGAAGCCGGCGCCGTGGCTCAATAGGCTAATCCTCCACCTTGCGGCGCCGGCACACCGGGTTCTAGTCCCGGTTGGGGCGCCGGATTCTGTCCCGGTTGCCCCTCTTCCAGGCCAGCTCTCTGCTATGGCCAGGGAGTGCAGTGGAGGATGGCCCAGGTGCTTGGGCCCTGCACCCCATGGGAGACCAGGAAAAGCACCTGGCTCCTGGCTCCTGCCAGGATCAGCGCGGTGCGCCAGCTGCAGCGGCGGCCATTGGAGGGTGAACCAACGGCAAAGGAAGACCTTTCTCTCTCTGTCTCTCTCTCTCACTGTCCACTCTGCCTGTCAAAAAAAAAAAAAAAAGTAAAAAAAAAAAAGTTCAAGTGAAATGTTCAACTTCACTTTAAAACCTTCTTGCATTGCATGTGCTCTTACTGCTGTAATTCTGTCAGCCCACCTGTTGTTTATGAAACAGAAACCCCCTTCTTAAACATCCTTCTTATACCTCCTGAGGATTAGCACAAAAGATACAACAAACCTCACAAGGGTGAGTAGGAATGAGACACTTGTTTCACTTCATTCTTTTTTTGTACATGCTTATTTATTTTCATCTACATGAAAGTACCAAGGGTTATTGGTAGTCTCCTCTTGATTAGCAACAAGAGCCAAGTCCACAGAAAACATACCCTTCTGCACAAATCTATGTGAACTTGGTGCACAAAGGTAAAGAAAACATGAGAGAGATAAGATAGAGAGATAGATAGAGAGATGGGGAGAGAGGGGGGGAGAGAGAGAGAGAGAGAGAGAGAAAGAAAGAGAGAGATCTTCCATCTGCTGGTTCATTCCCCAAATGGTGGCAACAGCCAAAGGCAGGAGACAGGAATTCCATCCAGGTCTCCTTTATGGGTAGCCAGGGCCCAAACACTTCACTCATCATCTGCTACCTCCCAGGATATGTTAGCAGGAAGCTGAAATGGAAGCTGAGTAGCTGAGACTCAAACTGACACTGATATAGGATTGATACAGGATATGGGCATCCCAGGCTGCAGCTTAACCAGCTGCACCCATAATGACAGCTCCTTAATTTATTCTTGTCAAGAAAATTTTTTAAAAGATTTATTAATTTGAAAGGCAGAGTTACAGAGAGGCAGAGGCAGAGAGAGGTCTTCCATCCATTGGTCCACTCCCCAGATGGCTGCAATGCCGAAGCTGCCCTGATCTGAAGCCAGGAGTCAGAAGCTTCCTCCAGGTCTCCCACGTGGATGCAGGGGCCCAAAGAGTTGGGCAATCTTCTATACTTGGGCCATAGCAGAGAGCTGGACTGGAAGTGAAGCAGCCAGGACGCGAATCAGCGCCCATATGGGATGCCAGCACTGCAGGCGGCGTCTTAATCTGCTATGCCACAGCACCGGCCCCATCAAGTAAAATTTGACAGCTGTTCTTTCATCAATGCAGCACTGGGATGTAGAAATCAGGCGAGGTTCAGGACCTTGGAGACTTAAGGCAATATCAGGGTACCAAGGTTCCTTGTTTCTCTTGAAACCCTCTTTGGGATTGATTCATTCACAAACATTTGACAGACAACATCCCCCTGCTGCTGTGGGGGACAATAAGTAGGAAGGCAGAAGAGAGGTGCTCAGTGGGGTGGGGCTTTGGTGCAGGGAGTTCAGACTCCACTTAGAACACCAATTGGGGAGTGAACCAACAAATGGAAGACCTCTCTTTCTCGCTCACTTGCTCGTGCTCTCTCTCTGTCTCTCCTTCTCTCTGTGTAATTCTTTCAAATAAATAAATAAATAAATCTTTAAAAAAATTCTATATGTATTGCTTTTTTTTGACAGGTAGAGTTAGACAGTGAGAAAGAGGGAGACAGAGAGAAAGGTCTTCCTTCCATTGGTTCACCCCCCCACAAATGGTCACTACGGCTGGAGCTACGCCAATCCGAAGCCAGGAGCCAGGGACTTCTTCCTGGTCTCCCATGTGGGTGCAGGGCTCAAGCACTTGGGCCATCCTCCACTGCCTTCCTGGGCCACAGCAGAGAGCTGGACTGGAAGAGGAGCAACTGGAACAGAATCCGGTGCCCCAATCAGGACTAGAACCCAGGGTACCAGCGGCACAGGTAGAGGATTAGCCAAGTGAGCCGTGGTGCCGGCCTAAATATATTGCTTTTAAGTATAACCTATTCAAATAATCCCTTTCCTTCCCTGACATCTCCTGTTATTTTGGTATAAATTACCCTGATCTTATGAACTGTTCACTGCCAATCCAAATGGTAAATTATAATTATTTCCTACATGTACAACTTTCATTTCACTTTTCCAGAAAGTAACATTTCTCTGGTTAGTTTTCTAAGTAATGATAACCAATCCTTCCCCCACTTTCAAACAAACAATGCAAACCCTAGGAAGCAACCATGATGGCTCAAGTAGTTGGGTCCTATGACTTGCATTGAGTTTTCAGCTCTTAGCTCTGGCCCAGACCAGCCCTACAACTGTAGGCATTTGGGGAATGAACTATTGGATAGGAGCTCATTCATATTCATTCTCTCTCTCTCTCCCTCTATCCCTCTCTCCCTCCCTCCCTCCCTTTCAAATAAATGAAAATACATAAATTTTTCTTTAAAAGAAGATCAGTGATCAATGCTCAGGATAAGTGATTCAGGAAAAAGGAACACCCATGGCGAGGTGGGAGACCACGGAAGTCGCCTGCAGCAGAGGAGGCCTCATAAGAAGGCCACATTTGAAAAAAGAAGACAGAAACATCAGCTTTGTTCATGCTTGGGCAATTCTATAACACTGTGCTTTTCTTCTCTTTTCTGCTTTTATATAAAAGAAAAATGGGTTATCAGAATATAAACTCTTCGCATCACGACGACTAGGGTGTTCCTATCTCTGTATGCCAAGTGTGACAGAACCAAATGTCTTTACAAGAAAAGCCAACATGTCTTAAGTTTGAGTATCTTGTCCCAAGGAAGAAGGACCAATGGGTAGCAGTATTGGCCTGTATTTCCTCCTGCTGATGTTATATAATTCAACATAGGGGACTTTGGAGCATGACAGGAAAAGCAGAAGACATTTCAAGATATTATTAATTTTATTAATTATGAATTATATTATAATTGTATATTAATTATGAAATATATTATAGATTATAATATAGTAAATTATATTATAAATTATAATATATAAATATAATAACATAGTGTTATAAATTACAATTATAAAATAAATTATCAGGAAAACCCTTGAATCACCTGACTTACACTTGATTTCTTTTTTTTTTTTTTTTTTTTTTTCTTTTTTTTTTTTTCTTTTTTTTTCTTTTTTTATTTACGTTTCCAAAGTACGAATAATGGATTACTATGGCTTCCCCCCCATACCGTCCCTCCCACCCACAACCCTCCCCTTTCCCACTCCCACTCCCCTTCCATTCACATCAAGATTCATTTTCGATTATCTTAATATACAGAAGATCAGCTTAGTATACATTAAGTAAGGATTTCAACAGTTTGCTCCCACACAGAAACATAAAGTGAAAAATAATAGATGATTTTTTTTTAATGATGATGAAATCAGATCAGACCTATTGTCATGTTTAATCCCAGTGAGAGTCAAGTTGGGAGTTGATAGTTTCTTTTTTTTTTTTTTTTTTTTTTTTTTTTTTTTTTTTACAGAGGATCAGTTTAGTATGCATTAAGTAAAGATTTCAACAGTTTGCACCCCCATAGAAACACAAAGTGCAATATATTATTTGAGTACTCGTTATAGCATTAAATCTCAATGCACAGCACATTAAGGACAGAGATCCTACATGAGGAGTAAGTGCACAGTGACTCCTGTTGTTGACTTTACCAATTGACACTCCTGTCTATGGCATCAGTAATCTCCCTATGCTCCAGTCATGAGTTTCCAAGGCTATGGAAGCCCCTTGAGTTCTCCGACTCTTATCTTGTTTAGACAAGGTCATAGTCAAAGTGGAGGTTCTCTCCTCCCTTCAGAGAAAGGTACCTCCTTCTTTGAAGACCTGTTCTTTCCACTGAGATCTCACTCACAGAGATCTTTTGCCAGAGTGTCTTGGCTTTCCATGCCTGAAATACTCTCATGGGCTTTTCAGCCAGATCCGAGTGCCTTTAGGGCTGATTCTGAGGCCAGAGTGCTATTTAGGGCATCTGCCATTCTATGAGTCTGCTGAGTATCTCACTTCCCATGTTGGATCACTCTCCCCTTTATTTATTCTATCGGTTAGTGTTAGCAGGTACTAGACTTGCTTATGTGCTCCCTTTGACTCTTAGTCCTTTCATTATGATCAATTGTGAACTGAAATTGATCACTTGGACTAGTGAGATGGCATTGGTACATGCCACCTTGATGGGATTAAATTGGAGTCCCCTGGTATGTTTCTAACTCTACCATTTGGGGCAAGTCAGCTTGAGCATATTCAAATGTTAGGAGGGCTTTGCTTGAAATTGAGGACTGGTGACACATTTGTATACTTTGTCCCCTCTTGCAATAAAAACCAGAAACATGACAGCAAGCATCCACCAGGGTCCTTGGACAGACTGCAAAAAAGCACTAAATCTGATGGACTGTGTGTGGTTTGGTTTCATGACTGACTCCAGAGGCTTAAGAGAACAGGCTGAGCAGGCAAGGCTTGCAACCCCAGCAAAAACATCCAATGAACACGTTATAGAGGCACCCCAAAGGAGGGCCTGAAACAGAGCGAACAGCAATTCGTGTGTATTTGTGTATGTGCATCTTGACACAATAAGCCCTAAAATAAAATCTTTCACATACAAAGACAGTTGAAGCAGTTAATTAAAAGAGCTGATGCAGAAAACCTCTCAAAATCTTGGCTCAGAAGTGCTGCCAAAGGACACTGTCCATGGTGTTGCCTTCCCATTGGGCGCCAACGTCGGAAGGGAGCTTGCACCTGCCATTAGAGGAAAAGAGAAGGGGATGGAATGGGACTCTTTGGGAGCCCACTCTGGAGAGCTCCTTGTGCACACCTCTCCTCAACTCAGCACCCACTGGTGGCAGGGTGGCAGCCTGAAACAGGGCACAGGGCAATATCCACACTCTGTGGATCAGCAAGTGCTGCCCATGAGGCCAGGGTGTTGTTTTGAGTTTTTGTTGTTGTTGTTGTTGTTGTTGTTTTTGCCCTTGAGAGTTGAGTGTTAAACATTTCCCAACGCAACACTCCGTAAGGGGGAGGCCATTCAGGATGAAGGCAGCAATTTGCATTAGAGGTCAAAGGCAGGACTGGAGGGAAGGCAGAGCATTCCACTGACGAAGAGGGGAGTCCACAAATCTATCATGCCAGGAGTATCAAGCCTTCATCAAAGGAGGACTCAGTTGAGTTATATAAGATTGGAAATTCTGGGGCGTGGTTTTCAAAAGCTCTGGGGAGGCCAAAACAAGTGATTGGCTCACTCCAAGATTTACTTCATAAAGTCAAGGTCGATTTTTATTGCAAAATTTATTTCTTTAAATACAACTTTAATCCCTAAATGCAGAAGTGGGAAAAAAAATGTACCTATGAAACAAAGTTCATCTCACAGTTTAGCCATAAACATATCACTGTCCAAACCACCAGTAAAATCCACAAACATTCCCTAATTATCCTCATTATTCTCTCTAATTAAAGATCAAAGTTTTCATCAAAACTGAAGGCATTAAGCTGAGCAGGGTGGAGCAAGAGTACAAAGAACCACAAGAAAACAAATGTCATAAAATCTCCAGGTTCCTAGCTTAGAAATCTACAAGCTGACTCAACTTGTGGTTAAGTCCTGAGGACACAGCAAATTTGACATCATTCCAACTGAAATTATAAACTTTCCATCAAATAACTTGGAACAAGAGGGGACATTTGGCTTATTTAATCTCATTTGCACAAATCCCAGACTGTGTTTTTCCAGACTTCTTGTGACTTCCTGAAACAGGAATGTCAACTGATACCAAGCAGGGAACACAAGAGTGATTTCTTAAAATGGGGATTTTGTTTTGATATCTGCATTGTTTTTATGAACATGGACATCTTTGAGTTTTTAGATAGTCAAGATCCACTATCACAATATAACATGATAGTTAATCTGCGACTTGTTATTAGTGTGGCTTTGGACAAGTTACTTTGCTGAGGCTTTGTTTTGTTTTGTTTCATTTTTCTAAGTGGGGTTGACAATACCCAACCCTATAGTTAAAGAGTAGACAACAGCCTGCAACAAACACAGGGCCTCGCCAAACATAAGCCCTCCAGAAAGGTTGGTCATTACAGTTCTCCATCAACCTCCTGTTCATCAAGTCCCTAGACTAGCAGATGTACATGGAGGCCCAGGAGCACTTACACTCCTTTTTTTTTTTTAAGATTTATTTATTTATTTTAAAGTCAGAGTTACACAGAGAGAGAAGGAGATGCAGAGAGAGAGAGAGTGAGAGGTCTTCCATCTGCTGGTTCACTCCCCAATTGGCCACAACGGCTGGAGCTGCACTAATCCCAAGCCAGGAGCCCAGAGCTTCTTCCAAGTCTCCCATGTGGGTGCAGGGGCCCAAGCACTTGGGCCATCTTCTGCTTTTCCCGACCATAGCAGAGAGCTGGATTGGAAGTGGAGCAGCTGGTCTTGAACTAGCACCCATATGGGATGCTAGCATTGCAGGCGGCAGCTTTACCCGCCACGCCACAGCACACTTACACTCGTACAACCATCTACAATGCTCTCACCCACTTCCACACTCCTGACTGCAGGGCTGTCCCTTGTGCTTGAAGGTACAAATTCCAATCAGACATATGCTTTTACTTACATATAAGCAGGTAGTTCATGTAAGCCAGTGACACCACAAAAGCTAAAATGGATCACTGTCAATGATCTTTGTAAATATTCATAAACACAGGCCACTGGGAAAACTGCAAAGAATCAAGATATGGGCGACTTGACTGGAAATACTGGGGAATTTCTTAACTCTTTAAGGACATATAAAGAAAACTGCATCAGAAGTGTCATTAAATTAGCCCCCTGATTTTAAAAATAGACTGGAAATAAGAAAGGCTGGAGGGAGATTGAGAGTTAAATAAATGGATCAGATGGAATGATTGGATTGATGCTGGGGGCAGGACCTGTGAGCAAAAGGGAGTATCTGGTATGCCCTCTCTTCCACGTCCAGCTCTCTGTCACCAGGAAGTTATAGAGCCGCAGTCCTTAAGTGATGTATAGAAAAGCCCTGAAGGCATGGGTTTGAATCAGAATCTTTTAGTGCCTTTTCCAACTCTTAATTATTATCAGTTTGCATAGGAAGTATTGATGCATACAAAAGAAGTTTCCTGTCCTAAGCAAAGGAAATACCCACTGACCAGCACATAAACATTCAGAAGAGGCTCCTTAATTTGCTGATGTGAATGTGACTAACAGCCCCAGCACAATGCCTTCTTGAGCTGGGAAGGAGTGGGACAAATCGAGGCCTAATCTAAGCCTGCAAACATGCCATGGGTACAGTCCAGCTTCATTTTCTTACCCTTTCTGTACTATTCCGGCAAGTTTAGACAGCCCACAGAGCTCCAGAATTTTGATTCTGATCTAATTGACTTTAACATACTTAGATGCTGTTGGTGTTCAGCAAAAGCATCTAGATTCTTTATGTGAGTCCACACATCTCAGATGCAATGCTTGGCAGATTTCACCTTCTTGGGGTAGCTGATAAATTAAAATTCACATTTTGTGAAAATCACTCTAAGGGTTTTCCATAGAGGGCTGCCTCTTTCTGTCTTTGCCTCACTATGTAACGCACAGAAAGGAGAGATGGCTTTTCAAATGCTAGATTATTGCCCTTGGTGGAGATTATCATCTCATGCTATTAATTGGAGACTCGGGCACTGGGCAAATTGCCCACAAAATGAAATGAGAAGCATTAAGATCAATTTGTTAATTTCTAATGAGGCTTCAAAAGGCCCTGGTAAATTACTTAATCATTTTAAGAGTGTGTTGCTGCTTCTTCACTATCCCTAACATCTGTACATGAGAAAGCTAATTTAGTTTCAACCATTTCCATTTCTCCTTCCATGCCTCTGAAGGCTACACTAATTCTCAACTATCACCACCATAAACGAAAACAGCCCATTTAATTGAAGAGCAAATGTAATGAAAGAGCATGAAATGGCAGGATGAGATGTTCAAAGTAATCAGATTATTTGACTCCATCTACAAAATAATAATAATTTATGGTTTTACCATAAGGAGTTGCAATGTTGTAGGTCTTTCTCTTTAGAAGAGATGGGTTAAATCGTGTGAGATGTTGCACTTTACCATGCTTTCCATGAGTTAGAATACACAAGGGTATTTCGCAAAGTTTATAGGAAAAGGTGGAATTTAAAGATGGATTTACTCTGGTGCATAAAAACTTTGAAAGCTATACCCAGTATTTTCATGATACACATTTTCCATGATCTTTTTGAAGACCTCTTGTACACATGGATTTCAAAATATTTTTCACCAAACTTTTCTTTTAATTCCATCTCCCATAAACTTTTCAGACTTCATTCTAGTTTATCACTTTCCTAATTAATTGTTAGGGTGAAGTTTAACAAAATGAAAGGCAAAATATGTCAAAAAGGACTGGTAGCAACATGGTCTGAACCCATTGGGATATAGGTCATTTGTACTATGGCCATTCAGTAGCCTATGATTTTGCACAGTTCCAAAGACAAAAGAGAGGATCAAGAAATATGTTTCTTTAAGTATATATTCCTTCTCTTTTTTACTTTTTTAAGATTTTTAAAAAATTTTATTTATTTGACAGGTAGAGTTACAGACAGTGAGAGAGAGAGAAAAAAGCCTTCCTTCCGTTGGTTCACCCCCCAAATGGCCGCAACGGATGGAGCTGCGCCAATCTGAAGCCAGGAGCCAAGTGCTTCTTCCATGCAGGTACAGGCCATCTTCCACGGCTTTCCCTGGCCATAGCAGAGAGCTGGACTGGAAGAGGAGCAACTGGGACTAGAACCCGGTGCCCATATGAAATGCCGGCGCCACAGCGGAGGATTAACCAAGTGAGCCACAGCGCCAGCCCATCTTTTTAAATCTTTAAGTATACAAACTTGATGTGTGTCCTATATACAAATTTAGGAACACAGTGATTCTTCCCACCCTACTCTCGCTCCCACCCACACTCTCACCTTTTTTCCTCCTCCCTCTCCTATTTGCATTCTTATTTTTACTAAGATCTATTTTCAATTAACTTTATACACATAAGATTAACTCTATACTAAGTAAAGAATTCAACAAAAAGTATAAAAAAAAAAAAAGTGTTCCTCAACAGTCCAGACAAGGGCTGTTCAAAGTCATTGAATCTCACAGTGTCAATTTCACTTCTAGGGGCCAGCACTGTGGTGCAGCAGGTTGAAGTTCCAGCCTGTGGTGTGGGCATTCCATATGGACACCAGTTCAAGTCCTGCTGCTCCATTTCCAATCCAGCTCTCTGCTATGGCCTGGGAAAGCTGTGGAAGATGGCACAAGTGCTTGGGCATATGCACCCAAGTGGAAGACCTGGGAGAAGCTCTTGGCTCCTGGCTTCGGATCAGCCTAGCTCTGGCCACTGCAGCCATTTAGGAAAGGAACCAGTGGATGGAAAACTCTCTCTCTCTCTCTCTCTCTCTCTCTCTCTCTCTCTCTCTTCCTCTGCCTCTCTAACTCTTTCAAATAAATAAAAAATATTTACTTCTATAGATAACCTTTTAGGTACCCTGTTAGTTATCAAAGATCAGGGAGAACACATGGTATTTCTCCTTTTAGGACTGGCTTATTTCAGCAAGTATAATGTTTTCCAGTTGCAACAATTTTGTTGCAAACCACAGCATTTCTTTTTTTTTTTTTTTTACACCACGTACATGGTGTACGTATCCCATATTTCTTTATCCAGTCTTAAACTGACAGACACTTGGGTTGATTCCACATCTTAGCTATTGTGAACAGAGCTGCAATAAACATGTAGATTTCATTTCCCTTGGGTAAACTCCCAGGAGTGGGATGGCTGGGTCATATGGTAGGTCTATATTCAGATTTCTGTGGTATCTCCATACTGTCTTCCACAGTGGCTGCACCAGTTTACATTCCCACCAACAGTGGATTAGGGCACCTTTTTCCGTATATCCTCGCCAGCATGTGTTGTGTGTTACTTTCTGTATGAAAGGCATTCTAACTGGGGGGTCTGTGGTTTTGATTTGCATTTCCCTGATAGCTAGTGATCCTGAACATTTTTTCATGTGTCTGTTGGCCATTTGAATTTCCTCTTTTGAAAAAATGCCTGTTTGAGGCCTTTGCCCATTTCTTAACTGGGTTGTTTGTTTTGTCATTGTTAAGTTTCTTAAGCACTTTATATATTCTGGTTATTAATCCTTTATCATTTGCATATTTGCAAATAATTTCTCCCATTCTATCAGTTGCCTCTTCACTTGCTGAGTGTTTCTTCTGCAGTGCAGAATTTCAGGTAATCCCATTGATCAATTTTTGCTTTGATTGCCTATGACTCTGGGGTCTTTTACAAGAACTCTTTGCCTATGCCAATGTCTTGCAGAACTTCCCCAATGTTCTTTAATAATTTGATGGCATTGGGTTATAGATTTAGGTCTTTGATCCATTTTGAGTGGATTTTTTGTGTAAGGTGTAAAGTAAGGGTCTGGCTTCTGCATGTGGAGATCCAGTTTTCCCAGCACCATTTGTTGAAGAGACTGTCCTTGCTCCGGGGATTGATTTTAGCTCCTATGTCATGGTTGTAGACATGTGTATTGATTTATGGAGTTTCTATTCTGTTCCATTTGTCTTTGTTTTTGTGCCAGTACCAGGCTCTTTTGATAATAACTGCCCGGTAGTACGTCTGGGAGACCAGGATAAGTACCTGGCTCCTGCCATCAGATCAGCGCGGTGCGCCGGCCGTGGCAGCCATTGGAGGGTGAACCAATAGCAAAGGAAGACCTTTCTCTCTGTCTCTCTCTCTCACTGTCCACTCTGCCTGTCAAAAAACAAACAAACAAACAAACAAACAAACAAAAAAAGAAATGAGAAATCTGGTATTGTGATGCCTCAGGCTTTGTTTTTGTTGTTTAAGATAGCCTTATCTATTTGAGGTCTCCTATGTTTCCATATGGATTTCAACACAATTTTTTCTATATCTGAGAAAATGTCCTTGGAATGTTGATTGGTATCACATTGAATCTGTACATTGCTTTCAGTAGTATGGACATTTTGATATTGCTTCTTTCAATTCATGAACATGGAAGACTTATCCATTTTTTGTCTTCTTTTATTTCTTTCTTTAATGTTTTGCAATTCTCATTGCAGACATCATTGATGTCTTTGGTTAAGTTTATTTCAAGGTATTCATTTTTTTGTAGCAATTGTGAATGGGATTGATCTTAGAAGTTCTTTCTCAGCCATGGCATTGTCTGTGTATACTAAGGCTATTGATTTTTGGGTATTGATTTTACATCCTGCTACTTTATCAAACTCTTTTGTGAGTTCCAAGAATCTCTTAGTGGAGTCTTTTAGAACCCTTATATATAGCATCATGTAATCTGCAAATAGGGATAAGTAGACTTCCTCCTTCCCAATTTGTATCCTTTGGTTATTTTTCTTGCCTAATGGCTCTGGCTAAAACTTCTAGAACTATATTGAATAGCAATGGTAAGAGTGGGCATCCTTTTCTGGTTCCAGATCGTAGTGCGAATGCTTTTAACTTTTCCCCATTCAATAGGAAGTGGCTGTGGGTTTGTCATAAACTGCCTTGATGTTCTTTATATATCAGTGTACTTAAAGTTTTCATAATGAAAGGACGTTGTATTTTATTAAATGCTTTCTCCGCCATCTATTGAGATAATCATATCAATTGATTGATTTGTGAATGTTGAACCATCCCTGCATACCAGGAATGAATCCCACTTGGTCCAGGTGATTGATATTTCTGATGTGCTGCTTGATTCAACTGGCTGGTATTTTGTTGAGGCTTTTTGCATCTATGTTCATCAGGGAAATTGGTCTGTAGTTCTCTTTCTCTGTTGTGTCTTTTTCAGGTTTAGAAATTAAGGTGATGATGACTTCATAGAAAGAATTTAGGAGGATTCCCTCCCCCTTTCAATTGTTTTGAATAACTTGAGAAGTATTGGAGTTATTTCTTTAAAAGTCTGGTACAATTCAGCAGGGAAGCCGTCCAGTCCTGGGCTTTTCTTTTTTGGGAAGGTCTTTATTACTGATTCAATCTCCATCTTGGTTATTGGTCTGTTTAGGTTTTCTATGTTCTCATGGCTCAATTTAGGTAGGTATATGTGTCCAGGAATCTATCCATTTCTTCTAGGTTTCCTGATTTGTTGGCATACAGCACTTTCTAGTAATTTCTTTTCTTTCTTTCTTTCTTTTTTTTTTTTTTTTTGACAGGCAGAGTGGACAGTGAGAGAGAGACAGAGAGAAAGGTCTTCCTTTCCCGTTGGTTCACCCTCCAATGGCCGCCGCGGCTGGTGCGCTGCAGCCGGCTCACCGCGCTGATCTGATGGCAGGAGCCAGGTACTTCTCCTGGTCTCCCATGGGGTGCAGGGCCCAAATACTTGGGCCATCCTCCACTGCACTCTCTGGCCACAGCAGAGAGCTGGCCTGGAAGAGGGGCAACCGGGACAGAATCCGGCACCCCGACCAGGACTAGAACCCAGTGTGCCAGCACCGCCAGGTGGAGGATTAGCCTAGTGAGCTGCGGCGCCGGCCTAGTAATTTCTGATCGGTCTTCTTTGTGGTAAATGTTGTTATATTTCCTTTTTTATATCTAATTTTATTGATTTTGATCTTCTTCCTCTTTTTTTAGTTAGTTGGGCCAATGTTGTGTCAATTTTGTTTATTTTTTCAAAAAACCAGCTCTTATTTTTGTATCAATTTTATTTCTTCTCCAATTCTTTTTTCTACTAATTTTGGGTTTGGTTTCCCGTTGCTTTTCTCAGTCCTTGGCATGCATTGATAACTCAATTACTTGAGGCTTTTCCAATTTCTTGAAGTAGGCACCAATTGCTATAAACTTTCCTTTTAACACTGCTTTTGCTGTATCATAAATTTTGAATGCTGTATTGTTGTCTTCATTCATTTCCAGAATTTTTTTTATTTCTCTTTTGATTTCTTCTATGACCCACTGTTCATTCAAGAGCATATTGTTCAGTCTCCATGTGTTTGCATATGTTATAGAGATTCTTGTCATGTTGATTTCCAGCTTCATTCCATTGTGGTCAGAGAAGATGCATGGTATGATTTCAAACTTTTTGAATTTGCTGAGACTTGCTTTATGGCCTTGCACGTGGTCTATCCTAGAGAACATTCCATGCACTGATGAGAAGAATGTGTATTCTGCAACTGTAGGATGAAAATGTCTGTAAGTATCTGTTAGGCCTTTTTGGGTCATTTGATAGTATCCTATAGATTCCCAACAGTGTTTTTAGTTTCCTAAGTTCTTCTGTTTGGTCTGACTGTATAATTTCCTGTATTTTGTCTTCTAAGTCAAATATTCTTTCTTCTGCCTTACCAATTCTGTTGTTAAGACTTTGTTTTGCATTTTTTATTTGATCTATTGAATTTTTCATTTCTAATTTCATTTGGATTTCTCTTTAAAAATCTCAATTTCATGGTAAAAATTTTCATTCATGGATTTGCTCCTTATTACTTCTAAGTAATCCTATGATCAATTTTTTGAATTCCATTTCTGACATTTCTCCTATCTTTTCATCTTCACATTCTAGTACTGAAGTGCTGTTATGTTTCTTTGGGGGCCTTCCATGGTGCCTGCCTTATTCTTGTTTTCTTGTTTCTTGAATTTCTGCATTTATTTTTAGGTATTTGTGGAGACATTCATTGGTCCCCTCCACCCATGGCTTTTATCTTCGGAATATTCCTCTGTGGCTTAGTGGACTGTCTGCTCTTTCAGTGAAAATCTGGAGGTGTGTGCTGGGTGTGACCAAGGAGTTCTGTTCAGTTCTCTAAGGTGAGGGGAGTGTCCAAGGTGATGCCCAAGTTGGGCGTGGTAAATCTTTTTTTTAATCAAAAGGGAGGTTTGATCAGATTTGTTGGCACAGTCTCATGCTCACCTCCTTTCCTCCAAGGAGACCAATGTCTGGACACTAACCCCAGCAGGTGTAATTTTCATCCATACTGCCATAAGAACCACACAAAGGTCCATGCAGTCCTCAGTGTAAGCACAGATCCCACAGCAATGACTTTTACCAGAGAATCAGGGATCTCTGAGTGTGGGGAGCTGCCCACAGTGACTGCCCAAAGACCCAGCCACACCCTGCATCTTCACATGCAGCCACAGTGTTTTCACAGTCCCAGCACACAAAGCTCCCACAGTCATGAGCACCCAGCCGTCAGTCAATTCTCCCAGACAATAGACTCAGGTGTCTCCTCTCAGCTGGTTGCTGGGCATGGGACACAAGCTGGCGCCGCTGTTACATATGTCCAAAATGGCGTCTGCCCTCTCTCAGACAGTTTCAGGACGCTGATGTTGGGTGGTTGGAGAGAAACATGCCTCCTTTTCTTTCCCTCTAGGTTGGCAGGTTCATGTCCCCTATGGGGCTCTAAGCTGGACACACACCAGGCTCTTCCCACAGCTTGATCGCCAGTGGCTTGGGCTGCTGCAGTCTGGTCTCACCTCACTTTCCATAGCTGGTGCTGAGGCTCTTGGCTGCTGGGGTCCTGTGTTGTACATGTCCATATCCTCCACTGAGATCCACAGTGTCCCTCTAACTTGAGTAGAGTTTCCTCTGCCATTTTCTCCCTCTTCCCTGAGATTGCACTCTCTCCACTTTTTTTTTAAACTATCTTCTCCTAGACTAGAGCAGTTAAGTTCCCTCCCTATTATGCCATCTTGGAATCTCTCTTTAAGGAGACTCAATGCTTTCCCAACAGGAAATGGCTCAGAAGGTATATGGGAAATATTAACAGCACAAGTTGCAGGTAGTACCAAAACCATAACCGTTGGAAATGAAACCAGGACAGAATGAGACAGAAACCACAGGTTGTCTGCCCAGCTGATCAGAGTGCTTCTAAGCTACAAATCAGTCAGTCCTGCAGCACAACCCAGACAAGCAGGCCCAGTGTGTTCCTACCGGACAGGTCTGTAACTGCAACATGAGATGGGCTGCAAGGGAACTGGCAGAAGACAAAGAAACTGCCTGGGAATTTCTTTCTTCTCACCCTAAGGCTATCATTTTAATGTTACTGAATGCTCCAAAGCTGGAGAAATCATCGGACATCTTTGATTCTGCTTCATTTCAGCTGCTTGTGGGAGACAACACATGACAAAAATTGTGTGCTTCTCGGCGCAGATTTGTGAATGAATGTTTAGTACTGCATTCTAAATAAAAATATACATTCTCATTTAAAGTGCAGATGAAACACTTTCATGGCTACTGAATGTTAAACATGTGGACGATACAATATCTCTGAGTCCTACCTCCCCACAGAAAATCAGAATCCAATATTCTATTAATTCTGTGGTAGTAAATTAGGGCTTTACAAAAAGTCTTTTTAGCCAAAGGAGCCACTTTGGGGAGCCACGGAGGGCATGTGAATGTATCAGACGCAGTTCCTCCTCTTAGGATACAAGCTCCCCAGAGCAGCAGTCCGCCTTTGTCTGTACACCTGCTTCACTGATGACTAAGAGGGAGCAGACATGCACTAGAACTCAAGGCAACAGACCCAGCTTCACATCCTGGCTCCACCTCTCACTGGAGTGTTTAATTTAAGTCTTGACGGAGACTCAGTTTCCTCTGCTGCAAGAAGAGAATGCCTCCTTCACCTGTTGTGATGGTTCAGGCCCAGGAATCTGCATGTCACACCAGCAGTGACTGATTCCCACACAGGCTGTCTACACAGACATTATGAGAAATGCTCTTTGGGGTCTGTGCTGTGGCATGGTGGCCTAAGCCTCCGCCTGCTGTGCAGACATCCCATATGGGTGCTGGCTGGAGTCGCTGCTGCTCCTCTTCCAATCCAGCTCTATGTTTTGGCCTGAGAATGCCACTGCACCCATGTGGGAAACCCAGAAGAAGCTCTTGGCTTCGGATCAGCTTGGCTCTAGCTGTTGCAGCCATTTGGGGAGTGAACCAGCAGATGGAAGACCTCTCTATCTCTCCTTCTCTCTCTGTACCTCTGGCTTTCAAATAAATAAATCTATATTTTTCAAAAAGAAGTAAAGGTTCTTTATCCCAAGTTCCTTGCTGTCCAAATGAGGAACATCTGCCCCAGGTAGGGTTAAATGATTTGCTAAAGGATCTTTGAGGAAAGAGGGTTTAGAACGGAGACTGCCAATGATGCCACAAGCAGAAAGGTTCTTTTGCCTGCTCTGAATCCTGCAGCTATCTCATCTTAGAGCTGACACACCACTGACTAACCCAGATGTGCGATGTTTAACAAATTTCTAGCCACAGAAGTGCTTTGTTGAAGGATTTTGAGACATGTTTATCAAAATTGTCTGTTTCAAGGCTTGTGCCAAGTTACACTCCTACCAGACAACTACAAGAGGAAAGGGATCCACCACAACATCCCACAGAACAGTGGCTCAGGAAGCAACAGAGTGCCACCCGCAGCTCCAGCTACACCTGCTGGGATTCTGCTGCGTCCCCTGTGGAATGCTATCTTCCAGGCCCAGTATTTCACTTTTGACACAGACTTGCAAAGTCATCTCAGGCTTACAAATTATATTTTGGTTAGTCTATCGCATTTTGAATCCTCACTGCTGCTCTGGAATGAAACTAGGTTACCTGGCAAGAATGGTGGGTTTCAGGGGCCAGCATTGTGGTGCAGTGGATTAAGCCACTACCAGCAATGCCAGCATCCCATATCCAAGCAGAAGTTCAAGTCCTAGCTGCTCCATTTCTGAAGCAGCTCTCTGCTAATACACCTGGGAAAGCAGCAGAAGATGCCCAAGTACTTGGGTCCCTGCCACCATGTGAGAGACCCAGATAAAGATCCTGACTCCTGGGTTTCTGCCATTTGGGAAGTGAACCATGGATGGAAAACCTGTCACTATGTCTTTAAAATAAAATATAATTTTTTAAAAATGTGGTTGTCATATGAAATAAAATTACAAAACTTGCCCCCTGGAGAAGCAAATTTAAAATGCTGATTCAGATGATGAGTTTCATTGCCATGAGCCAGAACAGAACCTACACCCAATGACATAAGGCAACAGAAATGGGAAAATAACCAGTTCTCCAGGCTAAAAATGAGTAAGTCAAAAGCTTTATTCACGTGTTTATACCCATCACGTGCCACAGAGGGAATTAACTCTGTTTTGTGATTTGATTGCTTGTTGCTGTTTGTCCACAAACAAAACCCAGAATCCAGCATTGAAGGATTTCCTGCAATTGCCAGTTCTATGAGTGTGTGTAGAATAATCAAGTTTAGTGCTTGGCAGCTCTGATGTGTATGAGTAACGATGTGGACAGGCAGGTAGCAAGCCAGGAGAGGCTGAGGTCGCCAGCGCATCCCCGCAGGCCTGACTTGGCTGCAGCCCCCTGCTTGTACCACACAAAACCACCCCAGCTTTCTGTGCAGCAGAAATCCCCAGCTTCTGAGGTTTTGCCCCTTACAGCTGGTGCTGGCTAAAAATATCTAACATGGTCGCCAACTGCATACCCACAAGAACCTTCAGCTCATTCTAAGATCACTATAATAAAATTACCATGGGTGCCACTCCCACTTCTATCTTGCACCTGATACCATAACATATCCCAGATTTCCAAAACAGGGCAAGGAAATGGGCAGAGCTCCAGCCCCACCCCAAATTCCACCCCCTTTGAATATTCAGTGAAGCCCCACTCCAGACACCATTCCCTATGCCCTCAGCTCCAACAGAAGTATGGCCCCAAGCCTCTCAGGGTGTAATTGTTTCTTCAGCAAGTCCACACTCCTTGCTTCTCTGCTGACTCTCACCTCCATCCTGTCCTTGAATTCTTTCCTAGCATCAGAGACAAGAAAGAACCTGTACCCAGCCACCCCACTACAGTTGGAGGTGGTTCAAAGGCAAACACTGACTCAGCAGATGGGTGCTGAGCCTGGCGTTTTGCATTTCGAACAAGTTCTCAGGTCACACTGATGCTGCTGGTTTCTGGATCACACTTTGAAAATCAAAACTCTGCAAGCTATGGACTGAGGGTGTACAGCAGGGCACCCACTGTCCACTCAGTGGTTGACAACAGTGGTTTCACAGCACACTGACAGGACTACCTCCAAGAGAAGGAACGTGATGAAATTAGAACTAGCACCCAAGTCCCAAGTAAGTCACCATTTAAATGGATTGGGGAGACTGAGGACACTTTAATAAGACCCTTCCATCTATTGATGTTTCTACGGGTTATACAGGGTCTCTAATATGGTCAGAAAGTAGCAATTTCCTACCCCCCAAAAGGCTGATAAACATGCAGAGAACCATTTCCAATGATCCTGGAAGTAATACAATATTCCCCCAAACAATTAATTTTTGGCATAGGCTGCAGTGTTCCGCGGCATGAAGTGCACCCTGCACAGCATCACAGTGTGACCACCTGGAAGGCTGGTGTGTGTGCAAAGGTGCCGTGGGTAAAGATCTGGCTCATTGCTCATAGTCTGGTCTAAACACATCCACAGGATTCCAGAGCTGGGTTTCAGGGGAATCTCCTGGAACTGCAATGTTGGATGTGCTTCTACCAGGAAAGAGAACTTTGTGTTCTCATCAGGCTTTCAAAACGTTCATAATCCACAGCACAGCACGTTGGGGAGGTACACGGGTACGTGTGGTCACGCTGCCCGTGTACTTGAGCAGATTAAACTCTGTCAACTCTCTAAACCGCAGTCTCTCTCTCTTTCCCTCTCTAAGAGGGTGACAGTGATGCTCCTCATGAAGACTGCCATGAAAATTAAATGAAAGGCAATGCCTGGCACAAGGTAATAGCTCCATGAATGCAAATCTTATTGACACATAATTCTCCATCATTAATGTGATTTACTGTCTGAAGCATCCTGTTCACTGAAAAAAATGGCCTTGACTCTGCTTAGTGTCATCTCGTCCCTCCAGGCTCAGGGGAGGGGGTCTCTCCACCTGTGCCTTCACCTTCCCCCAGCCCCTTCCATGTCCATCCTTCCACTGTTTCCTTATCTCCATGATCCCCCCCCACCACCATTTTTCATAAACTCTTTGCTTGTTCATGCTACACTTCTCTCCCTAAGTTTATACCTCCTTATTGGGCAACTTGCATACTCCACTACATTGCTAGGCAAACAGGGTGACAAAGATGACTGAGGCACTGTCTGTGTACTAGAAGAGACAAATCTGAAGATGAACAATATTGTAAGAATAGCAGTTGTACTAGCTAAGCCCTGCCTGTTTCCTGTGTGCAGGGCACCATGCTACATGGTTTGCAGGGGTGTTTTATTTATCTACCTGCAGTAACACTCTGGGTAGGCACAGTTAAGGGGAACCAAGGCTTTGGAGATGCTGAGTGCCTTACTCCAGCCCTGCCTGAAGTTAGCAAAGGCTTCAAAGCCAAGTCTCTCTCACCTGGGATGCATGCTCTAAACCAGCACATTTTCTTGTGTCCAAAACACAAAGGAAATAGACAGGACGAACACCTCAGGGTGGAGAGAGGGTGCTGTTTTTACTCCACCGCCAGTGTTGGATTCACAGAGAAAAGAGAAGCAGTTGGAGCAGGCACATGATCAATGTCCCTCTAATCATGTTCCACAGCCTGAAGCTGTGAGGGGCCCTTTAAGACGTGTAGGAGGCAGCACGAGGATGCTGTCCATCAGCGAGCCCAACTGTGTTCTACAGTCTGGCGAGGAGACTTGATGCCTACTGGAGCTGACAGGTGAAGAGCTGCATCCTTTAGTCATGGGTGGGCCGATTCCAAAAAAGGGTGACTCGCTCTGTCTCCTCCGTGGCTTAATTACTCATCTGCCAAATGGCTCCTTCCAGTGCTTTCCAACTTCATTATTTTGATTTGCCAAACCCAAAGCACGTCAACTTTACAAAGCAGAGGCTTTTAGCAGCTTACCGTCAGGAAGTGCTGGGAGAATCTGATGAAAACCTTGGGCCTGCTCCCTAGAAAACACATGTGTGCCAGCGTGCATGCTGCACAGGCACGCACACACATGCTCACACACACACACACACACACACACCTTCAGAAAACATCTGAATTCAGTTTCAGAAAATGAATCTCTGCTAGGCAAAAAGGTAGCAAAACTAATACTGAAAAATAAGACACAGTGAAATATCGAGCAGTTACTCCTGCCTTAAATAATGAGAACAGAATGGGCCACGTTCAAGAAAAAATATCACACCCAGAGGGTTTCTCATTGCAAGTGAACTGGGTGAGGTTAAGGCTGCCCTTTGCTAGAAGGGTCAGTGATAATCATCTCAATAGCAATAAAACCCAAACAAACCCAAATCCTAATGAAACTAAAGAAGCTAACACTCAAACTATTTAAATAATATTCCTTATAAAAGTATAAGTCTCCCTTTATTACATCCAAAGAACATAATTAAGACTTTAACAAACATGCTAAGGGGTGGCATAGTGGTCCAGTGGGTTAAACCACTGCCTGCAATGCTGGCATCCCAAATGAACAACAGTTCAAGTCCTGGCTGCTCCACTTCTGATCCAGCTCCCTGATAATGTGCCTGGGAAAGCAGCATATAATGGCCCAAGTGCTCGGGCTACTGCCACCAATATGGGAGACCCAGATGGAGTTCCAAGCTTCCAGCTTCAGCTTATGCCGACCCTGGCCATTGTGGCCATTTGGGGAGTGAGTCAGTGGATGGAAGCTATCTCTCTCTCTCTCCCTCTCAAATAAATAAATAATAAAAAAAAGAAATAAAGATGTTTAGAACAGTGCAGAGTATATCAAAGAGAGAAGTTTGGGAGGGAAATCCTAAGGAGGGAGAAGACCATCAACAGATGATGTGGTATAGCTGACCGTGTGGGAGATGCTTTGAGAGGCCATTTCTAGTGAGGGAAAGGTCAGCTCTAGTTCCATAGACAACCAGGCAAAGAACACTGATGACTGTGTTACTTTCTGGAAAGATAAAACAGGAGTTGTATCTGTAGGAAATAATTACAGTTTACCACTTGGCTTGGCAGGAAACAGTTCATAGGATCATGGTAATTGAAACCAAAATAAGTGTGTTGGCAGGGAAGGAAATGGATTATTGTCTTTTATAATAAGAGTTGGACAGATTATACTTGAAGCTGTATTTATATATTTGAAAGGCAGAGCAAGAGAGAGTGAGAGAGTGTGTGTGCAAGAGAGATATTTTCATCTGCTGGTTGACTCCCAGATGTCTGCCACAGCTGGGGCTTAGGCCAAAGTCAGGCACCCAGAACTCAATCTAGGTCTCCCACGTGGGCAGGCAGGAATCCAAGTACTTGAACCATTGTCCACTGCCTCCCAGGATGTGCACTAGCAGGAATCTGGATGAGAAGCAGGGGCAGGACCCCATCCCAGGCACTCTGATATTGGGATGGGGGTGGCCTAATTGGTGGCTTAACCTGCCATGCCACAACACCTGCCCCTAAAAATGATGTGTTAAGAGACATCAGCATAAGCATAATTTTTAGGAATGTAAATATCTGGAAAAATATAAGGCATTACAAATGTGTACACTAGGGGTTGAAATTAGAGACTCAGAAGTGTCAGACAGGGGGGGTGGAAGGTTTTTTACACAACTTTAAAAAATATTTATCTATTTGAAAGGCAGAGAGAAGGAGAGGAGAGGAGAGGGAAGGGGAGGGGAGGGGAGGGGAGAGGAGAGGGAAGGGGAGGGGAGGGGAGGGGAGGGGAGAGGAGAGGAGAGGGGAGGGGAGGGGAGAGGGGAGGGGAGGGGAGGAGAGGGGAGGGGAGGGGAGGAGAGGGGAGGGGAGGGGAGGGGAGAGTACAGGGGAGGGGAGGGGAGGGGAGAGGATAGGGGAGGGGAGGGGAGGGGGGAGGGGAGGGGAGGGGAGGGGGGAGGGGAGGGGAGAGGAGAGGGGAGGGGAGAGGGGAGGGGAGGGGAGAGGGTAGGGGAGGGGAGGGGAGGGGAGGAGAGGAGAGGGGAGGGGAGGGGAGGGGAGAGGATAGGGGAGGGGAGGGGAGGGGAGGGGAGAGGGGAGGGGAGGGGAGGGGAGAGGGGAGGGGAGGGGAGGGGGGAGGGGAGGGGAGAGGAGAGGGGAGGGGAGAGGGGAGGGGAGGGGAGAGGGGAGGGGAGGGGAGGGGGGAGGGGAGGGGAGAGGAGAGGGGAGGGGAGAGGGGAGGGGAGGGGAGAGGGGAGGGGAGGGGAGAGGGTAGGGGAGGGTAGGGGAGGGGAGGAGAGGAGAGGGGAGGAGAGGAGAGGAGAGGAGAGGAGAGGCGAGGAGAGGCGAGGCGAGGAGAGGCGAGGCGAGGCTCCCCTCTGGAGCCTTGCCTGTGTGTGTCCACGTTCCTGCTTCCACTGTTTCCAGTTTGGCCGAGGTGTAATGGACAAAAGCACCCATGGATAAGGAAGCCATGTACAGCCTGATGTTCTGACGTTCGTACAGTGCACAGCAGTGACCACAATGAAACCAACTCACATACCCATGCACTCACCTCATTCCCTGCTCTTTGTTGTGGTGGTGAGAACAACATATGTGTTGAGATGCCCCCTCATAGCACATTTCGCGTGCACAATACAGTATTGTTAACTGCACTCATTCTGACTGTCAGTTACATCCCTGGGGCTCATTCCTCCTATATAACTGAACCTTGGTATTGACCCGCATCTGCCCATTTCTCATCCCCTCCATTCGTCCTGCCTCTGGCAACCAGCATTCTATTCTCTGCCTCTACAAGGATGACTCTTGGGAACTCTGTTAGGATTAAACCAGAATGATGTATGCGGGGAGCTGAGCTTGGATCCCAGCACCTGTGAGTGTCTGCTTGTATCTGTGGTGACCAAGGCTGTCACTGCACCTGCTGCTGCTGCAGTCTAGACTGTCTTCCTTTTTCAGCTGATTGCAGCTGGCCATGTGCTATGGAAAATAGCACCAAAGCATCCTGTGCCCTGAAGGTCAAAAAGAAATCATGGGTTCAACTTGACCTTCTTTGCACTTTGGCCTGAGAATCTACTGTGAGTTCTACTGCTTGCTCCTTTGTTAAAATAATACTTTAAGTTAAAAAAAATATATTTATAAGACTTGGATGGGAGTTAGAGCAGTTTGGCCATTCATAGTCTCACATATGTGGCCTCTGCTAGTTTTTTTCAACTTCAATAAACCCACCAGCTAAAGTTCTACCTAACCTAACAGAGAATCTCTTAGGAGGAGATTAGGAAGTAACAGAAGCAAACCTTCAACCACTTGGGGATCGTTTACCACCATAAGTGAAATTCATGGTCTAGAAGGGTAGCCAGACCTTATCCCCACTTTCTTCATTAACCAAGAGATTACAAGTGTACACATAAGAATTAGAGTACTCAAAATGTTAACATATAAGCCAGGGTCTTCTTAAGAGAGCGAGCTCTCATTTCTCTGTTCATGGCCCACATGCCCACAAGAAGCAGAGCGGCCGAAGCCGAGAGCTGGGAAGGCAATCCAGGTCTCCCAGCTGGATGGCAGCGACCCTAGAATTTGAGCCAGCACTGCTGCCTCCAAACATCAGAATTAGCAGCTGCACTCAGGAACCAGAGCTGGGTATGAAACCCAGAAACTCCAATATGGAATGCAGACATCCAAATGGTGCCTTACCCAGCAGGCTACATCCCTGCCCATAGAATATGCATTTTGATAGCATTCTACTCATACGTTTCCCCCAAAACAAACTTCAAAAACCCTGAAGAGACTTCTTGGGAAAGAAAATGCCAACTAAGGTGCAATTTTTCCCCCATGGATTTTAAAATCCAGCCCATGAAGAGAGGCCTTAAATGGAAGCATCAAGGCCAAGGTCATCCAATCCAAGAAAACTAGGGCCAAGACCAAAACCTCCAACACTCAACCCAGCACGTCAAGCCACCCAACTGTTGGCCTTAAGTCTGTAAATGCCAGCACTCTCTGTCCCCACCCCAGGCTGTCTAAGGCCATTATGTCTTAAGAGTCTAACAAAGTCCAAAAAACCAATACTTCAGCTCCAGCTACTCCCCCGATGCAGAAAGTCAGGGCCAGAGACAATCTTTCCCTGACAGGGAGCAGTGAGAACCTTGACATGAGCCTGCACAGCTCCAACATCTACCCCATTTTCAGGAGTCCCTTGAGTTGCATGGGGAATTCTGCTCAGAGGCTTAAATTCAGCAATGGAAAGTCTTCACGGTACGTAGGAGGAACCACTCATGTATCCTTGTAGAAACTGTTGCTCTCTTTGAAATGTGAATGACATGCATCCACTGTCATTAAATTTCTCTGATGGGGAATGAAAGGCAACTCAAATCTGGGTTTGCACTTGCTCTGTTTACCACCGGATATGCTCATTCGGATAAAATATTTCTTCAAACTGCCATTTTCAAGCCATTGAACCGTTTTCCTTCACAAACCAGATTCCTGGGGTGGAAAGTTTTAACTGAAAATTCCCAGCAGGGCTCTGCACGGATCCAGACTCCGAATGATCGGTGCTTGTTATTCCGTTTCATTTAACTGGTAATGCAAACAAGCAAATGGCTTCCCACCAGAGCCCCCAGAAAAGCTGGGTACGGTGGACTGGATTCCAGCAATTGCGTTTCCCCTTGAGGACAGCTATCTGCTCCTTGCCTTCACTGTCCTCTTTCCATCTTCTTTGCTCCACTCCTGATCCATCTCCACCCATCATCTCCTTGAAGCCTGAAAAGGAGATCAAGCCCTGTGAAACACAGACCCCCCTACCTCAACTCCAGAGTCCTTTCAAATGTGGAGAACCCTGGAGTTAGACCTCAGAGGTGCAAATCATTCGCTGATAGATTCTTTTGCCATCGCTACCAACTCTGCTGTCATTATTTTGCTAATGTGTGAGTCTAGAAGTATACACAATAAAGTCAGAATTATCCGTGGCTTGAACCTTTTTTTTTTTAATATTGTCACTGATTTGGACAATGGGATTCAAGTAAATGCTATAAAACATGGCCCGGTCAAGTGGATCTACCCCGGTCAGAGTACATATATGCTCCTCTCCTGCATTCCAGATCAGAATGTCCTGGACCATGGACCCAAGGATTGGCCACCAGCTTCATTCTCCTTTGTTTTAGTCATTTCTCACAGCCACCACCCTAGAATCAGCCTGGCAAGGACCCTGGCATGGCATCAAGAGCTGAGCAAGACAGCATGACTGCTGACGCAATTAGTCAAGTTGTTTTATAATCACATTCCATAAAACAAAACTTGACATCATCAAATAATGTAAAAGTACTCTGAACCAAGAACTGTTTCATCAGTTTAATCACCTAATTAGTTTATAAAATCAGTTTTTAAATAAAGAGCAAAACATACACCCTTTAAAAACTGAGATTGTCTCAAGAGGACTGCTTGGATCACAGCACACATTCTAGGGAGCCTGTATTCTCAAATCACTGCCTGCAATTGAAAAATGATTTTAAATACGCACAGTAGAAATGCTACCTTGTGAGACCAGGGTGACCAGTTGGTCAGTTAGTCAGAAAAAGAAGGATAATATTTAATTTCTTAAAACATGGGAATAGACACCCATTCATAATCTTTGAACAGAGAGAATCTCCTATTTGAGAGCACAGTATCTGATCAGAAATGTATATCTTGCCTGCATAAGCCAGATCCACAAGCTGCTCGCCAATTACCTTGGCTGTAGTTTGAGTTTGGTTTGTCCCCTCCAAAACTCCTGCCAACACCGGTGTTGGGAGCTGAGGCCCCCAGGAGAGGATTATTAGGTCTCTCAGAGGGACTGATGCCTTTCTGGAGGGCCCCCATCAGTTCCCCACTGAATAGGTTTTTTTTTTTTTTTTGACAGAGTGGACAGTGAGAGAGAGAAACAGAGAGAAAGGTCTTCCTTTGCCATTGGTTCACCCTCCAATGGCTGCTGCAGCCAGTGCACCACGCTGATCCGAAGCCAGGAGCCAGGTGCTTCTCCTGGTCTCCCATGCGGGTGCAGGGCCCAAGCACTTGGGCCATCCTCCACTGCACTCCCTGGCCACAGCAGAGAACTGACCTGGAAGAGGGGCAACCAGGACAGAATCCGGTGCCCCGACCGGAACTAGAACCCCGTGTGCTGGTGCCGAAGGCGGAGGATTAGCCTATTGAGCCACAGCGCCAGCCCTGAATAGGTTTTTAGGGAGCATCTGGCCAGGTTTGTGCCTCTCTTCCCCAAGTGCCCCCCACTACTGCTCCTGTCTTCACCGTGGGTAGAAGCAGCCAGAACCCTTGCCAACACTGTGCTCTGCAATTTCCCAGCCTCCAGAACCATGCACCAAAATCAGCTTCTCTTAGAAGTTACCCATTCTCAGGCATTTTTTGTTATATCCACAGAAAATTGATTAAGACACCAGCTTCGCTTTAAGTAGAGCAAGAACTCGGAGACACCTTAGTAGAAATCTGGGAGGTCTGGGAGTCTTCAAGGCTGTCAATCCCTCATCCACACTATTCCACTTATTTCATCTGCATTCCAGTTTGGTAGGAATTCTGGTAAGTTCTCTTCATTGAGTGTTTTCAAAATATTGCCATTAGTTCCCACAAAAATAAACATTGCCTTTTACACAGAGGTCCTATTTCACTGGTCTGCACAACAGTGTAGTTACCACCTTAACTCCGTGGCAAGTGCAGGTGGTAGGAGCAGGATGGGGACAAGGATGCCTGCCTCCTAGCAAGCACGGAGCCTTGCACGGGGAGTGGGGGTGGGGGGTGGAGGTTCCTGCAGTGTAACTTTAGGATGACAGAGTACATTTTTCAGGAAAAAAAAATGGTTAATCTGGTGGAATTCAGTGGAGGTAGTCGGCTGGTGTAGCCAATGCCACATCTAAGTCTATATCTTTATCTGTTTCCTCGCCATCTGTTATTCTATTTTCCTAATGCCTGGTCACTTTTGACACAGTGCGCCTCTTGTGCCTAATGCCAGAACTTTTATCAAACAGTTGATCTCTTGATATATCTTACTAAAACTGACAAGCAATTAATCTTATTAATGCTATATTGCGCCGGTGCCGCGGCTCACTAGGCTAATCCTCCGCCTTGCGGTGTTGGCACACTGGGTTCTAGTCCCGGTCGGGACGCCAGATTCTGTCCCAGTTGCCCCTCGTCCAGGCCAGCTCTCTGCTGTGGCCAGGGAGTGCAGTGGAGGATGGCCCAAGTACTTGGACCCTGCACCCCATGGGAGACCAGGAGAAGTACCTGGCTCCTGCCATAGGATCAGCGCGGTGCGCCGGCCACAGCGCGCTGGCCGTGGCGGCCATTGGAGGGCGAACCAACAGCAAAGGAAGACCTTTCTCTCTGTCTCTCTCTCTCTCACTGTCCACTCTGCCTGTCAAAAAATAAAAAAAAAATTTAAAAATGCTATATTGCATAAGGGTACTTCTAAAAGGTTATGGAAAATGAAAGTAAAAGATGTTGTTTTAGTGTTAAAAAATTAAAATCCGTGAACAATTTTTTTCATAATCTGTATTTTCCATGAAGTTTTTTGAAGTATCCTCCTACAAGGGATAGTTCTGACATTTTTAAAAGTAACTGCCTTCTGGGGCTGGCGCCGTGGTGCAGTAGGTTAATCCTCTGCCTGTGGCGCTGGCATCCCATATGGGCACCGGTTCTAGTCCTGGCTGCTCCTCTTCTGATCCAGCTCTCTGCTATGGCCTGGGAAAGCATTAGAAGATGGCCCAAGTCCTTGGGCCCCTGTACCCATGTGGGAGACCAGGAAGAAGCTCCTGGCTCCTGGCTTTGGATCAGCGCAGCTCCGGCCGTTGCAGCCACTTGGGGAGTGAACCAATGGAAGGAAGACCTCTTTCTCTATCGGTCCCTCTGTCTGAAACTCTACTTGTCAAATAAATAAAATCTTAAAAAAAAAAGTAACTGTCTCCTAAAAGTATTTTTTTCTCAAACTAAAATCCAATTAAGCCACTCAAATAAATAAATTTTTTTAAATATTTATTTATTTATTTGAAAGGCAGAGTTACAGAGAGGCAGAGGCAGAGAGAGAGCGAGAAAGAGAAATTTTCTATCTGCTGGTTCACCCTGAGATGGCCACAATGGCCGGAGCTGTGCCGATCTGAAGCCAGGAGCCAGGAGCTTCTTCCAGGTCTTCTACATGGGTATAGGAGCCCAAGGACTTGGGCCATCTTCTACTGCTTTCTCAGGCCATAAACAGAGAGCTAAATTGGAAATGGAGCAGCTGGGACTTAAACCACCATCCATATGGGATGCTGGCACCACAGGTGGCATCTTTACCTGCTATAACACAGTGTCAGCCCCAAAATAAATCTTTTTTTAAAAAAATAATGAGGGCCGGCACCGCGGCTCACCAGGCTAATCCTCCGCCTTGCGGCGCCGGCACACTGGGTTCTAGTCCCGGTTGGGGCACCGGATTCTGTCCCGGTTGCCCCTCTTCCAGGCCAGCTCTCTGCTGTGGCCAGGGAGTGCAGTGGAGGATGGCCCAGGTGCTTGGGCCCTGCACCCCATGGGAGACCAGGAAAAGCACCTGGCTCCTGGCTCCTGCCATCGGATCAGCGCGGTGCGCCGGCTGCAGCGCGCCGGCCGCGGCGGCCATTGGAGGGTGAACCAACGGCAAAGGAAGACCTTTCTCTCTGTCTCTCTCTCTCTCTCACTGTCTGCTCTGCCTGTCAAAAAAAAAATTAAAAAAAAATAATGAGGAGTTAGATGAACTTTTCTTTACATCGATAGTAAATAAGTAAATGCCTCCTGGCCTCTCCTGGGAAAAGCCATCTTTCCACCTGAACTGATATCTAGGAAACAGGTTGGGCAGTTCCACCATCACACTCTCCTCCTCTTTCAGGGAAGAACCAGCCATGCATTCTATTGGGCACAGTGAGGACATGTGCTTTTACAGCCATTTGTGTTGGCCCGTTAGTACTAAGGAGATGGGGTTCAGAAGCAGCCCCCTCCCTACCTACCTGATTCCTCCCCTACTGCTCTGCTGTCCTCCACAGAGCACTGCTAGGCCTGCGCTGAGCTGGGCAGCCCCAGGAGTGGCTGGGCAATGCACGGGTGCCAGGCTTTGGCTCTTGATTCTCTAATTTATACTGGATGAAAATCACGCTCCCAATCTAGGGGAGAGCAGGCAAGAATCCCAAGAGTCACTTCACATCTGTCTAACAACCCCCACGCTGGTGAGACCAGAACGTATGATATCCAGTGCCCGATACGTACATCACTATTCTATGCACCCATTCTATCTGCTCTTCTAGACAAGCTTGCTAAACAAACCTGCCTTACAATGACATCTGCTGGGAGTTTCTGGCACTGGAAGGCGGACAAAAGCCAACTATCTAATGTTTCAATTCCTGCCCTGGGAGAAGGGGACTCAAGAGTATCAAGAATCAATCTCTTAAATGATCCTTTAGGCTGGGAACTGCATCATTAAAAACATAAAACTCAGATGAACCCCTAATAAACACCAGATGCTGGGCTAGGAAACTGAACCCAAAACACGAATTAACATTGTAATGCAGTGCTATCCAGCTTTCAAACATTCCATGTAGAAAGAAGGGGATGAAATCCACGGCACTGTCCTAGGATATGCTTAGGCATCAGAGAATTTCTCCATGCTGCGGACTTGTCATTTTCTTTCAAAACCATCAGAGTGTCTTGTCAAGCTTGATTGTTCTTTGCATTTAAGGCAACGCTGCTGTAGACATAGGTCAGCAGCTCTCAGTGGCTGGTGCAGAGCTCTTTCCTTGCAGCCTGAGGTCTGAATTCCCATGCAGGGTGTGGCCAAGCACGGGGTAAAAGAGCCATGGGAATCTATCTTTCAGCAAGCTGCCTTCCAAGAGAAGTGAGGATGCCGAGATGACGAGGAATCTGAATGTGCCCCTGTGAAAGTACCTGTGGAGGACCAGACACCTGAGCGAAGGAAGACTTGCAGGGGCTCACAGAAGAATTGGAAGACAGGCAGTATTAAAATACAGACAAGTTAAGATTCTATTTCATTAGGCCGGCGCTGCGGCTCACTAGGCTAATCCTCCGCCTGCGGCACTGGCACACCGGGTTCTAGTCCCGCTCAGGGTGCCGGATTCTGTCCCGGTTGTCCCTCTTCCAGTCCAGCTCTCTGCTGTGGCCGGGGAGTGCAGTGGAGGATGGCCCAAGTCCTTGGGCCCTTCACCCATATGGCAGACCAGGAGAGGCACCTGGCTCCTGGCTTCAGATCAGCGCAGTGCACCGGCTGCAACGGCCATTGTGGGGTGAACCAACGGAAAAGGAAGACCTTCCTCTCTGTTTCTCTCTCTCACTGTCCACTCTGCCTGTCAATAAAATAAAATAAAATAAGAAAGTATGGTGGAAAAATTACTTTCTGCTTGTAATGATCAAGGCCATTCTTCAACAGGTGACTGGAGAAAGATTTAAGCTCAGAAAATCCTGACGCTTCATGACATGGCAATCTTGGGGGGAATTTCCAAAGAGAATGAAAACAATGACCAGAGAAATTGGACAGGTCCTCTGGGAAAATCCCCTGGGCTATGAAAACACACACACAAACATCATACAGTCATTTACTTCCCACTGAATGGCTGCTCCCATGTCTGTGATGTCCTCCTAGTCCACTAGCAATTTCATTCCTAAAGACAAAAAATATTGCATCTGATAAAGTCTGAAGGCTTTGCTTTGAGCAACTCTCAGGCTAATTCCACACAACTTGCCTGCAGTTGAAGAATGTCATAGGTTGGTCCATGTTTTATAACCCACGTCTTTATTTTTTTTTTTTTTTTCACACATGGAGCTCATTTTTTAGGTAAAGCTCAAAAACAAAGACCATGTCCAGCTTCATTCAGTGCTGTATCCCCAGTGGCCCCTGAGTGTTTGTGGAATTGATCAGCAAGGCTATTCCTAGCAGTTGGCTACTTTTTTTTCAAAGAAATATTTTATTTATTTGAAAGAGAGAGTTACAGAAAGAGGTAGAGCCAGAGAGAGAGAGAGGTCTTCCATTCCGCTTGGTTCACTCCCCCAAATGACCACAACAGCCAGATTTGAGTTGATCTGAAGCCAGGAGCCAGGAGCTTCTTCCAGGTATCCCACATGGGTGCAGAGGCCCAAGGACTTGGACCATCCTCTGCTGCTTTCTCAGGCCATAGCAGAGAGCTGGATCAGAAGAGGAGCAGCTGGGACTTGAACTGGTGCCCATATGGGATGCCTGCACTGCAGGCTGGAACATTAACCTGCTGCACCACAGCGCTGGCCCCAACTACTTTCTTTTTTTTTTTTTTTTTTTTTTTTTTTTTTTTTTTTTTTGACAGGCAGAGTGGACAGTGAGAGAGAGAGACAGAGAGAAAGGTCTTCCTTTGCCGTTGGTTCACCCTCCAATGGCCGCCGCGGCCGGCGCGCTGCGGCCGGCGCACCGCGCTGATCCGATGGCAGGAGCCAGGAGCCAGGTGCTTTTCCTGGTCTCCCATGGGGTGCAGGGCCCAAGCACCTGGGCCATCCTCCACTGCACTCCCTGGCCACAGCAGAGGGCTGGCCTGGAAGAGGGGCACCGGGACAGAATCCAGCGCCCCGACCGGGACTAGAACCCGGTGTGCCGGCGCCGCTAGGCGGAGGATTAGCCTAGTGAGCTGCGGCGCCGGCCCCCAACTACTTTCTTTTCTTTTTTTTTTTTTATTTTTTGACAGGCAGAGTGGACAGTGAGAGAGAGACAGAGAGAAAGGTCTTCCTTTGCTGTTGGTTCACCCTCCAATGGCCTCCACGGCCAGCGCGCTGCGGCCGGCGCACCGCGCTGATCCGATGGCAGGAGCCAGGTACTTCTCCTGGTCTCCCATGGGGTACAGGGCCCAAGTACTTGGGCCATCCTCCACTGCACTCCCTGGCCACAGCAGAGAGCTGGCCTGGACGAGGGGCAACTGGGACAGAATCCAGCGCCCCGACTGGGACTAGAACCCGGGGTGCTGGCGCCGCAAGGCGGAGGATTAGCCTAGTGAGCCACGGCACCAGCCCCAACTACTTTCATACTTTCAAGCTGTTCTGCAACCTGGAGCCCTGATATGTCCACAGCTCCCAGCAGAGTGCCCCATGCCCTTTCTGACTCTCGTTGCTTTCCCATTCTGCTCCAAGATGCATCCAAGAATCCACCCAGGGGCCACTCCGGCACCAGAGACAGTCCTCTGATTTTTACAGAGGCCATCTGTTGACTCAGACCAAAGACCTCCACTGACTTGAGTCCTTTGGTTTGAAGATTCAAAGTGGGAGACAAGAAAGGTGAGACACCATGGATGCCATCAGATTGGAGGCAAGGAGCATCCAATCCACAAGGCATTTTCTGAAATCGACCTTGAAAGATAACTAGGGACATGGTGGGAAGAAGCCAAGAAAAGTCCAATGCTTTCGCCTCTTAAATGTCATTGCACATGTGTAGAAATATTACTAAATTGCGAACATTTTATATATATACATATATATGGGAAAAATAATGATTCAAAGATGTCTTAATATTTAAAAATCATACCAAATTGTCTTCCCTGGTTAGTCAAAATATCAAATACCTGGATGCCTGTGTATTTGCTACATGAACAACAAACTAAACCATAACTCAAGGTAAAAAGTTGCACCCAAACTGTTGAAATCTTAGTATAGAGTTGATCTTCTGTATATAATGATAATTAAAAACAAATCTTAATGAAGAATGGGATGGGAGAGGGAGTAGGAGGTGGGATGGTTTTGGGGTGGGAGGGTGGGTATGGGGGGAAGAACTGCTATAATCCAAAAGTTGTACTTATGAAATTTATATTTATTAAATAAAAGCTTTCTATAAAAAAACGTTGCGCCCATGGACAGACCCAAAAATCTTGCCAATTCTATGTCTGAATCTTGTTGCTGACCATTTAAACAAGCACCCAGTTTGATCAAAGACACTGTTGTACCACTGTGGAGACAGCCACGGTATACCTTCTTCTCGGAGATATTGTTTCTCCCCACACAGAATTTCTAAACAATCTGCACAGGCAGGAGTTTTCATGTAGGCTACTTCCATACCTACTTCCCAGGGCTCTCCTTCCCCAGCTCCCCAGCTGCTCCCCAAGATCAAGTCCCCTCCCCCACTCCACCTACTGCATCAGCCCTGCTTCCTCAACTTCTGCACACCTTACCAAAACAAAATGCCATCGTCCACACACACACACAAAGTTGTAGCAGTTGCTGGCATCTTACAACCCCAATCCACTCTGTGCAAGCTGTTATTTCTGCTACAAATGCTTCACGCTGCCCTGTGAGCAGGGGATCCTAGCCCCCATCTTCATCACTTCTTCATTCTGTCCTCCTCCCCTGCAATGCTCTGTCGCCATCTCCACCACCTATTCAGATCCGCTCATGCTTCAGGATTTACCTTAGGCTGACTCAGGAAGCTTTCCTTTACTTTGGGTGTTAAAGATCTCTCTTGCCCCACTCAACAGATGTCATGGTCATTACTAAATACCTGCTGATGAGAGACAATGCCCAATCATAGAATGGTGAAATGAATAGATTTTTTTAAGATTTATTTATTTATTTTCAAAGTCAGATTTAAATAGAGAGGGGGAGAGACAAAAGACAGAGAGATCTTCCATCTACTGGTTCACTCACCAGATGGCTGCAATGGCCAGCACTGTGCCAGGCTGAAGTCAGAATTCAGGAGCTCCATCCAAGTTTCCCACGTGGGTGGAAGGGGTCCAAACCCTTAGATCACCTTCTGTTGCTTTTCCCGGGGCCATTAGCGGGGCACAGGATCAGAAGTACAGCAGATGGGACTCAAACCGGTACCCAGATGGGATGCCAGTATCACAGGTGCCAGCTTTACCAACTATGCCACAATGCCAGCCCCTGAAATAAATAGTTTTTAACATTTATCTTATTTATTTGAAAGGCAGAGTTATAAAGAGGAAGGACAAAGAGAGGTCTTCTATCCACTGATTAACTCCCCAAATGGCTGCAATGGCTGGGCCTGGGCTAGGCAAAAGCCAGGAGCCAGGAGCTTCTTCTGGGTCTCCCACGGGAGTGTAGGGGCCCAAGCACTTGGGGCATCTTCCACTGCTTACCCAGGCCATAGCAGAGAGCTGGATTGGACGTGCAACAGCCAGGACTCAAATCAGTGCCCATCCTGGATGCCAGTTGTCTCAGGTGACAGCTTTACCCACTATGCCACAACACTGGCCTCAAAACGAATCATTTTAATAGCTTGATCTAATGAATGTGATTTCTCTATTGGAAAGTCAGTTTCTTTCTTTTTTTTTTTTTTTGACAGGCAGAGTGGACAGTGAGAGAGAGAGACAGAGAGAAAGGTCTTCCTTTGCCGTTGGTTCACCCTCCAATGGCCGCCACGGCCAGCGTGCTGCGGCCGGTGTACCACGCTGATCCGATGGCAGGAGCCAGGAGCCAGGTGCTTCTCCTGGTCTCCCATGGGGTGCAGGGCCCAACGACTTGGGCCATCCTCCACTGCACTCCCTGACCACAGCAGAGAGCTGGCCTGGAAGAGGGGCAACCGGGACAGAATCTGGCGCCCCGACCAGGACTAGAACCCGGTGTGCTGGTGCTGCAAGGCAGAGGATTAGCCTATTGAGCCACGGCACCGGCCAGAAAGTCAGTTTCAATTAGTATCCAAAGCCAGTTGATCAATATTCCCCATCAGTATAACTCAGATGTTCTCAAATTCGGCTGCTTTTAAAATCAAAGATGAGGCTTATCTAAGAATGGAGGTGTGGATCCCTAAGATATGACTCAGTGGTCTGGAGAAAACGGATTTTCAAGCAGTTTTTCAGGGTTTTTTTCTCATATGAACTCACGTCCTGGATGTCTCTTTTCCAAGAAAAGATTCCAGTGGACTGATTATCAGTTGACCCACAAGTGTATCAGTGCATGAGGGATCAAAGAAGCAGACTTAGGATTGATTTCAAAACAAAACAAAACAAAAGGGCAAAAAGTTTTGCCTCTACATGCCAAATCCAGAAGACTCCACATAGATGGTCCAAGAATCCAGAATAATCTTCTTGTTGCCCGTTACAAACTGGCAATTGAGGCCAGAGGTTGCCAGTCATGACTGGGCCCAGAATAAAATGCAAACAAAAGTAAACACACTGAACCACTGAACGGGAAGTTCTGGGAATGGAACATTCTGAGAATGGAACTGGGATCTACTTTTTCTGTCTTCTCTGACTGTTTGCTTTGAGTTTAAGAGGCTATTCCAAATGAGCATCTATACTCCCTTTAAGCAAATCGGGCCTTGTCTCAAAAGAACAGCCTGGTGAGTCAGTCCCAACCCAATTCCTCCAGAGCTTCCTCATCCGAACTTCCCCCAACAGCTTTGGATCAATCTGTATTTGGAACGCCACTGACGCAGGAAGTGATAAAGGGTAGCTGTGTTTGGGTTAGCTGACACTCTCTCGTCCTGCAATGGTCATCCCAAGGATTGCTTCACTGCGTCATTGCTAGGGCATGAGTGTGTGTGTGAGTGTGTGAGTGTGTGTGTGAGTGTGTGTGTGTGTTTGTGTGTGGAATGGTTCTAGCCAGTGTACACACCCTTCCTCCCACCTATAGATAACCTAACATCCTTGTCTACTGAAGATGAAAAGTTCATCCAAAAGAGGAACTGTCAAGTGCATCACCGAGTGAGCATCTTAGCTGGGTATCCGCGTCCTGAATGCCTCTCTTTAAGTACCCTTGGAGGTGGTTTTCTTTCCAAGTGCAAAGATCACTATGATGAAACTTCTCTTTTTATCACAGCAGAGTAGATGTCTCAGTGCACATCAACCAAAAAGAGAAGGAGCAGTTTGCCAGTTGGTACGTTGCCCTTATTATATGAAATTGGAGATGCACACTGCAGCCTTGATGAAAACACTGAAATTCCAGTAAGTGGGATTAGTCATACTTGTTGTGCTCCAGGGTTAGATTTCAAACAGCAAGTAACAGTCCCCTGAGCTACCAGTGGAAGCAGAGATTCTCAAATGGAAACAAAAGACAAGAAGGACTACACACCCTCAGCAGAGCCAAAGTGGGAGTGAGCAGCATTTGACATTTGTGAGGCTGGACTCTCAGTGGACAGTTTCTCCACCAAATAGTTGGCTCATGGTGGTACCCAGCGTCCTTTCAAACAGCAAGCCTGGAACCTTCAGGGGGAAAAGGCAAATTAATGAAAACCTCTTTGGTTTCACTCCTCCAGGCCCTGGGAACTGCTGTAATCAAGTGGAGGCGGCCATCAGAAGAGCTTAAGAGAAACAGATTGCTGGCAGGCCCAGGCCCTGGAGCAGCCTCACTCCCACTCAGTGCGTGTCCTGGGGCTTCTAACTTTGCTATGCTCAGAAGATCCCTTTGTTTGGGAAGTAACCTTTGGACTCCTTCCTGGCTTTGTACATTAGGACAGCTGCCATTGAGCTGCAGTAAAAGTTTTCATTACAAACAGAAGGGCAAGTGGGTAAGAGGGTGAGTCAGGGCTGAAAAAATCTGCAAAGTCACCCGCATAACTCCCAGGGAGACAGAAAGACACAAAGACAGAGCAGTGGAGAGAGAAAGGGGGAGGCGTGTGAGGAGCAGGGGGCCACCAGGAGACTTCGTGGAAGCTGGAAGGCTGTGTGATAGGGTGGGCAATCAGTTCTGGCTTCATCCATTCTGAGGATGGAGGTAAATGCTGTTCAGACTGAGCAGAACAGGGCACAATGGCAGGAGATGAAAACAGAGACTTACTAAGAGCTTACTACTGCATGAGGAGGAATGTAGAGCAAGCGAGAGGAGCCTTGGACTGTCTTGAGTGTGCTGTGACGAGATTACATGGCTTCAAGTGAGATTATTTGGGGTGAATAGATAGTTTAGAAAAAAAGAACATAAACATTAAATTTTCCCATTGGCTGGAGCCAGCGCTGTGGTGCAGCAGGTTAATGCCTTGGCCTGAAGCGCCAGCATCCCATATGGGCGCCTGTTGAGGACCCGGCTGCTCCACTTCTGATCCATGTCTCTGCTATTGCCTGGGAAAGCAGTGGAAGATGACCCGAGTCCTTGTGCCCCTGCACCCACATGGGAGACCAGGAGGAAGCTCCTGGCTCCTGGCTTCGGATGGGCACAGCTCCAGCCTTTGTGGCCAACTGGGGAACAAACCATCGGATAGAAGACCTCTCTCTCTGTCTCTGTCTCTGTCTCTCTCTCTCTCTGCCTCTCCTCTCTCTGTGTAACTCTTTCAAATAAATAAATCTTTAAAATATTTTCCCATTGGCATTTGAAAAACTTAATATCCTACTGCAACAAGGTTATTTAAACTTCAGTGGTCTGAAAGATTATGAAATTGATAGAACAGAAATCTTAATATTTTGTTAAATATTTTTTAAGGTGTATTTTTCACAAGCTTTCTGAAAACCCCTTGTGTGGCAAGTATTTCAAAATTTTTTACACCAAAATAAACTTATCTTTTAATTCCATTTTCTATAAACTCTTGAAGTACCCTCATGAAAGTTCACAAAATCATCAAAAATTATCAACTCCTGAATTATTACCTCATATTCTAGAACTGCTTATATGCCAAAACTATTTTTCCCAATGCCCAGGAAAGATTTACTTATGTGATAGTTGTTAAATATCACCAATGTTATTTCTGAAGAAAAAATTGTCAATTCCCGCCTTCATTCATTAACTCAGCTCATCTCAAAATTCTATGTGAAGTGCCTTCCGTCACCACACTCCTGTGCTACAGGTGCACAGAGCCTACAAGAACAGAGTTTTCAATACAGTCAGGAGAAAAATTAGTCTGGATCTAAGGGTACAGTAGCAAGGACTGGAGTTATCCTTTCTCTGTAAACACCTAGGAAGCAGAAAAAAAATATAGGAAATAACTGTTCTCAGGGACTGAACAACAGGCAACCAAGAACTGTGATCCCAGTGAGGAAGGAAATAAACACAGTTCATCTTTTGATTTTCCAGGCTTTTTGCTTACAGGCAACTTCTGAACTGCTGAGCAAGGAAGGGAAACCCCAAGTGCAGACTTACGGAGTGCAGCGGACAGAGGTGAGGCTCAATAGGCCATGGTGGCTATGAGTTGCATGCCAGGATAACCCGAGGAGATGGAGCTATCCAGAGAAAGTTCCAGACATCTACATAGGGAAACCCTAGGATCTATGACTGAATATTAGTACGCACTTGCAGAGTGTGACTGAGCAAGAAGTGGAGAACAGTGAAGGAAAGATCACTTCTGAGAAAAGAGAATGAATGGAGGAGTTGGAAGCCAGACAATTCCTAGCACTCACACTGGGCCAAGCAAAGTTTGAGTTACCCCCAGGCGTGGCCATGGAGCTGCTGGTCGGATGGATACATGGCACAGTCAATGGAGACCACAGAAGAGCCCACCTAATAAGTGAGTTAACATAGCCCTAGCATAATGACTACTCCAGGGCTGGCGCTGTGGCACAGAGAGTTAAGCCACTGCTGTGTGCATCCCGTATCAGAGAGCTGGTTCAAGTCCCAGCTGCTCACCTTCCAATTCAGCTTCCTGCTAATGCTCCTGGGAATGCAGCAGGTGATGGCACAAGTACTTACCTCCCTGCCACCTACGTGGGAGAGTCAGGTGGAGTTCTGGACCCTGGCTTTGGCCTGGCCCAGCCCTGACTATGGTGACTATCTGGGGAGTGAATGAGCAGATGGAAGGTATCTCTCTCCCTTTCTTCTCACTCTACCTTTCAAACAAACAAATAAATAAATAAATATATTTTAAATGACTACAAAGACCATTCCACATCTGCCCTTAAAAACTTTTTTTTTTAAGATTTAAACACATGTGCCTGTTCTACACCTGATCCAAATGACTATATATGAGAAGAAGCTATGGACCATAACAAAAAAATTAATCAACAGGAACAGTGATAAAATATACCCAAAATTAAAATATCACTAGATATTAAAAAATTAAAATATCACTAATTTACTAAATAGTGAATTAGAAACTGAAGAACGAAAAAAATCAGTGAATTCAAAGATCATGGTGGATATTCAAAATAAGGCAGAGAGAAAAACTGATGAAAAAAAATTTAACAGAACTTCAGGGGTCTGTGCCACAACAGTATAAACTTTAATATAAACAAAACAGAGGAGGAGGATGGGAAAATATTTGAAGAAATAATAGCTGAAAATATTCTATAATCAATGGTAATTATAAACACACATAAGAAGCTCATCAAACCCAACACAGGAAAAATACAAAGAAAACTACACTAAATAACATAATCAAGTTGCTTAAATCCAGTAATAGAGAAAATATTTAAAAACAGACTGAGGCAGGGCCGGCGCCGTGGCATACTAGGTTAATCCTCCGCCTGCAGCACCAGCATCCCACAGGGGCGCCAGGTTCTAGTCCCGGTTGCTCCTCTTCCAGTCCAGCTCTCTGCTGTGGCCTGGGAAGGCAGTGGAGGATGGCCCAGGTGCTTGGGTCCCTGCACCCACATGGGAGACCAGGAGGAAGCACCTGGTTCCTGACTTCAGATCGGCACAACGCCAGCCGAAGCAGCCATTTGGGGAGTGAACCAACGGAAGGAAGACCTTTCTCTCTGTCTCTCCCTCTCACTGTCTATAACTCTATCTGTCAAATTAAAAAAAAAAAAACAGATTGAGGAAAGGAAGACACGTAAAATACAGAAAAACATTTAAAAAAATAAGTGTTCACAGGCAACATAAGCAAAAATAGACAAACAGGACCACATCAAATTTAAAAACTTTTGTTCATCAAAGGACACAAATTGTGCACCCTGGAGACAGTAATTGATGGCCCAAATGCTTGAGTCCCTGCAACCCATGGGGGTGACCCAGACTGAGTTCCAGTCTCCTGTCCGCAGTTTTATGCAGTTCCCCAGATGTGAAGGTATATGAGGAGTGAACCAGAGGATGGAAGATATGTGTCTCTCTCTTTCAAATAAAATTTAAAAGCTCAAAACATTGCAAATCATGGAAGGGATTAATATAAAGAATAACCACAAATCAACAACAACAAAAAATCAAAAACTGTTTAAAAATTGGCAAAGAACTCGAACATCCATCTCTCCAACGAAGATGGTATACAAATGGCCAACAAGCTTATAAAAAAAGATGTTCAGCATCATTGATCATCGGGGAAATGCAGATCAATACCACAGTGAGCTATCACCTGAACTCCTTTGGAGAAAACCAAACCAGGAAACACCTAGCGTTAGCAGAGATGTGGAGACACTGGTAACCTGGTGAACTTCTGGTTAAGTTGTCACGTGGTGCCACTGCCATGGAATGGTATGAGAAAGAACTACTGCCAGAGTCAGTAATTCTGAGTACATGTACCAAATAATTGGAAGATGGGTCTCAAAAAGATACATATGCACCTGTGTTAATAGGAACACTAAGCACAATCAGCAAAAGATAAAAGCAACCCAAATACCCATCAATGGATGAATGGATAAATGAAATGTGGTATGTGCATATTATACAGCCCTAAAAAGGATAGAAATCCTATCACATGCTACAAGTGAACCTTGAATGGCATTATGCTAAGTGAAATAATCAGTCACAGAAGGACAAATACTGTAAGAAATGCTCATATGAGATACACAAGGTAGTGAAATTCATAGAAGTAAAAACTAGAGAGGCCAGCATTGCGGTGCAGCAGGTTAGGCTGCCCTCTGTGATGCTGGCTTCCCATGTGAACACCAGTTAGTTTCTCTCCCTCTCTCTCTCTCTCTCTTTCACTGCCCCTGCCAAATAAATAAAAATTTTAAATGAACTATCTATAGACTTAAAAATGGGTAGGATGATAAATTTGTGACATGTTTTTTATAATAAGAAATACGCAATGTCAACCTAGAATTTTACACCTGGTGAAATTTTCTTTTAAAAATGAAATCAAAAGAAAGGATTTTGGGGGGGGGGACATTAAATCTAAGAAAATTCATCAACATCGAAGTTGCACAATGAGAAAAGCTAAAGGATGCTGTTCAGGCTGAAGGAAGATAACACCAGATGGAAATCTGAATACACACAAATGAATGAGTAAACATGTGAGTAAATAAGAACTCTTGTTTCTCATTGTTTAATTTATTTAAAGATAATTGACTAGGTAAACAGAAATAACAATGTATTATGAGGTCCTTGATATATGCAGTGATAAAATTTATAATAATGACATGAAAGATGGGAGAGATAAAAGCATATTGTTGAAAGATTTGTGTATTGTATGTGAAGCTGCATAATATTATTTGAAAGTTGACTGGGGTGAGTTTAAAATGCATATTGTTATTACTAGAATAATTACTGAAAATATGAAACAGAGGAATACTCAGTGAGCCAAAGGTGGAGACAGATGCTTAAAAATGTTCAATGAATCCACAAGAAGGCAGAAATGGGGTAAAGGAATCCTTGGTACAATCCAAAAAAAGAAGAAAAATGGTCTGTTTAAAACCGGTCATACTTCCACTTACATTCAATATAAATGATCGAAACATTCAATAAAATGAAGGCTGCTACACTACAAAAAAAAAAGCAGCACTCAGGTATATGGCACTGAGAAACAGCTCTGGAATGTTGATCTGGTCTTACACAAAATCAAAGGAGGGAAATGGAACTACCAAGCAAAAACCACTCACAAGAAAACTGGAACTTTCTATTCATATTAGAACGGCTGCTACTGATTCCAGTAGCTAAGCACTATTCTAATAGCGTGACTTTACCAACTCACCTGCTTCGGCACACACTGCCCAATGCCAGGGCTTCCATCCTGGACTCCCCAACTCGTGGTACATTTCATTTAGATCCAGGCCCGATTCTGCTGCAGTGTCCTGTGAGGCCACCCTGGCCTTGTCAGAGCCATGCAGCTTCTTGGTTAAAATCAGAACCAGCTCCTGGTGAGTCAGTCTCCATCTGTTCCCAAGCCATCCTTTCTTCTCCAGCCCGTTATTAAGCTCTAAGTCAAAGTCCATTTGGCTTTACTCTAAGGAGCTGCCCTTCTGTGTAGAAATAGGCTATGGCAGGAATTTGTTTCTGCTCCCACCCCCAGGGAGAAACATGGACAGACAGACGGGTTCCATATTTTGTCAGCACTGCTCAGTTTTCCAACACAGGAAAACCAACATCAACATCATCTTCTCAAAACTAAACCAACTATATTCTTGTGTCCAAACTGGTGACCATGCCACACTTGTACCTGCACAGCATGCTGCATATTTTTAGAATACTTTTAGCAATGTTAGCCTTTCTGGTGTGCTTCAGGGATTAAGAGCAATGGGTAGTAGAATCAGAATGCCAAGGTCTGAATAGTTTTTTTTGCCTTTTTTTTTTTTTTTTTGACAGACAGAGTGGACAGTGAGAGAGACAGAGAGAAAGGTCTTCCTTTGTCGTTGGTTCACCCTCCAATGGCCGCCGCAGCCAGCACACCACGCCGATCCGAAGGCAGGAGCCAGGTGCTTATCCTGGTCTCCCATGGGGTGCAGGGCCCAAGCACTTGGACCATCCTCCACTGCACTCCCTGGCCATAGCAGAGAGCTGGCCTGGAAGATGAGCAACCGGGACAGAATCCGGTGCCCCAACCAGGACTAGAACCTAGTGTGCTGGCGCCACTAGGTGGAGGATTAGCCTATTGAGCCACGGTGCCGGCCTCTGAATAGTTTTTAATCTATCACCATCACTAACGAGCTATGGAAACTTTGCCTACTTTAAACTCTTTATATTTCAGCTACTTTTAGAGTAGTGGTAATCAGACGTTCTATTGACAATCAAAAAATGAAACCCAGAGTTATTATACAAGGTATCTGAAGTCTCCCGTAACAGAAGTGATCATGGATTTGAATGATTATAGTTCCAAGATTCTTTTGTGCGTTTTATCACCACTTGTCATCACCTCCACTGTCACTGTTCCAGCACCATCTCTTGCCAAGCGTGTTGGACAGTTTTTTAAATGACTTGTAATGATCCCTACCTCCTGGTATTCACATCTTTGTATAATCCCTTGAGTGTGTGCTACACTTTAAAATGACTTTTTTCCTAACAAAGAGAAAATGGCAAGACTATGGGTATAGCACTTCTGATATTTGGTTCTGAAAGACTGTGCTGGTTTTCCTACAGTGAGCTGCCCTAAGGACAGGCCCATATGGCCAGCAACGAAACCACAGCCCTCAGCCCACAGCCCACAAGGAACTGGCTTCCACATGAGTAGGTTTGGAAGTAAACCCTCCCCTAACCAAGCTTTGAGATGTCTGCAGCCTTAGGGGAGACCTGAACCAAAGGACCCAGCTAATCCAAACTCAGCACTTACAGACACTAAAATGTTGATTCTTTCAAGTGCTAAGTTACACAGCAAAAGATAACAAAGGAAGCAGAACCACCAAGGGACCAGAACTTTAGAATTTTTTTTAGAAAACTTTTATTTAATAAATATAAATTTCAAAAGTACAACTCTTGGATTACAGCAGTTTTTCCCCCATAACCACCCTCCCACCACAAACCATCCCATTTCCCACTCCCTCTCCCATCCCATTCTTCATTAAGATTTTTAATTACCTTTATATACAGAATATCAACTCTATACTAAGTAAAGATTCCAACAGTTTGCACCCACACAGACACACAAAGTATAAAGTACTGTTTGAAGACTAGCTTTACCATTAATTCTCATAGTACAAACGTTAAGGACAGAGATCCTACATGGGGAGTAAGTGCACAGTGACTCCCATTGCTGATCTAACAATTGACACTCTTATTTATGACGTCAGTAATCACCCGAGCTCTTATCATGAGCTGCCAAGGCTTTGGAAACCTCTTGAGTTCACAAACTCTGACCTTATTAAGAAAAGGCCATAATCAAAATGGAAGTTCTCTCCTCCCTTCAGAGAAAGGTACCTCCTTCTTTGATGGCTCATTCTTTCCACTGGGCTCTCACTCACAGAGATCTTTCATTTAGGTCATTTTTTGCCACAGTATCTTGGCTTTCCATGCCTGAGAAACTCTCATGGGCTTTTTAGCCAGATCTGAATGCCTTAAGGGCTGATTCTGAGGCCAGAGTGCTGTTTAGGGCATTTGCCATTCTATCAGTCTGCTGTGTATCCCACTTCCCATGCTGGATCACAGAACTTTTAGAATTAAAAATAAAAAAGTAATTTGTAGGACAAAAACACTGTTAGAAACTCAAAATTATGAAGGGCATTTCCATTTTTATGTGTATTGAAATAAAGATTCACAATCTCACTTTAAGGGAATAAAGATAACAAAATAGGGATATTCAGCTGCCAAGTGGGATTTACATTACTCCCCACCTCCCTTGCTGCGTGAAAGCATGAAGAAGGCCCAAGGCATCCTCTACATTCATCCAAACTTGATTGTTAAGCAGCAATTCTATATCTTTGTTCAATTTCAAGGGCTTGTATAACACCTTGATCCTACAACCAACTCCCCAGGAAGACAGGCAGGAGCCTGGTTCTCAGGTGCCCACAGATGAAGGCCTCTTTTATTCTATGCATTTCCCTCAACTGTGGGGAGCAAACTCATTCCTGAGCCAGTCTTTGTGTCCTACATTGTTAAGTGACTTCCATGTGTGCAAAGGGTCAATGATCCCCCACTGTGTGCGTTAATGGGTTGCAAAGCTTAACAGTCCCAACTGCAGCAACACCTTGGCATTTTGACATTTGAAACCTGCTCTGGTGCTGTACCTCCAACTCCCACTCCACACCTGCACACATGCACACACACAGTGTTCTTTTTCTAACCTGCTTTTGGATTCTTACAACTTAAAAGTTGGGTGGCAATGAGAGAGAACAAAGGAAACTGGATGTCTTAGATTAAGTTTTGAAGGCTGATTCCAGTGCTTTCTGGGCCTGGCAATCGTAATTGAACAGGTAGACAGACAGACAGATACACACACACACACACACACACACACCACAGCTTGGAGTATTTCTATACGACAACAGAAGAATAAATCACTGACTGGTCCCCAGAGAAAACTGCATACAAACGACAATGAATAGTCAATGGAGTCCTCGTGGCTCTTGAGTCAAACCATGTGTTGGGGCTGTGATGAGATCCAGGATGCTGATGGCTGAGGGGACATGGACTGGCTCCATCCACACCACTGACTCAGCTGCACATCAAAGGAATTAGCTATTGGATGGATCAGTACATCTGTCCTAGAAGCCTCTGCTAAAGCCAACCTCTGTGAATCCAGGGCAGCCCCTCCCCCAGGCAGCACACCTGTAGGTGAGAGAGTGCAGAGAGAAGATGATGATAAGTGTATTATCCTTGGGAAGAACAGGTCCCACTTCCTGCCTGCCTCTGCCTGTTGCCATCCTTGATGGCTACTACCTTGCTTCTGCCAGGAGCATCGTCCTTAAGGCTGATTATAAATCGACTCAAAAAATATTGAGGATCTACTAGGTACTTGAGGGGCAGAGGGGACAGCGAGAACCGAGACAGTTGGGGTTTCTGCTCCCCAGGAACAATCTGACCAGGCGGTAGTGGCGAGGTACAAATGATGGCGCAATGGGACCTGGCTTTGTATCACAGCTCTCCCATGTTCCAGTTCTTTGACTTTAGGGAAATCTGCTTTCATTTTTATAAGCTTCAGTTTCTCATTAGTAAAATGAAGATTCAAAAAATTACTTATCACCAAAGGTTGTGGTGAAGATCAAGTAACATAAATGTCAAGTGCTTTGGAACACTGTCAGGTGCTTGGCAGGCAAACATTCAAAAGCTAAAATGTTGGCTACTGCCACTGCTGTGGTCAGTGTGCTGGCAGCATAGGAGAGGCGAAAACACATAGTCCCTGCTGCTACGAAGCTATCAGTGACGGGGGAGCGACAGACAACAGACAATTCAAGTGAATGTCAGGTAAGTTATCCAGATGACAGCCAGGGACAGGAAACATAAGGAATAAGGAAATGCGTTGAGAATAAAAGCAGGAGTGCGAGACTCATGCAGACCAAGCACTGACCCTCCTCCAGTGTGCTAGACCCCCAACCTCCAAAAGCAGAAGAGAATCACCCCACTCTGATCCCCCTTTTTTCCCCACCGAAGAAAACCTGGTGGTTTAGTGTAGACCGTTCTCTCTTCTAAATCCCAGAAACTCCCACCCCTGATTTCCTATGAAATTACCATTACTAGTGGCACTCAGCACCTCAAAGCATGAATCTACTTGGCATCCTAGTGATTTCAAGATATCCCAGTTTTAAAAGTACCGCGTTGATGGTGGAGGGCAGGGGAGAACATGTGTCCAGCCCATACTTTAAGATGACTGCCTCCCACATCGGAGTGGATGGGCTCAACTCCCAGCTCTGGGAGGCAGTGGGGATGGCTCAAGACGCTGGGTTCCTGCCACCTGTTTGGGAGACCTGGCTTGAAATCCTGGCTCTTCCTTCAACTCTTGTTATCATGGGCATTGGAGAATGGACCAGTAATGGGCACTCAAGTCTTTCTCTTTGCTTCTCTGCCTCATACATGAAATAACTTTTTAAGTACTACAAGGAACATGAGGTTAGGCACAATCCTTGCCTTCCTGAGTCCACTCACCATAAGGAATCTAAAGACCCTAGAATCAATATACCACAACCCTGCAGACAGCTTAAGGTTGCCCAGAAAAATCATGCAGTTTATGCAACTTTATGTGGAGATCCCACAGACAGTGGTACTGCATCTCATTGCCCTTACCAACCCAGTCCCCAGGGTCCCTGCCAGTGGCTGCTGAAACTGATTTAATTCTTTGATAGAAGCCTTGCAAGAGGATGGCCAGGAGAACTCAGCGACCCCAGCTTCCTTCGTTCACTGCACCTGCTGTCCCCACTCGATTGACTCCGAGTCCTGATCCTGTCCCACATGATGGAGGATTTGGGTTGCTTTGGACACATGTGGAAAATATTGTTATCTCCACATAAAATGTAAATGTGGTCTCTGTCAGTGGAAACCCAGGCCATGTTCCTAGCATTTGGCCAGGTCCACCCTGTGGTCATAGGAGGTTTAAGTCCTCAAGGGAAACCATCCCCATGGGCAGTCCTTCCAGGGGCATTTTGTGGCTATTGCTCCTCACCACAGACATCAAAGAACCACGTCTGGTACTAGTTTACAACCGTCTTGGTCCAAAGCGCCTGCTTTGCTTTAGGTATGCAGTAGTGAGGGAAATCTCGACACCTGTTAGAAGCTGAGCTACGCCCTCCCCAAGATCCCCTTGTGCCTATAGAAGAGAAGGAAAAGGATTCATCCCTCCATTCACAGCAGGCTTCAGGGGCCCTTCCCTGCCCTGGGCATATGGTTCTTACTGATCTGAACTTCATCCTCAGGTCAGCTTTGCACCTACACAGGAAGGTGGGGTCTGTGTTCATGCATAGTCCTTTCAGGCACCTCCTCGGGATGGCTTCGCACACTGCTGCCCCAAATCTGATATTCTGGACCCAGTCCGGGTTCCCTGTCCTCACTCCCAGCCCAGTCACAGCTGCTGCCCTCCCAGCAGGGTCAAGTCCACAAAGAGAGGCAGAGGTGGCGCTCAGCCCCACAGATGCCTGAGCGCAGGAGATATGACCCTGGCAGCCAGGGTGGGCAGGGCACTGTGAAGCCACCTTCTCACTTACCCTGATCCACAATCAAGGGTGCACCGGCCTTGGTGGTGGCCCTGGCAGGAGACTTGGGACATGATGGTGAGAAGCAGGGATTCACTCAGCAGCCCCCGCACCACACATATGCCCAGGTGCAGGTACAGGCTGTGTTAAATATCAAGTTCAAAACATCACCAGCAGCTGAGAGAGAGCTGGCAGACACAGTCAAACATTTCCTGGTTGATCACCTCCAAGGGGAAGTTTTTCCTTGGATTTTGAGCAACAAGCCTGACATTTTCATTTTTCACTGGGCTCCGCAGCCTGAGTCACCTAGCTGAGTCGACAGCAGTGCTGGGCAACATGTGGACCCAAGAGGCTAGCACGTGGCTCTGAAGCCAGACTGCCACACACATTTGGCTACCCACTGTGATGTGCACAATGTCTTCATGTTCCTGCCCCAGCTTCCTCCTCTGTGAAACAGGGACAAGACAGGCAGGCTTCACTAAAGCAGGACACCTGCATCCTACACAGACATACCTGGGTTCAATTCCAGGACCAGGACGCAGGGACCCTGGGATGGCTCAAAGGATTGGGTCCCTGCCGCTCTCATGGGGGACCTGGATTGAGTTCCTGCATTTGGGGGGTGGGCTGGTGACCAGGATCTCTTTCTCTCCTTCTCCTCCCTCTCCCCTCACTCTCTCCTAAATCAATCAATCGATCAACACATAAATAAGTAACATGGGGATGATGATTTCTCAGAGTACCTTGTGAAGTTTATGCCATTGGTGACCTGGAATTCTTAGCATAGGACCTGGATCAGAGTAAGGCTTCCATAAATGTTACCAAATATCATTCCACTGACTCTACCAAGTCAATATGATTATTTCCACTTGATAGATGTAGACTAGGACACAACAGTCGTAAGGGCAGAGCCCAGACCCCGTATCAGCCTCTCTCACACCTCACAGCCTGCGACTTTACACAGGGCACAGCTGAGAAGCATTGAGAAACAAAGCAGAAGACACTACAACAGATCTTCATGGAGGTGAGCCAAATTGGAGCTGCCTTGAGGTCAAGCTCATCAACATTCAACACCCACTGGCCAGCACAACGCCCAAGACCACAGAGACGCTCAGAGGATGTTTGGCAATTGAACAAATGCCTCTCAGGGACCAGTTCTCCATTTCTTGCTTCCCTACAGTTGTATGGCCAAATGGCAGAGGAGAGTGAACTCTTAGGGCACACAGCAGGGGGGAGGTGCAAAGGGCCAGTACTTGGGAGGAGAGGCCATAGACGCACAGCTGTTAGGACTGCAATTTTTAAGGTTCTCTTTGCACTGGAATTACTGTGTGTGCTTGGCATTCTACTGCAGAATTCTACTTTCAAGGAAAGTACAGGGATATTCCTCTAACATTTGAGTAAATGCCTTTTCCATCCATCTGTGCCATGCCAGAAACTTTCAGAAAGGCCACTAACTGCCTAGCCCACTTATGACCCTAGAGCATTCAAACATGCATTTCCAAGAATGTCATTCCACTGAGCAGAGTGCCTTGCCCTGTCCCATCTATCAACACCCTGCTTCAGACACACTCACTGTTGGTTTCACAAAGAGTCAGTATCACCAAGCAGGTCTTTTATACCCAACCGTCCTAGTTTCCTGTTTCAGCAGGGCCTAACCTGTGCACAGACTACATTCTATGAAGACACAGGGATAGCCAAATCCCTAAGAGATTCTACCGAAGTGTGCTGGTGCTTCCAAAGCCGGCTTGCACCCCTGCTCAGAGCTTAGCGGCCACACTGCCAAGGGAGCGCACCTTGCACATGAGAAACATGGGTGCTTCTGCCTTCTCAAGCCCCTTTGCCACAGGCCGAGTTCATCTGCTTTCTCACTCCATTTCATTTCATCTTCTCCTTGAACTCTGGGCTCCACCACATCAGCTACTCAAAGATCTTTTGAACCTGAAATCTTCCATCTGCCATCTCCTGGGCAAGGACTTGCCTTCTTTCTGCTCCCCTCCTGGCTGCCTCTGAACTCCTACCCGGTCTTCAAAACCAGGGCACACAGTGTGTTCCCGGAAGGCTCACCAGGTTTAAGAGTCTCCTGTTTCTGCACAGACAGGACATGGCTTCCATGGAGGCAGTGTGGCTCACATGCAAGGGAGTGGCTGGAAGCCAGGTCAACCTGGGTGGAATTCCAAGTCTTCCTTCCCAGCCGGGGCAGGTTCCTTAGCCTCGTGCAGTGCCCATCTCCCCCACCGCGGGCAGCACTAACAGCACACGTGCTGTGCTTCCGGGAAATGAGAACTCGCGAAGACTTGATCAGCGGGCGGAGCCCTAGTAAGGAGATCCACACAGGTTAGAGAAATCTTCATCATCACGACACAGTAGTTGTGCCTGGTCTCACTCAACAAGTATGCTGCTGCGACAGAAGGCCCCTCGGCCCCCCAAGGTTCCAGGGGGGAACCTCTCCAGGCCTGACTCCCGGGTTTTGCAGGAGTCCTCAAAAATCTCTCCTTCCTGCATTGCTCACCAGGGAAGTTCTACATACCATCACCTCCTCCGTTTATCCTAACTTCCTTAAGCTCCTGTGGTTTCAGCAGGCAGGGGAACAGCCACTGTGGCTTCAATCAGGATGCTGCTGGCGGCAGCACCCCTTCCTCCCTCACCTCTCCCAGCTCTGGCCTACAGACCCTAGACTGGGCCACCCAAGGGATGGCAGTCTCGTCCAGGGCCTAATGTCCCCTTTCACGGATCCCTGAAAGGCCTTCCTCCATTGCTGGCATGACTTCCTCCTCATCCCCTCTGGAGTCACTGAAAAGAGCCAGAGAGGCAGCGGAGGGCGTAGCTGCCTCAGTTTACTCAGTAGCTGGGTGAGGTGGACTGGCAGTCCCCCTTTAGTGAGGACGCTGCAATGCCCCCAAGCCCTGGCAGGGGGCGGAAGGCCGGTTGCCGAGGCCGTGGACTCCACGCACCGCACCATGCAAACCGCGGCCAGGCTCCTCCCAGCTCCTCCCAACCATCACAACCTGGCTCAGGTGTAACCCAGCAGCATGGAACTCGGTTAAACGCAAGGCCGCGAAATCGACAATAGGATGGCAGTGGTTGAAGCAGACAGAAGTGGAAAATGCGTTGGCGCACGGGGGATGGAGGTGGGCATAAAATCACATCCCATTTTGGAGTTCCTGGGTTTGAGCCACGGCTCCAGTTCCAGTTCATGGCTGAAGCCTCCTGCTAATGCAGACCCTAGTGGGCAGCAGTGATGGCTCAATGGTTGGGTCCCTGCCACCCTCCTAAGAGATCCAGCTTGAGCACCCAGCTCAGGTTTCCCTGTATGCCTATGGGGAGTGAACCAGCACATGGGGATTCTTTGTATCTTTCTGCCTCTCCTATATATATATATATTTTTAAGTGAACCGTCATTAAGGTCTCTTGTTCTACTACTGGAAGATCCTTGACATGGAATATAAAATCAATTTCAAGTCACAAGTTTAGCACTGATTTTGCCACTAGATGGCAATGTTGACTCAAAAATGCTAGAAAACTACACATTTCATATGTATTCACTATATTTTGTGACTAACTTAAACCTGTTTCCCAAGAATCGAGATATTCAGAAAGTTTGGGGAATTGCACTACTAGGCAGTAAAAACTGCAAACTAAAATGTGGATTAACAAAATCATCAAAGGACAACTGGAAGAAAAAGAAGTGGAGTTCTGTTAGGATAGAGAGAGCATGTAGAACAGCAGGCAAGGCCTAGAAGCCTGCAGGAGGGGGATGGCCAAGGCTGCTGGCCCTCCACTGCTCTGTACTAATCTACCATCTGTGCTCCAGTACCCACTGCTGATCCACCATCCATGTTCTAGTACCCACTGCTGATCCACCATCCATGTTCCGTTACCCTTTGCTAATTCAGTATCCATGTTCTAGTACCCTTTGCTAATCTACCATCTGTGCTTAGTAGTCAATGCTTGTCCACCATCCATGCCGATCTACCAGCTCTGCTTGGCACAGAGAAGACTATGCACTAAATACATACCATGAGCTCTGGCTGCAGGCAAGCAAATGATGCATCCCAATTTTCCTGTCTTGTCCTATTCCGTGATTCCCAGCCACTGTCTACAATGGCTGGCTTTTCCTGATTTTACTGTGCTCTGTGACTTGAGATGGGCTCTTCCCTGAGAATTCATGGTAGGGATCCCTCTGCCTCACCCCGATCCTTCCTCCCAGACTTCAGACAAACCTGATCACTGTTAGGGCTGGAAGATCTCTGGACTTATCATATCAATCCTTTTTCCTTCTTAAGGGAAACAAAGGGGAGACCAGCAGTAATAAACGCTTTCTAACAAATTCTAGACAGAAGGGGATTGATTCTCTCCTACAACAAAAGTCCTGGTTGGGGCAGCTCCAGGAGTGGTTAATTCAACAGCAGCAGTAGCAGGGCCCATGTTCCCTCTCATTCCTCCTCTCTGCTGACCTCTCTTGGCTAAGATGTGTCTGCAGTACCAAGAAAGCTGTCTCAGCTCCAAGCACCACATCCCCACACACCGAGGATCCAAGGGCATGGGCCATTTTCCACTTGTGCATCTCTTCTTCAAAGTGGAAAAAAGCCCCCCAGCAGATGAACCCTCACCATCTATTAGCTGGAAATGGGTCATCTGGCTAATGCTCTTTGAGTCACTGTGCAGAGAAGACAACCACTGTAATTGGCTTTACCCATCAGATCTGACTCACATGGACGAGGGGCTGACACTGGAACAACACCTGGCAGGAAAGGAAAAGGAAAAATGCTTGCTGCTCATGTGTGAGTCAGCATCAGGCCAGCAGTAACCAGCACTAGGAGGTCCATTCATGGGAGAGACTGGAGAAATCAGAAATTAGGGAGTGTGCAAGCAATCAGACACGGACACTACTGCCTCGACGCTGGACCTTTGTCCCACCGTGACCATCACTTGTCAGTTGGCAGGAGGCTGTCCACCCTACTTTCTCATGTCACTGCTCAGTGCCGGCACACATGGCTCACATGGATGCATCACAGTTCACTCATCATGCTCTTGTGAGCGTTGGTTTCTCACAATCAACCAAACGGGACAGCAAGAAGTGGAGATTCACTTGGCAGCCCCCACACTACCCACATGCCCAGGTGTGGGTACAGGCTGTACTCATGCAATGCAGTGTTAAATATCAAGTTCCAAACATCGCCACCAGCTAAGAGCTGGCAGACACAAGGCAAAGGTTTCCTGGCTACCCCCAAGGGGAATTTTTTACTTGGATTTTGAGCAACAGGCCTGTGTCTCTCATCAGAAGACCTGCCTTTGATAACCCAGCTCCAACTCCTGACTTCCGCTTCCGGCTGATGGGTGGCGCCCTGAGAGGCAGTGGTGATGACTCAAGTAGTTCAGTTCCTGTCACCCAAGTGGTTGTTTTTAAAATACTACACATGGTTTTCAAAAATTTTTGTACCAAAATAAATTGGTGTTGCTGTTGCACGCATTTGGGAGGGAACCAGCAAACAAGGACTCTCTTGCTCTCTGCCTCTCTGCTTCTCAAATAAATAATTGTTTAAATAATTTTGCATCATGACAAAATGGTGATAACAAACTCAGCTCCTGGCTAAGTTGGAACAATAACAAGAATTCCATCCTATGAAGGACCAAGTGTTAAGAGTAAACCCTGGCCCTGAGGCTGGGAAACTTTCATTTTGGGAAATTCTTACTGGACTCCATCAAAAAAATTCCCCACACCCAAGCTCCTGTCATGGCACCCTGCCAGTAATGTCAGCTTCCGATAATGATGAGGTTACAGAGACCAGTCTAAGAACACGACCCAGAAAGTCATTTCTAGACTTACTCCTGGCGTTGGCACCACCATGACAGGGGCTGCTTCTGGCTACATCTATGTGAGGGTCCACATGTTGCACACTGCAGGATGGATGCTCTATGTCCACTGATTCCACACTGTGATAATCGTAACTTCCTTTTCACTGCAGAAGTCACTTGCTCAACTAGCCCACAGACAAGGAAACCATTTTTAGATGGGACCACGGGTTCCTGGTTGTGGTTTAACCACCCCTCCCCTCTGGCTTCCACCCGGGAAAGAGAGGACACACAGAGAAGGGCAGGTCTCTTCCCTCCCTGCCCAACACACAACAGCCACATTTTTAACCTCACAATGCCCCATAGTGTTGTCCTGGGCAAGAGCATCTGCTACCGAAACCTTCCTTGTCTGTGTGTGCCCTCAAGGCCAAGGTTCCCTCTCCTTTGGCCATGTAACAATTTTCTCTTTGTCTGCAAAAGGCTGGATCTTACATCAGCGAATGCCCAATACCTTGAGTCCTGGGCCATTCCATTCCCAAGTGATCACTGACAATCATAAAACAAAGGGAGGGGTGAGAAGTACTCACAGGCTGTGGTCTGTTTTCCCTGTGCCGTGAGTTTTACCTGCTCTTGGCTCTGAGGAGTCCCAGACAAGAAAGCAGTGCCTTTACATCAGTATCCATTGCTATAGGTTGGCCTGAGTACAAAGGAGGGAGGCGGTCACCCTGCCTGGAAGGGATCCGGGGAACTAGCCATCTGTACCTGGAACTAGACTGTGGGTGGCTGTGTGGCAGCCTCCCAAGCTCTGGGACACGGGAAGAAAATGTGCACAGCTCCAGCTTGTGAAACAAAGAATGGACAGCTCCACCCTGGAAGCGTGAGAAAGCAGCAGAGCGATCTCCAGGATTCATTCGTGTTGTCCTGTACACAAAATAAAAGGGACTTTGTTGAAGAAGACTGCCACCAGATGTCTGTACCTTGAAATTCTGAACCTTTTGTTTATAAGACATAAAAAGAACCTGCTGGTTGTTTTAGGGCATGGCGAGGAGAAGAAAGTCCTCCTTGAACATTAGCCTGGGTTACTTATGAATTATTACATTTATTTTGCAGAAGAGAAGACTACGTGGGGGCCAAAAAGTCTGGAATGTTCCTTCCTCACATCCTTTTTGACATTGGGGCATGCACAGAAATTGGTCATTTTGGTAGAGCTGTACATTTTTCACATTTTGTTACAGTTCTTCCTTTCTCTAGAGCATAACAGAGTAAACTTTGTCAAAATGATGCATACTGATGTTGAATTTCATAGAACTTTACAGGAACACATGAGGCTCTAATTTCCAAAAGGCTCACGTGTTATTAAAAGAATCATCCTACGAGATCCTTGAATCCTGTCAAAATGGCCCATCAGCCAAAATGCAACAGAAGTCTCAGCCCTATGAAGAAAGAAATTGGGGACTATCATGTGGACCGGTGCCCTGAGGAGCCCCTACCCACCCTGAATCCAGTCCTGGTCCCACACTCCCCAGGTCATCAGCCACCTGTCAGCAGTGGGAGTGGCTGTGCCCACCCCTGGCTGCTGCAGATGTCTGAACTCCCACTGGCAGTGTACGACACATTGGCAGAGGAGCCTGAATGCTGATGTGGCTTACTGTGCTCACCACCTGGGAAGCTGAGGGCCTCACTTTGCTAGGTCTGCCCTCTGAGGTCCCCTAGACAAGCCTGCTGCCAGCCGCATCAGGTACCAGGGGCCCTAAGTGGCCCCAAGTGTGGGAGAGATCAATGATTGGAAGCACCACTGCGATGCATTCATAACCCTGTGCTTGGGGAGCCCCAGAGTAGGTCTTATTACAAGAGGCCATTTACAACCATTGCTTTTGGCTTCCAATCCCACAGAGCTACAGAGGGTGAAGGCTGCAGTTACAGGAGGGATGGACTTGGAAGAACCAGGAACAGAAGAGTTGGCAGGAAGAAAAGTCAAGGCCCCCTTAGCTCATAGAACCCAACACACCCAACCAGGGAAGCAGCCCTGTACCATGGGAAGGGTCTCCGGGAGATGGGAAGTCCACAGTCCCAATGTGGGGACAGGTAGCCTCACTCTCACACCCCTGGAGAAGGAAGGGAGGCCATGCAGGCGGCAATAGGTGCCTCCCACATCCAGAACTTTCCTGTCCACTACCTCTAGCCTCTCTGGTGTCTGCTCCCCCATGCATTCTATTTTGTTCATTTCATTCAGCTCTGATTCGGTGGTGGCCACTTTCAAGGGCCCCAGTCTTTGTAAGGTGAGGGACAGTGGGTGGCAGGGCTGAGCGAAGTCTTCAAGAATAAGCAGGAAGTGTTGCTCCTGTAAGACCCACATGAGGCTGGAGAGAGACATGGCTAAGCGGCCTCAGGTGCCCCCACCGACCACAGTCTGCTGGGATTCACCGGGGTTCCTGCTTCCTTGTGAGTAGCTGGGCAGTCTCTCAGGCTCCTCCCCTTCACCCAGAGCAGGGGGCGAGCATCCCCCGGGACCAGGAGGCCACTGAGGTCCCTCACCTGACACTTCATGTGCTCTCATTTCAAGTTTGTTGTTGTCGCTGCTGCTGTTGCATTTTGTTGTCTTTATTATTATTATAATTCATATGACATAAAAAAATCACCATCTTAAACGATACAACCCAATGGATTTTTCTAGCATATTCATAACATTGTGCAACCATCTCTACTGATTCTAGGATCTTTCCGTCACCCTGAAAGAAACACCTTACCATTAGCAATCACTGCCTAGTCTCTCCAATAGTCTGCTTCTTGTCCACTGATTAACCTATTCTGTGCATTTCATACATGGAATGACACAGTCTGCGGCCTTGTGTGTCTGGCTTCTCTCATTGAGCATAAAGGCTTCCAGGTTCGCCCATGTGGTTGTACTGGTTGTACGTGTTAGTACCTCACTCCTTTTTATCGGTAAATACCATCCTGTTCTATGAATGTGCCACATTTTGTTTATCTACCCATCCCATAGTGACGGCTGGGCTGTTTCCAACTTTTGGTAAAGATAATGCTGGAAGGTACATTTTTTTATACAGGTTATTTTATGGACACGTTTTTGGGTTTGGTTTTTCATTTGTTTGCAAAATCATTCAAAAATTCGTTCATAAGTTTTTCTCAAAAAGAAAGCTTTAGCTTTCACAACCATTGCCTCTGATGTTGATTCCAGTCTATCGCATAGCCTGGTAAAGGCTGAACATTGATCCTTTCTTACTCAAGACATTTCTAGAAAGAACCCTCCCAGGACAACTGGGAGATTGGCTGAACTGAGGAAGGTTTTTTACATAGATATGCACAAGAGAACACATTTCCATGTGTGTGAAGACAATATTCAACTATATATGAGTAATAGCTGGTCGTTCCAAGTGACACTTGTTTTCATGAGACCAATTCGAGATGCTTCCATTGGAAAAATCAACCAGATTCAATTGCTGAAAGACACTTATATTAACCCTAAAGATTTAAGTTGTCTTAATATTAATAAATTTTAAATTTTTTAAAATATTAAATATTTAACTTTTTTTCATCCAAGGAAAAAGAAAGTTTTGTAATCTCCTCCACAATATTCACTATGAAGCCCAAAGCTATACTCAACATAACTTCGAAGCAAATGATTGTCAAATAAAAATATCAATGAACAAGTGAATAAATGGACAGTTGACAGTTGAGAGAACAGCTTTGGACAGATGCCTGTCACTTTTCTTTAGAAACATCCAGTGTTTGGTTTAGAAAAATGCCAAACACTGAAAAATTAAAAAATTTTTTTCAATTTTAATTAATTTATTTAAAAGGTAGTGTGACAGAAACAGCAAGACGGACAGAGGGAGGTCTTCCCTCTGTTGCTTCACCCCCCCCCCCCAAATGCCCACACAGCCAAGACTGAACCAGGCCAAAGCCAGGAGCATAAAATTCCATCCAGATCTCCCCACCCGCGTGGCCGGGGACCCAAGAGTTTCAGCCATCGTCTGCTACCTCCCAGGTGCATTAGCAGGAAGCTGTGTTAGGTGGGAAGTCAGATGTGAGCTTATGTGTGTGTGACATAAAGGCCTAAAGAAAAGACATCTATGTCCAGCATATGCATCTGCATCTCAAAGTCATCCCGATAATGTTTCAGGGGCAGCCCAGTGTTTGCTCCTGCCCTGCCCCTTCTACCCAATAACCTGCCAGGTGGGGGTCCCCACCCCTTCTGCCTGACAATCTTCCACAATCTTCTGACAATCTTCCAGATGCAGCCCAGTATCTGCATTTCAAATACCCTGCTCTGGACCTGCTCTGGATCCCTGGGTTAAGACGGTGCCAGCTAGGCTTCCTCCTGATACCTTCAGGGGAAAACTCAAGTAGGAATTTCTTAATATTTAAATCCATAAAATCCTTTGTTTCAGGAGGAGATGTGTGAAGACAAAGACCCATCTCCTTAAAAACCCCCGGCCTCAACCAGAAGGTGCGCTCAACTCTCTGCCTCTCTGCTGAGTCGCCCGCCTGCCTACCCAGATGTAATCTCTCCACTCACCCATGTAACCTTGCCCCCCACCCCAGTCCGAGCGACTGGGCACTCTCTCTCAGGTCCTGTCTGGAGAGGTGCCCATCCGTCCTTACGGATGTCCTTTCCCTAATAAACTTTGTTACTTTACTTTCCACTACTCTGTCTCACACCTGAATTCTTTCTTGCATGAAGACAAGAACCCTGCTATTCACCAGTAATGGCTGGATCAGAAGTGGAGACGGAACTTGCTCCCACACACTCCAATATGAGTGTCAAGGGGAAGCTTAACCCACCACACCACAACACCCACCCAAAATGTAAAACTTTATACTTGAGAATATTATTTCTACAAAGACAAAAGCTATTTGGGGATGAAATAATATTGTTGTATTCAAGATGAGTTTAGCTAATAATATCTCACTATTCAAAGGAATAACATAAGCTCCCCAAGCTAGTTAACGGGAGCTGTAGATCCTTTGCCCCCTAGACCAACACATGCTGGCCCCAACTCATGGGCAGGAGCAGAGAATCAATGAAGCTTAAGAGGGAAGCCAAAAAGGAACGAGAAAAGAAGGATCTAATGAGAGAAAAAGCAGACAGCTGGTGCTGAGGTCCAGTGTCCCAGGAGCATCTGTCTCCAGTCTGCTCCAGTCTGGACTCCACCTGCAAGTGATCTGGTGGCACTGGACGGGTCGCTAAGATTTCTGTGGCCTTGGCTGCTCAGTCTGTAATAACTCCGGGGGCTGACATCACTCTCCCTTAAGAAGTTCTAACAGCATCAAGGTCCAAAGTTGGAAGGGCTCCACCTGGGCCTTCAAAGAATATTTACAACTCCCTGGAGCAAAGCAGGCCCCAGTAGTTACAAAGTCAGAATCCATCCTCCTTCAGGTTTTAAGGCTTTCAAAGAGCCCTTTGTTTTTTTTCCCCACCTAAGTTTTGGCCCCCAGGGAGAAATACTTTGTCTTTCAAAAGGTTTCTTTCATAAACAGGTCATTCTTTATAAGTGGGTTGTGCTGCCTAGGTTTATTAACGTGTAGTAACACTTATGGAAGGCTGCGTTGGGTCCTGGGAATAAAGTGGTGTGGGCAGCCTGCCACTACTTAGCCTAAAAAGCAGTATTGTCTAGAACAAGGCCCCAGGTACCTGGAGGCCAGCGCTGTCATACACTGCGGCTGCTTCTGCTGCTGCCTGGGGCCCTGCCTCACCTGAACCCAGTGGCAATGACAATGACGGGTATCCCTGGGGCCCCTTGTTGGAGGCAAGGCCAGCCACAGAAGTCCCCTGAAACGATCCCACCAGTGGGACATCTCTGTCTGCCTGCAGAAGATGAAGACACGCAAGCTGGTAACACAGCAGCAAACTGAACTGAGCAGGCTGTCTAGGCCTCCTGCCCATGAAGCGGCCAGGGCCCCCTATTCTCTGGAGTGAGCAGTGCCAGCTCTGGCTCTGATGGATACAGCACTTGCTGGATGCCTCCTGCTGATCTCCCATCTCACTCAGGCCTCTTCCTTTTCTTTATATTCAAGAATCAGAAGCACAGTCAAGGACAAGGCTCCATAAATCTCACAGGAGGGTCACACCTGGGACCCAAAGAATGTTCTGGAAGAAGGCACTGATCACTGGGGCCTCAGTGTATTGGACGGAGCTGCGTGAAGGTGACCGGCTAGGGGGACCACCCCTTCTCCACTGGGAGTTTGACCCCGAGTGCTCATGGGTAACCGGCAAAGCAAACACCCTCCCCTGGTGGATGGACAAGCACTGCCTGTCTTCACAGCTCCAGAGCCTTCCACCTTCATCCCAGAATCACTGAATCCTCCCCCTGCCCCGCGATGTCAGAAACTGATTTTTTTTTTTTAAATCCAGAAACTTAAACTCTGTCTAAAATGTGATACAAATACTCTCCCTCAGCTGGGTGGCCAGCTTTAGGTGCCCTGAGTGTGAAAAGAGATCGTGACCTCCATGCCATCAGCACCCACCCTCCGTAACGTCGTGTTAGATCTCGTGTGAAGCTCTCAACTCTGAAGCAAGAATGTCACCGAAGTCTGGACATTTCCCACGCTAAAGATGCAATGCAGTTTCAGGAATACCAATTATTTTCCTCCAAATTGTGTCTGTTTGTAGGTCTCTACCAACTGGTTATCCAAGCAGGCAGTCATCCTGATGGGGGTCCCACCCTTGCCTCTGCCCACCCTGTACGTCCCCACCCAACGCACCATTAGCTGGCATTAATGCATTCATTAACACACTTTCTGAGTGCCTGTGATATTCCAAGGAGAGCACCAGAAGTCAACTACAATACAAAGAAGATGCTAGGGGTGATGCCGTGTGTGGGCAGCTCTTGAAAAGCAAGAAATGAGCCCTGTGAGTGAGGTACACAGTACCTTAAGAGTCAGGAGAGGGGCCAGTGCTGTGGTGTAGCGGGTGAAGCCACGGCCTGCAGTGCCGGCATCCCATATGGGCACCAGTTTGAGTCCCAGCTGCTCCCCTTCTGATCCAGCTCTCTGCTATTGCCTGGAAAAGCAGTAGAAGATGATCCAAGTCCTTGTACCCGCATTGGAGACCCAGAAAAAACTCCAGGCTCCTGACTTTAGATTGGCACAGCTCTGACCATTGCAGCCAATTGGGGAGTGAGCCAGCAGATGGAAGATCGATCTCTCTCTCTCTCTCTCTCTCTCTCTGCCTCTCCTCCTCTCTCTGTGTAACTCTTTCAAATAAATAAATAAATCTTTAAAAAAAACAAAAAGAAGTCAGCAGAAGCTCCTGTACCCAAAAAGCAGCTCTGGCCACAGTGGAGCAGGTGCCACATTGAGAGCTGCCTCACAGGCTTTCAAAGCAGTTTCTAATTGATTCTGAGGGCAATGGAGTGAATGCAACAGAAATATGTCAGGCAGGGCACACCTTGGTCAGTTATGAGCTTCACATAAACATAAAAAATCTTTTGGGTGTTTAATTCAGCAGTTAAGACAGTGGTTAAGGTGCCCACATTCCATATCAGTGTGTTAAGGTCTTAGTCCTGGCTCTGGCTCCTGACTCCAGCTTCCTGCTAGGAGGCAGTGGCAGTGGCTCAATTGATTGGGTTCCTGTTAACCACATCAGGGACCTGGACTGAATTCCCAACCTGAATCTGGAGAGTGAACCAGATGGGAGTGCTCGCTCGCTTGCTCTCTCTCTCTAAAATAAAGTGTGTAAAAGAAAACATTTTGGTTAAGCTACTTTTTAAAGAGATGAGAAAGAGAGGAGTAAGGGAGATAGAGAAAGAGCACAGGATGGTGACACAGGCAGGTTACACAACTCCTCTGTGTTAGACAAACAACTCTTGTTTTGATTTGGGAAAAACTCCTCTTCAGGTCCTTGGCCCAATGTTTTCATTGCCAAAAGAAGAGAAAGGTCACAGCACACTAGGGAGCCCTTTCTGCTTAAGACCTGTCTGTCTGAGAGCCAACACACTCCATTGTATTGTTGTGAGCACATATGTCAAGATAAAAATAGCTCAAGGCTGGGAGACTCCAGAGCTCAAGACGTGTGAGAAACAGGAAGAGGACAATGCACCTCACGGCCTGGCTTCTGCTGACTCTGTGTGCAGGTGCAGCTGCTGTGCTCAACCACCTGCTGTGGCTGCCTGAGCACCCGGCATCAGCAAGATGCTGAGACAGACAGGAAGCACACCAAGAGGTGGGGAGTGACGACGATGTGTGTAGGGTCCTGACACACGAGACAACTTCAGAAATGCTTACTGAGTAGAGAAAGGAGCCTGGGGATGGTCCAATGGGCACAAGCTGTTAATGCTATTGCCAGCACCACTTCTCATTTCAGGAGCATCCTACTTGGACCAGAACAATCCTTATGGTTCGTACATTGCATATTGATCTATGTATTGATGACATCGTTTTATTAAATGCAAACACTACTTACACAACTAGTGCATCAAGTCCTATCATGTGGCATACTGGGGAGAGCTACAGCATGCAACAGCTGCATCCCATATGGGCACCAATTGGAGACCTGGCTGCTCCACTTCTGCTCCAGCTCCTTGCTAATGAGCCTGAGAAAAGCAGCAAATGGCCCAAGTGTCTGGACTCCACCTTGTATGATGTGTTTGACACTCCTGGCTCTTGGCTTCTGCCTAACTCAGTCCTGGTGGTTGTGGCCACTTGGGGAGTGAACCAGCAGATGGAAGATCTTTCTTCTCCATCTCTCCCTCTCTGTTTTTAACCCTTTCAAATAGATAAATCTTAAAGAAAAAATAACAAAAAAAGTGTTCTACTGGTTGAGGAAAAACTCTACTGAATGCTGACTCTAGCATCCATGTGTGAGCCCTGAGGGCTGCGCCTGCAAGCCTGCGACACACCGCACCAATCCCAGGCCCCATGGGCCAGGAGAGGGCGCCATGCCTCTGAAGGAAACTCCGGATCTCCGTGAACTGCCCAAGAAAGGGTACGTGATGGGAATAAATAAAGGGAGCTCACCAAGCACAGCAGCATGCGGGCGGCTTTACCAAGGCTTCCCACTAGAGGGCGGTGCCGCATCATCATTAACAACTTCCCATGCCCCAGCCAAAGCCCGCGGGTCCCCACACAGGCCACGCTGGCAGGCTGCCTGTGGCCCACAGCCACCTGGAACACCCCAAAGGTGCTCTTTTCTTTTCCTTTCCCCTCCCCTATCCTTCTTTTTTACTTTTCATCTTTTCTTTTTTCTTTCCTTTCCCCTCTCCTCCCCTCCTTTCCCTTTTCCTTTCCGCTCCCCTCCCCTCCCCTCCTCTCCTCTCTTCTCCTCTCCTCTCCTATTCTCCTCTCTTCTCTACTCCCCTCTCCCCTCTCCCCTCCCCTCACACTGGAGATCTCACACTTCCTGATTTCTAAACTTACCCTGTAGTAAATCACAATGGTCAATACCATTAGACCTGGCATCAGTGCAGACATAGGGATCAATGGAACAGAATTCAGAGCTCCAATATAAATACAGACATCTGTGGCTAAATGACTTTTGATAAGGGTGCCAAGATAAATTAATGGGGGAGGGGTTTCAATAAATGGTGCTGAGACAAGTACATCCAAAGTAGAAGGAGTTTGGACCTTTACCTAACATCATCCGCAAATGTTAACTGAAAACACATCAAAGGTTAAGACCCAAATGTGAGAGCCAGAGGTATAAAACTCATGGGGAAGAAAACAATAGTGGTATAAATCCTGGTGCCTTTGAACTTGGCAACAGATTCATAGATGTGACACCACAATCACAAGAGGGGAAGTAAAACACGTGCAGTGGACTTCATCAAAACTTAAAAATTGTCAGCTTCAAAGGACACTTTCAAGAAAGTAAAAAGAACCCATAGAAGGGGAAAAAATGCTCCCGAAGCCTATCTCTGATAAGGATCTAGTATCTAGAATACATATTTTAAATTCTTAGAGTGTTACAATAAAAAGACCACATACTTTTTCATTGGGCAAAGGTCTGAATAGACACTTCTCCTAAGATACTATGCAAATGACCAAGAAGCATATGAAAAGAGTTCAACATCCACAGTCACCAGGGCAATGTCCATCAAAATCGCGATGAGACACTGCTTCATCTCTAGTATGGCTATAACAGAACACACACACACACACACACACACAAAGAAGCACTGGCAAAGATGTACAGAAACTAGAACCTTCATGCACTGCCAGTGGGAATACCCAATGGTCCAGCAATTTGAGAGTATTGTTTATTTGCAGGTCTTGGAAGGGCTGAACCCAGCCAGTCTATTCCTAGATGGATACTCAAGATAATTGATAATGCAGGTTTCATACAAAAGCTTCTACACCACTGTTTTAACAGCCCCAGACTGAAAACAATCCATCAGCTGATGGATGGCTACACAAATCACGGTGTAGATAATGTATGCGGTGGAATGGTACTCAGCCACAAACGAGGGGTGGGCACTCATTGCCATATGCTGCAACATGGATTGACCTTGGGACAATGTGCTAAGCGGAGAGAAGGGAGTCAGCAGGTTCCTTTTTGTATGAAACTTCCAGAGTAGCAAATCTATAGAGGCAGAAGGTAACTGTCACTTTCCAAGGGGTGGTTACCCTATATACCTACCTCCATCAATGATAAACACCACCTGTGTGAAGAGACAGGTGCAGAGACCCAAAGGGTACAGGAATGTGGGGAGTGAATGGGTAATGGGAGATCTGTCTGTCTCTCTCAGCCTCTTGTCTTCCAAATACATACATCTCTGGGTAGAGTTAAGCCACTTCTCCACTTCTTCTTCTTCTTCTTTTTTTTTTCCTTAAGGATTATATTTATTTATGTGACAGTGCTGCTGGACACAGGTGGGGACAGGGACTTGAGTCCCTGTGTTCAGTTCTGTGCTCAGACGAGTTCTGCAGGCCCTCCTGCAACCTGCAAGGGCCTTCCCTTCTCCTGTGCACAGTGAGGACTCTGCGCCCCTCCCTGCAGCAGCTGCTCTGATTGACAGCTCAAGGGCACTGGGAAGCTCCTTCTCCCATAGGATTCCTGGGACAGACTCCAGGAGGAAGGCTGTTTTATTCACAAGGATTAAAAAAAGATCAAGCAGAACAGACTGGCAATGAAATGCCCTAGGCCATGGAGCTGGCAGTAAGGGAGGTTGGCTCCCTGCTCACCTCTCAAGGTGTTCAATAAGGAGCTGACCCCATGTCCCACCCTAGCTTTTCAACATTGGGGTGACCACACCCTATTGCCTGCCATCTCCCTGCCACCCGACCCCCGGTATCTACAACCAGCTGAAGCCAGGCAATCTAGAAACAAAAAAGTTGGAGACTCCATAGGGTTCGGCACACTTAGACAGAGTGCAGGACAAGCAGACTAAAGGAGACTCAGGAGTGCCCCAAAAACTCATGGGTGGAGTCCTTTCCCTCCGTCACTCTCCATGTCACCACCATCCTAGCAAGGGATGAATGGTCACCACCATCCTAGCAAGGGATGAATGACATGACAAATGCCATGAACAGCTCAGATCAGTGGAGTACACAGAACAGGTGCAGCAACAGGAGTCTGGGGAACAAACAACAAGGGCAGGCAGTGAAAGAATAATCACCCTGATGGGAAGAATCCAGGCTACACACTGACTTCTGGACCTCAGAAATAACGGCCCTGTGCCCAGATCAACCAGGAGTCAGGCTGTGTATCAGCACCTGCTCTGCACGAGTCAAGCCCAAGATCCTGTAGGACCATCAGAGACACCAGGGCTTCATTCAGAATGCACATCAGAGGTGTAGGACAGGCAAACAAGGCGTAAGCCACAATCAGCTAGACAGAGCTGCACATGAGGCCACTGAGTGCGGGTGGTTGCATATAAGCTTTGGGGGTAAGAGAGAGGAACCACGCTCCAGGTGCCTGTGGCTGGGAGGAGCCACACTTCAGGGGCTGGGACAGGGCTCCCAATGCACAGGGAGCGGCTCCCGGTCGGTCTCAGGGTGTGATGGGAGCTCTTGCTCCTCAGGGTCCACAGCTGGGCAGCTGAGGGCACCAGCTTCACTGGGACACGACCCCAGGGACCACACGGGAGGCTGGGGCGTCTTGACAGGGACAATGACCATGCAGGGTGAGTAGCCCTCAAGCAGGGGGGAACAGGTCTAGCCCAGCTGTGACAAAGGCTGGACCCACACCTGCTGTGGCAGGCGGAGGCTTCCCCCTGTTGGTGCGACGGGGGACAGTGTGCACAGGGCATGGCTTAGAAGTGCAGCAGGCAGCGCCCGCTGGGACTCGGCAGCCATCTTGTGTGAGAGGAGGGGGCTCAGTTGAGGAGCCACAGGAAGTGACCTCACCTGGAGACCTGGGGGGCCCGGCAACAACCCCAACATTCCAGAGTTGAGTCTGAACCAGCTCACCTGGATAGAGTCTCGCAGGAAGATGTTCCTGAGTTGTATCCCGCGATGCCCAAGCCCAGCCCCCAAGAAACCCTGCGGTGGGTGCCTCGCCCAGTGGTGGGGACGCTGGGCCAGCCCTCACCCCCGACGCTCCTGGTGCTTCCAACAGAAAACGGCCATGGTGAGTCTGGAAGCAGGACAGGTCTCTGCGGGCCAGGACACCACTGGGAACCCACCCGAAGCCCATAGGCCCCTGGGGCTGGGTGTGGGTGTGGGTGTGGGTGTGGGTGTGGGTGTGGGTGTGGGGGGCAAGGGGCCACTTCCCTCTCAGAGGAGGGAGGCTGGAAGTCCTAGGTGGAGGCAGCCTGAGGCCCAGAGCTCCTGGCTGCGGAGGGATCCAGGGACTGCCTCTTACCTGCCATTCTCTGCTCTTGTCTCCCAGGGCCAGGACAGGTCAGCCTCGCGCCTGGCAATGCACAGAAGGCTGCGGATCGCCAGCAGGCAGGACGTGTGTCAGGCCCCTTTCACTGATGACCTGTGTGTGGTGGGGGAGTGGTCAAACGAGCCCACAGCTCCGAAGCCCCCGTACCGGGCGTTCCCCGGCACACAGAAACCACTGGACGTCCCCCTCAGTCACACACTGTTGGTCAGAGCCCAGATAGAGCCCAGGGGCTCCGCAAATGCCCATCTCACAGCGGAGGAAGTAGGGCCCGTTGACTTCGCCTGTGTCAGTCGTGACCCAGGGTCAGGGCCGGGCCTGGCACCTGACCTCACGGCTGGGGCGGCACAGAGCCCTGATCTCACAACAACACCCCCGCTGGAGCAGTGCTGGTCCTCCATCGATCAGCGCCACCACAAGGATGCGCGGGGGACAGCTGTGTCCCCGGGGGCCGAGCAGGGCTCAGGGGAGGCCCTGAGAGAAGAGGCTCTGGGGATGGAGGGTCTGGAGCCAGGACTGTACGCAGCAGCTGAAGCCGAGGACGCTGCAGGGGCACCAGACGCAGCACTGGCCCCGGCCTCAGCCCCAGCTCCGCAAGTCCCTTCTGCTGCAGCCCCAGTGCCACACCTGGCCTTCCCCGCCCCCGTCGTCCTGTATTTCTCTTTACTCCTCCCCACTCTCTTCCTTTTCTCCACCTTATTGTCCCTGATCCTCAATAAAATGTAAGTTGTTACCCACTGTGGAATGTACAATTTGCACCGTGCCAGCTCCCCAGGCCGTGCCCTCCCCACCCCACTCTCCCTGCACCATGGCTCCAATGCCCGGGACCTGCATCCTCTGCAGAGGACACGGGCACCTCCCCAGGGCCAGAGCCAACGTTCCCCGTTTGGACAAAGAACACCACATGCTGGGAAGGCCAAGGGAAGCAAGGAACAGGGAGACTCTGGCATGGCTGGGGCAGCGCCTCCTCATGCTCAGGGACGCAGACTCTGAGGTCACAGAACGGACCTGCCGGGGGTGCTGTCCCCGCAGCCTCAGTGTCCTCATCTGTGCAATGGGAAGGCAGCCCTGCCACAGCCATCACCGCATCAGGGAATGCGATGCTCTGCACCTCCCTGCTCACAATGGGAGCCCCCAGCTTCCAGGATGAGGGGTGCACAGGGAGTGGGTTGGGGGCTTCCACGGAGGGAACACAATCCGTCCAGGGACACACACAAACAACACCTGTCACAGGCTCTGGCCCTGTGCTCAACAACGGGTCACTGACAGACGGATCACAGCAGGGATGTGCTCACTGCACAGGAGACAGGGGGGCCTTGTCCAGGACCCCACGTGACCCAGACTGCCCGCTGTGCAGGCCACATGGGTGGGTCTCGGCTGGGAAGATGGAGACACAGAGGATGTCCCCAAGGACAGGGGTTGCTCCTAGCCCGAGCTCCTGGGATTTCTGGGTCCCTGGCCACGTCCACCAGGCACCTTGTCTCAGCCATGGGGTGGCACTGGCTTCACTCCCATTGGCAGATGAGGAACCCCCTGAGAGGGAGGCCCCACCCAGGTCAGGGCTGTGCCGATCCCAGAAGAGGACTCCCCTCCCCACGTGAGCCCGGACTCTGGGACCCTATGGGCCTGTGGGCCAGCAAGAGGGCAGCACAGCAGGGAGCACAGGGGTCAGGAACGCTATGACTTTCTCCAACAGATCACACCCTGAAGATTTTCTGATCGAATGCCTCAGATGTTCTACTAGGGCTGAGGGGTGCCTGTGGAGGAGGAAGCCGGGGCCCTGGGGGGCTGACCTGTGTGTGTTCCTGGGAATGGCCTGCATCACACCCAGTGACATCACTGTCCCCCCACAGTCCTTCTGCAACATGTCAAGGATCACCACCATGCTCCGCCCTGCACACCTGTCCAGTGGAACCCAGGCGCAGTCCACCTGCAGTTAGTGATGGTCTTAGGTGCACGTGACAGCAGCGTCCCTGGGTGTTCCATTGCACAGCTCTGGCATGGAGAAGACCAGAGATCTGTGCTCCCCACACTGGCCTGCCGCAGGGAGGGGGCCCATGGCAGGGCGCTGAGCTGAGACATCAACATTCAGAACCAGCAGAGGACATGGGGTCAGGCTCCTTGCAGGCCCACAGCCCAAGGCCAGATCACGACCACCCTTGGGGCTTTCGGGAATGCAGGAGGCTCTTCCTGCCAACGACCTGCCACACAGGACGTGACAGCACACGGCTAGCTTCCCGTCCCACTCTGTACGTCCTGGGTGTGCTAAGCCTAGGTTGACAGCGTCGCTTCTCCCAGGTACATTCATGTGCTCCTGGGTCAGCATGCAAAAGTGCTTTCCGAAAGTTCAGATCATCTCTCATCCTGAGCATTCTTGCCCTGTGCCCAGCTACTGCCCCACATGCTGACTAGGAGACCCGCTCAGGCCCCTCCCCTCCGGGTCATCTGCACTCTCAGGCTTCATGTTCTGCTGTATTCACCCGCCCCGCACTTCTAAATGCCCGCAAGACCTTCCCAGTGTCACATGCCAACCATGACACAGGACAGGCTTCTCCAGTACCAGCCTGGCTCGTTCCCATCATTCCTTGTTTCTGCCTGCTTTTCCCCATCGCCCGAGTCCTGCACATCCTCTCCTTCTGAGTGTCACCTCCCTACCTGCACGTGCCCTCGGGACAGCTCAATTCCACCTACAGCATGAAAAAGCCACCTCCAACAGGGATCCTGAGCTCTGATGGAGGTCGGGAAGGTAGACTTGGGCACCTGTTACAACGTGGATTCCCCCTTCTCTGATTCAGGGGTCCTGAGAGGCAGAACATCCTTTCACAGGAACCCCTGGAAGGTTTTCCGCCACCTAGGCCCATGGGGCTGGCGCTGTGGCCCACAGGCTAAAACTCCACCTGCAGGGCTGGCATCCCACATCAGAACCCTGGTTCTGCTCCTGGAGCCCTGCTTTCATTCCAGCTCCCTGCTCACACACCTGGCAGAGCAGCACAAGTTGACCCAAGTGCTCCAGTCCCTGCCACCTGTGTGCCAGGCCCAGAAGGTGTTCCAGGCTCCTGGCTTCAGCCTGACTCAGCCTCAGCCAGCATGGGCTTCTGGGAGATTAAATCAGCAATTCAGAGTCATCCTTCTGGATCTCTCTCCCTGTCCCTTCCTCCAACTCTGCCTTTCAAGTCAACAACTGAAAAGAAGAAAAGAAAGGAGAAGAGAAGAGAAGAGAAGAGAAGAGAAGAGAAGAGAAGAGAAGAGAAGAGAAGAGAAGAGAAGAGAAGAGAGAGGGGAGGGGAGGGGAGGGGAGGGGAGGGGAGGGGAGGGGAGGGGAGGGGAAGGGAAGGGAAGGGAAGGGAAGGGACAAGACGACATCCTGGGGCGGCGCTGTGGCATAGCAGGTTGAACATCTGCCTATGACATCGAGATACCATATGGGCACCGGTTGGAGTCCCAGCTGCTCCACTTCCAATGCAGCTCTCTGCTAAGACACGAGAAGGCAGTGGAACATGGGCCATGTACTTGGCCCCCTTATCCACGTGGTAGACCCAGAAGAAGCTCCTGGCTCCTGGCTTTGGATCAGCTCAGCACCGGCTGTTGTGGCCCTTTGGGGAGTGACCCATTGGATCAAAGACCTCTCTGTCTCTCTTTCTCCCTCTCTCTCTCCCTCTCTCTCTCTGTCTCTCTTGCCTCTTTCTCTCCTGTCACTCTGCCAGTGAAGTAAATAAATCAATCTTAACAACAACAAAAAAAACCCTGAGCCCAAACTTAGATGAAAGTGGCTGCACTCCTGGGTCGGCAGTGTAGAGCAGTAGGTTAAGCCTCCACCTGCGGCGCCAGCATCCCATATGGGCACTGGCTTGTGTGCTGGCTGTTCCACTTCCACCCAGCTCCCTGGTGATGGCCTGCGAAAGCAATGAAGATGGCCCAAGTCCTTGGACCCCTGCACCCATGCCGCCGGAGACCTGTAGACGCTCTCAGCTCCTGGCCTCCGATTAGCCCATTTGAGGACACTGTGGCCAGTAGCGGATTGAACCAGCACATGGAAGACCTCTCTGTCTCTCCCTCTCTGTGTCTCACTCTACTTCTCAGAGAAAGAAGGAAAAGAGTATTCAAAGCACAGCAGCAGCTTAACTCCTCCCAGAAACTTTTCACAGGAGGTCTTTACTATCGAGAGTACACCCAAATAGCATCTTTTCAGGCTCTGGTTGGGGGACAGGAGAGCTCCCCACAGGGAAGGGCCACGGGCCACTGCCATCTAAACCACTCGACATCGCCAGTGCTGCCACCGTCAGCACCAACCCCGGCACATGAGCCTGTCCCTCATCTTTCAGGGAAGGACATTCCCACAACAGGGAACTAGCCATTAGCTAACAGGAAGGACACGCACACTATGTGTCCCCACCACGGCCATCTACTCCCCAGACATTCCTCACTGAACCACGCCCAACACCACTCCTGATCTCTCCCCACGCCCCTGTCCAAACCCAACACGGAACAGCCCCGGTGTCTAGGGTCTCCTCAGGACGCTGGATGGAAACACTCTCTCACACATGCCACCTATCCCGTCTGGCTCCTCACACTGACCTCCCTCAGGCTCATGGCAGGCCCAGACCCCAGAGATGGCTGGCACGATCCCTACCAGCCCTGGGGAACAATCAGCAAGTGCAGGGCCACGGTAGTCATCACCCTGGTCCTCAGAGAGCCGGCCCTGAGCCCAACCAACTCCCCTGGGAGTCTGAATGAGCTTCAAGAACCACTGTGCACTGCTAAAGCCCCAGATCCTGCAGGACCCAAAGGACCACCCCACGACTCCTCCGGGGTGCAGGCCAGAGCTAGGAGCACTCGGTTCTCCACTGACCATCAGCTCCCTAGAGCAGACAGCCCCAGGTGCACACAGGGCAACTGAGTCTGGGTGGTCGCAGCCTCGTTTTGGGCTTTGAGAGAGGAACCACCCTCCAGGTGCCTGTGGCTGGGAGGAGCCACACTTCAGGGGCTGGGACAGGGCTCCCAATGCACAGGGAGTGGCTCCCGGTCGGTCTCAGGGTGTGATGGGAGCTCTTGCTCCTCAGGGTCCACAGCTGGGCAGCTGAGGGCGCCAGCTTCACTGGGACACGACCCCAGGGACCACACGGGAGGCTGGGGCGTCTTGACAGGGACAATGACCATGCAGGGTGAGAAGCCCTCAAGCAGGGGGGAACAGGTCTAGCCCAGCTGTGACAAAGGCTGGACCCACACCTGCTGTGGCAGGCGGAGGCTTCCCCCTGTTGGTGCGACGGGGGGCAGTGTGCACAGGGCATGGCTTAGAAGTGCAGCAGGCAGCGCCCGCTGGGATTCGGCAGCCATCTTGTGTGAGAGGAGGGGGCTCAGTTGAGGAGCCACAGGAAGTGACCTCACCTGGAGACCTGGGGGGCCCGGCAACAACCCCAACATTCCAGAGTTGAGGCTGAACCAGCTCACCTGGATAGAGTCTCGCAGGAAGATGTTCCTGAGTTGTATCCCGCGATGCCCAAGCCCAGCCCCCAAGAAACCCTGCGGTGGGTGCCTCGCCCAGTGGTGGGGACGCTGGGCCAGCCCTCACCCCCGACGCTCCTGGTGCTTCCAACAGAAAACGGCCATGGTGAGTCTGGAAGCAGGACAGGTCTCTGCGGGCCAGGACACCACTGGGAACCCACCTGAAGCCCATAGGCCCCTGGGGCTGGGTGTGGGTGTGGGGGCCAAGGGGCCACTTCCCTCTCAGAGGAGGGAGGCTGGAAGTCCTAGGTGGAGGCAGCCTGAGGCCCAGAGCTCCTGGCTGCGGAGGGATCCAGGGACTGCCTCTTACCTGCCATTCTCTGCTCTTGTCTCCCAGGGCCAGGACAGGTCAGCCTCGCGCCTGGCAATGCACAGAAGGCTGCGGATCGCCAGCAGGCAGGACGTGTGTCAGGCCCCTTTCACTGATGACCTGTGTGTGGTGGGGGAGTGGTCAAACGAGCCCACAGCTCCGAAGCCCCCATACCGGGCGTTCCCCGGCACACAGAAACCACTGGACGTCCCCCTCAGTCACACACTGTTGGTCAGAGCCCAGATAGAGCCCAGGGGCTCCGCAAATGCCCATCTCACAGCGGAGGAAGTAGGGCCCGTTGACTTCGCCTGTGTCAGTCGTGACCCAGGGTCAGGGCCGGGCCTGGCACCTGACCTCACGGCTGGGGCGGCACAGAGCCCTGATCTCACAACAACACCCCCGCTGGAGCAGTGCTGGTCCTCCATCGATCAGCGCCACCACAAGGATGCGCGGGGGACAGCTGTGTCCCCGGGGGCCGAGCAGGGCTCAGGGGAGGCCCTGAGAGAAGAGGCTCTGGGGATGGAGGGTCTGGAGCCAGGACTGTACGCAGCAGCTGAAGCCGAGGACGCTGCAGGGGCACCAGACGCAGCACTGGCCCCGGCCTCAGCCCCAGCTCCGCAAGTCCCTTCTGCTGCAGCCCCAGTGCCACACCTGGCCTTCCCCGCCCCCGTCGTCCTGTATTTCTCTTTACTCCTCCCCACTCTCTTCCTTTTCTCCACCTTATTGTCCCTGAACCTCAATAAAATGTAAGTTGTTACCCACTGTGGAATGTACAATTTGCACCGTGCCAGCTCCCCAGGCCGTGCCCTCCCCACCCCACTCTCCCTGCACCATGGCTCCAATGCCCGGGACCTGCATCCTCTGCAGAGGACACGGGCACCTCCCCAGGGGCAGAGCCAACGTTCCCCGTTTGGACAAAGAGCACCACATGCTGGGAAGGCCAAGGGAAGCAAGGAACAGGGAGACGCTGGCATGGCTGGGGCAGCGCCTCCTCATGCTCAGGGACGCAGACTCTGAGGTCACAGAACGCACCTGCCGGGGGTGCTGTCCCCGCAGCCTCAGTGTCCTCATCTGTGCAATGGGAAGGCAGCCCTGCCACAGCCATCACCGCGTCAGGGAATGCGATGCTCTGCACCTCCCTGCACACAATGGGAGCCCCCAGCTTCCAGGATGAGGGGTGCACAGGGAGTGGGTTGGGGGCTTCCACGGAGGGAACCCAATCCGTCCAGGGACACACACAAACAACACCTGTCACAGGCTCTGGCCCTGTGCTCAACAACGGGTCACTGACAGACGGATCACAGCAGGGATGTGCTCACTGCACAGGAGACAGGGGGGCCTTGTCCAGGACCCCACGTGACCCAGACTGCCCGCTGTGCAGGCCACATGGGTGGGTCTCGGCTGGGAAGATGGAGACACAGAGGATGTCCCCAAGGACGGGGGCTGCTCCTTCCCCGAGCTCCTGGGATTTCCGGGTCCCTGGCCACGTCCACCAGGCACCTTGTCTCAGCCATGGGGTGATACTGGCTTCACTCCCATTGGCAGATGAGGAACCCCCTGAGAGGGAGGCCCCACCCAGGTCAGGGCTGTGCCGATCCCAGAAGAGGACTCCCCTCCCCACGTGAGCCCGGACTCTGGGACCCTATGGGCCTGTGGGCCAGCAAGAGGGCAGCACAGCAGGGAGCACAGGGGTCAGGAACGCTATGACTTTCTCCAACAGATCACACCCTGAAGATTTTCTGATCGAATGCCTCAGATGTTCTACTAGGGCTGAGGGGTGCCTGTGGAGGAGGAAGCCGGGGCCCTGGGGGGCTGACCTGTGTGTGTTCCTGGGAATGGCCTGCATCACACCCAGTGACATCACTGTCCCCCCACAGTCCTTCTGCAACATGTCAAGGATCACCACCATGCTCCGCCCTGCACACCTGTCCAGTGGAACCCAGCCGCAGTCCACCTGCAGTTAGTGATGGTCTTAGGTGCAAGTGACAGCAGCGTCCCTGGGCGTTCCATTGCACAGCTCTGGCATGGAGAAGACCAGAGATCTGTGCTCCCCACACTGGCCTGCCACAGGGAGGGGGCCCATGGCAGGGCGCTGAGCTGAGACATCAACATTCAGAACCAGCAGAGGACATGGGGTCAGGCTCCTTGCAGGCCCACAGCCCAAGGCCAGATCACGACCACCCTTGGGGCTTTCGGGAATGCAGGAGGCTCTTCCTGCCAACGACCTGCCACACAGGACGTGACAGCACACGGCTAGCTTCCCGTCCCACTCTGTACGTCCTGGGTGTGCTAAGCCTAGGTTGACAGCGTCGCTTTTCCCAGGTACATTCATGTGCTCCTGGGTCAGCATGCAAAAGTGCTTTCTGAAAGTTCAGAGTCATCTCTCATCCTGAGCATTCTTGCCCTGTGCCCAGCTACTGCCCCACATGCTGACTAGGAGACCCGCTCAGGCCCCTCCCCTCCGGGTCATCTGCACTCTCAGGCTTCATGTTCTGCTGTATTCACCCGCCCCGCACTTCTAAATGCCCGCAAGACTTTCCCAGTGTCACATGCCAACCATGACACAGGACAGGCTTCTCCAGTACCAGCCTGGCTCGTTCCCATCATTCCTTGTTTCTGCCTGCTTTTCCCCATCGCCCGAGTCCTGCACATCCTCTCCTTCTGAGTGTCACCTCCCTACCTGCACGTGCCCTCAGGACAGCTCAATTCCACCTACAGCATGAAAAAGCCACCTCCAACAGGGATCCTGAGCTCTGATGGAGGTCGGGAAGGTAGACTCGGGCACCTGTTACAACGTGGATTCCCCCTTCTCTGATTCAGGGGTCCTGAGAGGCAGAACATCCTTTCACAGGAACCCCTGGAAGGTTTTCCGCCACCTAGGCCCATGGGGCTGGCGCTGTGGCCCACAGGCTAAAGCCCCACCTGCAGGGCTGGCATCCCACATCAGAACCCCGGTTCTGCTCCTGGAGCCCTGCTTTCATTCCAGCTCCCTGCTCACACACCTGGCAGAGCAGCACAAGTTGACCCAAGTGCCCCCGGCCCTGCCACCTGTGTGCCAGGCCCAGAAGGTGTTCCAGGCTCCTGGCTTCAGCCTGACTCAGCCTCAGCCAGCATGGGCTTCTGGGAGATTAAATCAGCAATTCAGAGTCATCCTTCTGGATCTCTCTCCCTGTCCCTTCCTCCAACTCTGCCTTTCAAGTCAACAACTGAAAAGAAGAAGAGAAGAGAAGAGAAGAGAAGAGAAGAGAAGAGAAGAGAAGAGAAGAGAAGAGAAGAGAAGAGAAGAGAAGAGAAGAGAAAAGAGAGGGGAGGGGAGGGGAGGGGAAGGGAAGGGAAGGGAAGGGAAGGGAAGGGAAGGGAAGGGAAGGGAAGGGAAGGGAAGGGAAGGGAAGGGACAAGACGACATCCTGGGGCGGCGCTGTGGCATAGTAGGTTGAACATCTGCCTATGACATCGAGATACCATATGGGCACCGGTTGGAGTCCCAGCTGCTCCACTTCCAATGCAGCTCTCTGCTAAGACACGAGAAGGCAGTGGAACATGGGCCATGGACTTGGCCCCCTTATCCACGTGGTAGACCCAGAAGAAGCTCCTGGCTCCTGGCTTTGGATCAGCTCAGCACCGGCTGTTGTGGCCCTTTGGGGAGTGACCCATTGGATCAAAGACCTCTCTGTCTCTCTTTCTCCCTCTCTCTCTCCCTCTCTCTCTCTGTCTCTCTTGCCTCTTTCTCTCCTGTCACTCTGCCAGTGAAGTAAATAAATCAATCTTAACAACAACAACAAAAAACCCTGAGCCCAAACTTAGATGAAAGTGGCTGCACTCCTGGGTCAGCAGTGTAGAGCAGTAGGTTAAGCCTCCACCTGCGGCGCCAGCATCCCATATGGGCACTGGTTTGTGTGCTGGCTGCTCCACTTCCATCCAGCTCCCTGGTGATGGCCGGCGAAAGCAATGAAGATGGCCCAAGTCCTTGGACCCCTGCACCCATGCCGCCGGAGACCTGTAGACGCTCTCAGCTCCTGGCCTCCGATTAGCCCATTTGAGGACACTGTGGCCAGTAGCGGATTGAACCAGCACATGGAAGACCTCTCTGTCTCTCCCTCTCTGTGTCTCACTCTACTTCTCAGAGAAAGAAGGAAAAGAGTATTCAAAGCACAGCAGCAGCTTAACTCCTCCCAGAAACTTTTCACAGGAGGTCTTTACTATCGAGAGTACACCCAAATAGCATCTTTTCAGGCTCTGGTTGGGGGACAGGAGAGCTCCCCACAGGGAAGGGCCACGGGCCACTGCCATCTAAACCACTCGACATCGCCAGTGCTGCCACCGTCAGCACCAACCCCGGCACATGAGCCTGTCCCTCATCTTTCAGGGAAGGACATTCCCACAACAGGGAACTAGCCATTAGCTAACAGGAAGGACACGCACACTATGTGTCCCCACCACGGCCATCTACTCCCCAGACATTCCTCACTGAACCACGCCCAACACCACTCCTGATCTCTCCCCACGCCCCTGTCCAAACCCAACACGGAACAGCCCCGGTGTCTAGGGTCTCCTCAGGACGCTGGATGGAAACACTCTCTCACACATGCCACCTATCCCGTCTGGCTCCTCACACTGACCTCCCTCAGGCTCATGGCAGGCCCAGACCCCAGAGATGGCTGGCACGATCCCTACCAGCCCTGGGGAACAATCAGCAAGTGCAGGGCCATGGTAGTCATCACCCTGGTCCTCAGAGAGCCGGCCCTGAGCCCAACCAACTCCCCTGGGAGTCTGAATGAGCTTCAAGAACCACTGTGCACTGCTAAAGCCCCAGATCCTGCAGGACCCAAAGGACCACCCCACGACTCCTCCGGGGTGCAGGCCAGAGCTAGGAGCACTCAGTTCTCCGCTGACCATCAGCTCCCTAGAGCAGACAGCCCCAGGTGCACACGGGGCAACTGAGTCTGGGTGGTCGCAGCCTCGTTTTGGGCTTTGAGAGAGAAGAACCACCCTCCAGGTGCCTGTGGCTGGGAGGAGCCACACTTCAGGGGCTGGGACAGGGCTCCCAATGCACAGGGAGCGGCTCCCGGTCGGTCTCAGGGTGTGATGGGAGCTCTTGCTCCTCAGGGTCCACAGCTGGGCAGCTGAGGGCGCCAGCTTCACTGGGACACGATCCCCAGGGACCACACGGGAGGCTGGGGCGTCTTGACAGGGACAATGACCATGCAGGGTGAGAAGCCCTCAAGCAGGGGGGAACAGGTCTAGCCCAGCTGTGACAAAGGCTGGACCCACATCTGCTGTGGCAGGCGGAGGCTTCCCCCTGTTGGTGCGACGGGGGACAGTGTGCACAGGGCATGGCTTAGAAGTGCAGCAGGCAGCGCCCGCTGGGACTCGGCAGCCATCTTGTGTGAGAGGAGGGGGCTCAGTTGAGGAGCCACAGGAAGTGACCTCACCTGGAGACCTGGGGGGCCCAGCAACAACCCCAACATTCCAGAGTTGAGTCTGAACCAGCTCACCTGGATAGAGTCTCGCAGGAAGATGTTCCTGAGTTGTATCCCGCGATGCCCAAGCCCAGCCCCCAAGAAACCCTGCGGTGGGTGCCTCGCCCAGTGGTGGGGACGCTGGGCCAGCCCTCACCCCCGACGCTCCTGGTGCTTCCAACAGAAAACGGCCATGGTGAGTCTGGAAGCAGGACAGGTCTCTGCGGGCCAGGACACCACTGGGAACCCACCCGAAGCCCATAGGCCCCTGGGGGTGGGTGTGGGTGTGGGGGGCAAGGGGCCACTTCCCTCTCAGAGGAGGGAGGCTGGAAGTCCTAGGTGGAGGCAGCCTGAGGCCCAGAGCTCCTGGCTGCGGAGGGATCCAGGGACTGCCTCTTACCTGCCATTCTCTGCTCTTGTCTCCCAGGGCCAGGACAGGTCAGCCTCGCGCCTGGCAATGCACAGAAGGCTGCGGATCGCCAGCAGGCAGGACATGTGTCAGGCCCCTTTCACTGATGACCTGTGTGTGGTGGGGGAGTGGTCAAACGAGCCCACAGCTCCGAAGCCCCCGTACCGGGCGTTCCCCGGCACACAGAAACCACTGGACGTCCCCCTCAGTCACACACTGTTGGTCAGAGCCCAGATAGAGCCCAGGGACTCCGCAAATGCCCATCTCACAGCGGAGGAAGTAGGGCCCGTTGACTTCGCCTGTGTCAGTCGTGACCCAGGGTCAGGGCCGGGCCTGGCACCTGACCTCACGGCTGGGGCGGCACAGAGCCCTGATCTCCCAACAACACCCCCGCTGGAGCAGTGCTGGTCCTCCATCGATCAGCGCCACCACAAGGATGCGCGGGGGACAGCTGTGTCCCCGGGGGCCGAGCAGGGCTCAGGGGAGGCCCTGAGAGAAGAGGCTCTGGGGATGGAGGGCCTGGAGCCAGGACTGTACACAGCAGCTGAAGCCGAGGACGCTGCAGGGGCACCAGACGCAGCACTGGCCCCGGCCTCAGCCCCAGCTCCGCAAGTCCCTTCTGCTGCAGCCCCAGTGCCACACCTGGCCTTCCCCGCCCCCGTCGTCCTGTATTTCTCTTTACTCCTCCCCACTCTCTTCCTTTTCTCCACCTTATTGTCCCTGAACCTCAATAAAATGTAAGTTGTTACCCACTGTGGAATGTACAATTTGCACCGTGCCAGCTCCCCAGGCCGTGCCCTCCCCACCCCACTCTCCCTGCACCATGGCTCCAATGCCCGGGACCTGCATCCTCTGCAGAGGACACGGGCACCTCCCCAGGGGCAGAGCCAACATTCCCCTTTTGGACAAAGAGCACCACATGCTGGGAAGGCCAAGGGAAGCAAGGAACAGGGAGACGCTGGCATGGCTGGGGCAGCGCTTCCTCATGCTCAGTGACGCAGACTCAGAGGTCACAGAACGGACCTGCCGGGGGTGCTGTCCCCACAGCCTCAGTGTCCTCATCTGTGGAATGGGAAGGCAGCTCTGCCACAGCCATCACCGCGTCATGTAATGCGATGTTGTGCACCTCCCTGCACACACTGGGAGCTCACAGCTCCAGTATGAAGTGTGCACAGGCATTGGGTGATTCTTAACTGAGGGCACACGATCAGGTCCAGCATCATACACACACAGAAGCAGTCACAGGCTCTGGCCCTGTGCTCAAAAATGGGTCACTGGTACCTAAAATAGAGGAAGGATTTGCCTACTGCACAGGAGACTGAGGGGCCTTGTCCAGGACCCCATGTAACCCAGACTGCCTGGTGTGCAGGAGACATGGGTGGTCTTGGCTGAGAAGATGGAGACACAGAGGATGTCCCAAGGATAGTGACCATGTTCCTCTGGAACAGGCTGTGTTTCCATAGGGAAGTGCACCCCAGGCTTTCATAATCTTCCACTGCCGTGTGGTTCTGGCTTACAGATGAAGAACCTCGCAGTCCCTGAGAGCCCACAGGTAGAACACAGTGATACCGATGAACTGAGGGACACTGTTGACCTCTGGGGACCAGCTGCCCTGCCTACAGGTGGACTGAAATGGGTCCAACAGACATGTGTGCACCAGCAAGAGCTCTGTCACCCAGGATTTCCCTCTCCCCAGTGCGCCAGACTCAAGTTCACAGAGCAGAACCAGGAAGACCGACATCTGGACCTGGAAGGTCTTCTGTATTTCCGTGGTGATGTAGAGGTTGTTGTGCACATGGGGGCCTGGGCTACATCAGTAAACAAAGAGAAGGTCCTTTCTGTCTACTCACCCCTGATCAGGCGTGAAGACTTGCGCATCTGCGCAGGAGACATGAGAAGGCCCAGAGAAGGGAGCATCCTGGGCAGACTTACAAACACAGCAAATGATGCTCTAAATACCTAATGGCCCAGCAGAAAATGAGCTTCCAGGCCTCTCATTTACATGTTCACCTCATCCACTCTTAAACATAACTCAAAATAAAGCATCTAAGCATAAATGTTAAAAGTCAAAAATATAAATCACTTAGAAGAAAACTTACAAAATCTTGACAATTTTGAGTGACCCGCAGATTTTTGATACATTATCACAACTATGATACATAATAAAAAGATAAACACTAATTTCTCCAAATCGCAAACACTTCTGATTCAGGAAACACATTATCAAAGTGAAAAAAAGATCACACAGATTCAGACAAAATATTTTAAAAGCATGTATCTGATAAGAACCTTTGTCCACAAATATAAGGAACACTTACAATTGAACAATATGAAAATGAACAACCCAAACCACCATGCGTCAAATATTTGAATATGCATTTCTTCTAAGATGAGCGCAGTAAAAGTTGCCCAACATCTTCAGGCCCCAGAGAAAAGCAAATGGAAGCCACAATGTGACACCAACTCTCCCCCACTTGAGTGGCAGGAGTTTAAACAATGGGGAGGAACCAGAGTTGTAAAGGATATGGACAAACAGACCTCACCCATTGATGCTGAGAATGTGAAATGGTGCAGCCACTGTAAAGATCAAGCAGTTGTCCAAATGGAGATATGAAGAGTTACTGTCGGACTCAGCACCTAGCTCATACTCAAGATAAATGAAAATACTTGTCCCTAAAAAAAGTGTCAAGGTAGACATAGGTTGTTATCTGTTAATAACAACTTTGAATGTAAATTGGTTAAATTCCCCACTTAAAGGATAAAGACTGGCTGAGTGGATAAAGACCAACACTCAAGATACTGCCTGGAAGAAACCCATTTCAGACACACATTACATCAGGATAAAAGAATCTGTCAGAAAGAGCATCTAACAACTGGAAATACATACATGCACCTGAAAACAACACCACCTAAGCATGGAATACAAACAATATTGGTTCTAAAGGGAGGTAGAGACCCCACAACAATAGGAGCTGGGGACTTCCACATCCCACCTGTCAATGGACAGATCATCTAGACAGACAACCAGCAAAGAAGCACTAGACTTAAGAAGCACTACACACCAAATGGACTTAACATTTGTGGAGCACTACAGAATATGCATTCTTCCCCTCAGCACGTGGAACATTCTCCAGAAGAGACCCTACATTCGCCCACAAAACAAGCCTCAACTCATTTTAAAAAATCAAAATCACCTTTTCACAGGCCATAATGGAATAAAATATTAGTAATCAACCAGAGGAATTGTAGATATCAGCCAAATGCATGGAAATCAAACACCATGTTCCTGTCCAATCAATGGATCCCTTTTACCACTCTCCTCAACACACAACTGGGAGTGCTACCCAGCACAATTTAGCAAGAGCAAAAAATCACAGCAGCAGTTTGGAAACAACAAAGTCAAATAGTCCTTACTTGCAATCTATATGATCTTATATATAGGAAAATTTAAAACTTCATCAAAGAGTTAAAAGAATTCAATAAAAGTGTAGGATACAGGATCAACTTACAAAAACCAATAGCATTTAAATACCCTAGGAACAAATCAGATGAAAAGAGATCAAGAGGGCAACCCAGTGGTAGAACAAGGAGTTGACAGAAATTGAAGAGATGACTAAAAAGTGCAAAGTCATCCCATGGCCATGCATTTGAAGAACTAGAACTTTTAAATGTCCAACTACTATAGACACAATGCAATTCCTCTCACAATACCAATGACATTCTTCAAAGAATAAGAGAAAGTATTTGCAAGTTGTTCCCCTGATGAGATTAAGGAACTCAACCCAAAAGTCCCCCCACAAAAATGCAATTAAAAATGAGCTAATTATCTGAGTAGATACATGTCAGAAGAAGATATACAAATGGCCAAAAACTACATGAAATAATGCTCAATCATATTAATCATCAGGGACTTGAAACTCAAAACCTCAATCAAAGATTCTCTCTCCCAGGTCTGACCAGAAAAAAACACAATGAACAAATTCAAGGACATGGAGAAAGGGGAATTCTCACACACTCTGGACAAGAATGTCAATCAATGCAGCCCTTGTGGCAAACACTGTGGTGTTTCCCAAAACACCAGAAATAGAACTGCCATATGATCCAGCAATCTGTCTGTGCGTATACATCCAAAGGAAAGGAAACCAAATGTGGACAACATAGTTGCACGCCACGTTTACTGCAGCACTGTTCATGAAAGCCAAGGTATGGAGTCAACCTAGACACTCTACTGGTAGATGAATTGATAAAGAACACCTGGTTACATATGCATAATGGAATAATACTCAGCCATAAAAAAGAACATAGCCATGTCATCTGCAGCAACATCCATGAGCCTGGAAGGTATTGTGGGTTCTTCTGTTTGTGTATGGTTTTTTTCGGAGGGAGAAGGATTTTATTCATTTGAGAAGTTGAGTTACAGACAGAGGGAAACAGACAAAGGTCTCCCATACACTGGTTCACTCCCTAAATGGGTACAAAGGCCAGAGCTGAGCCGATCTAAAGCCAGGAGACAGAAGCCTCTTTCATGTCTCCCAGGTGGGTGCAGGAGTCCAAACACTTGGGCCATTCTCCACTGCTTTTGCAGCGGAGAGCTGGATTGGAAGAACAACCGCTGGGGCATGAACCAGCACCCATTTGGCATGCCAGCACCACATGGGGAGGGTTAGCCCACTACATCACAGTGCCGGCCCCAGGGAGGACACCGTATTAGTTAAACAAGTCAATCGCAGGAGGAAAACTACTGCATGTTCCCATTTACGTATGAAATCCTAAAAAGTTGATCTCACAAAGGTAGGCAAATAGAACAGAGTTTACCAGAGGTTGGAAAGGGGAGGGGGGAGTGGAGGGAGGATGGTGGACGGGTACAGAGCACAGTTCACTGTGAAGAGCAATGTCAAATGTTCTGCCACACCGTGAGGTAACCAATGGAAAAGTAATTAATTATGTGCCTCACAATAGCTAGTAGAGGAGATTCTGGATGTTCCCAACACAAATGATGAGTATGTTTCAGGTGACGGATATCTTAATTAACCTGATCAGATCATTATATACCATATATTTACACTGAAATACCACACTGTACCCCATAAACATGTACAATTATATGTGTCAATTATGAATAACCATACATATATTCTATTTTTCAAAAGCGAGTCTAGAATGCCCTAACTGCATCATTCATAATAACCAGCAAGTAGAAGCCATCAAATGGCCAGCAACTGATGTACGAATAAACATATGGTCTGTCCTCAATATAGACAACTCTCCACCCCACAGAAGGGCATACTGTTCTGACACTCCCTATCCAACTCGGGAGCCCTGAAGACATGTGGCTCTGGGAAGGTAGAGAGAGGCAAAGGCCTAATACACCGTGACACTATCAACACGCATGGGACATTTGTGAAAGTGAGTAGACATGTGTCTCAAGGGCCTGGAGGCGGGACTGAGAACTGAGTGCCAATAGGCAGGAGGTTCTTTAAGTGTTTGGGGAATGTTCCACAGCTACACTGTGCTGATGGCTACACAGCCTATACATATATTAAAGTCACTGACATGGACACAAGAGGACATACATCATGTTCTGTCAATTGTAGGTCAAGAAACCTGTCCACAGAAAGTGATCAGAGTGATCCAGAAGCAACTGTTCCTTCACTTGTGTGGACATCATGCCAGTTGACCACCCTAGGGCCAGAAGGATGCTGAGGTCAAGGTCTTCTTGGAGACTGGAAGAGGATCTCACAGCACAGAGCCTGGCAGAGGGGAGAGACAGAGCAGTATCTTCACCATCCAGGGCAGTTAACATGAGGTCTGGATTCAGTGGCAGTCCCTGACTTACAGCCCAGAGGCCAAATCCTGCTCTGGGACACTAGGCCTCTGCACTGCTTAGGCTTTGTGCCTGGGGAGCCTCAACTGCAACACAGAACCTATACCACTGTTGGGAAGAACAAATTTATTAAATGAAATGCACCTAGAAGAAAACATGGTACCAATAAGCACAGAACATACTCATCAATGCTGTGGGTTATTCATACTGGTTTCAAAAAAGAAATGAAGGGACCGGTGCTGTGGCATAGCGGGTAAAGCCTCCGTCAGCAATACCAGCTTCCCGGATGAGTGCTGGTGTAGTCCCAGCTGCTCCTCTACCAATCTAGCTCTCACCTGTGGTCCAGGAAAGCAGTAAAAGATGGCACAAGTCCTTGGGCTCCTGCACCCTCGTGGCTGACCTGGAGGAAGCTCCTGGATCTTGGCTTTGGATCAGCACAGCCATGGCCATTGTGGCCATCTGGGGAGTGAACCAGTGGATGGACAACTACTTTCTCTCTGCCTAACCTTCTCTGTGTACTTCTGACTTTAAAATAAATAAATAAATCTGTGAAAAGTAAAGAAAACAGAAGACAAACTGAAATGTAAGATCTGAGCCTTTGAAACAATTAGAAGAAAACACAGGGGAACTGCTTCCGGACAGTGCCATGGGCAAGGATTTCTTAGATCAGACCCCAAGAGCATAGGAAACAAAGCCAACCAGCAGACAAATGGGATTTCACCAAATTAAACAGCTTTTGTACAGCAAAGAAACAATGTCTACAAGCCATCCATCTGACATAGCTGTTAGTAAAGTCAACATAAAAACAACTAAACAGCAAAAACAAGAAACAACAAATAAGTCAGACTTAAGAGTCTCAGTTAGAAATAGACATTTCTTTTTTTTAAAAAAAAAAAAAGATCTATATATTTACTTGCAAATCAGAGTTACACAGAGAGGGGAGAGGCAGAGAAAGAAAGGACTCCCATCCGATGGTTCACTCCCCAGTTGGTAGCGACAGCCGGGGCTGCGCCGATCCGAAGCCAGGAGCTAGGAGCTTCCTCTGGGTCCCCTACGTGGGTGCAGGAACCCAAGGAACTAGGCCATCCTCTACAGCTTTCCCACACCATAGCATATAGCTGGATCAGAAATGGAAAGCCAGGTCTCGAACCAGCGCCCACATGGGATGCCAGCACTTTAGGCCAGGATATCAACTCGCTGCGCCACAGTGCTGGCCTCGGAAATAGACATTCCTTAAAGTAAGACATGTCAGTGGTTCTCCTGTTCCACAGCACTCAAGGGAACTACTTATAATGTGAAATACGGGACAAAAGTGCTCATCACTGATCTCAGAGAGATACAAAGCAAAACCACAATAGGATACCAAAGGAATGAACGATAACTAGTGAGGATGTGTGTGGAGGGGAGGGAACACTTGGCATTCTGTGGGTGGGAATGTAGATGTGGTAAAGAGTAAGGAAGTTGCTCAATAAACAGAAACTAGACCTACCATCCACTCCACCAACCCTACTGCCAGTGTACAATAAAGGGGAAGGAAGTCAGTCTGTGGAAGAGAGATCTGTGCCCCCAATTTTACTGCAGTCCTGTTCCCAGTAGCTAAGGCATGCAAACAACCTACACATCCATCCGCCATGGATGGAAAAAGAAAAAAAGGGGTACGTGTGCACATAGGAATACTACTCAGCTATAAAAAAGGTTGAAATCTTGTCATTTGTGGTACCATGGGAGGATCTGGAAATCACTGGGTTAAGTGAAATCAACCAAGCACAGAAAGACAAACACCACATGACCTCACTCACATGTGGAATCTGCAAAGTGGTGATGCCCTGGAGGCTCAGGGCACAACGGCAGTTGTCAGAGGCCAGGAGGAAGGGACAAGGGCAGTGGACAGAGACGGACTAGTATGAGTCACAGCTGACGGAGCAGGAGTCTCTGTGCTTCTGCTGCGTGGGAGAGGACAAGGCTGTGTATCTCCCTAAGAAGGCAGACACAGCCCCGCAGTGTGGCATTTGCTTCCCCGCAGGAACAAGCCCAGTGAACTCGGGGGACAGAGGAGGTGGAGGTGGGGAGCAAGGGCTTTCCACCCCTCTGCTCACTTCCTGCAGGGCCAACCAACAAAGATGAAAGTCCAGGGTGATCACAGCATGGACAGGACCAGTCCTAACCCTGTGATTCCCCACAAGCTCAGGTTACACTCAGGTCTGAACTCATGCAATCCTAAGCCCTAAAAACCAAGGACCCAGATAAGATGACCTTGGTGAAGTTCTAGGGATGCTGGGAAGGGAGATCCCGCCCCAGTTCCCTGTCCTCATGCACTGACACTCAGTAACGGCGGCCGCAGCAGCTATGAGGGTACAGGTGCAGAGACTCAGGTATCAGGATATGACAGAATCACCTTCTGCAATCCTGAAAAAAATGAGGAGGGGGCTACTATGCCCATTTTGTAGCAGGGAAATTGAGGCATGGGACAGGGAATCCACATAAAGCCACGTCACCTCTCATGGCAGAGTCCAGATCACACCCTGTCTCTCCAGCTCCTCATTAATCTCCTGGTTCCACTCCTGTACCCCAGACCTAGGGGCTCTCCCCTAGGCACTGGACCCAGATTGTTCTTGCTCCGGGGCACTCTGGGCACTGCAGGGTGTGGGGCAGCATCTCTGGCAACCACCTGACCCAAGCCAGGAGCACCTCCCAGTTGGGCCAACCACAGTGTCCCTTAAGGAGGCACAATCTCCACAGCTAGGAACCAGGACCCCATGGACAATCTTTACTCAGTGGACAAAGAAACTGTTTTTTAAATTTTTTCATCAATTTTCATTTGACTTGAAAAGCAGAAAGAGAGGTGGAGCTCTCATTGGTGGCAGGGACCCAAGTGCTCGAGCCACTGCCTGTGCCCCCCAGAGACACATCAGTGGGAAGCTGGATTGGAAGCAGAATACTGGCAGCCAAACCCAGCACCCTCATGGGGGATACAGGCATCCAAGCTGGCAATTTGACCTCCTGTGCCACAAACCCTCCTGCAACAAAGCTTTTAAAAACAAATCCAACAGCCTGCACCACTGCCTGCAGTGCCACCATCCCTTATGGGCACCGGTTCAAGTCCCAGCTGTTCCACTCTGATCCAGCTCTCTGGGAATGCAGATGATGGCTCAAGTCCTTGTGCCCCTGCACCTGAATGGGAGACACAGAGGAAGCTCCTGGTTCCTGGCTTCCAATCGACCCAGCTCCAGTTGTTGGAGCTATCTGAGGACTGAACCACAGTGGTTGGAAGACTTCTCTCTCTCTGCCTCTGCCTCTCTGAAACTCTGCCTTTCAAATAAATAAATAAATCTTTAAAAAAAAAAAAGAGACCTAATACTCAGAAAAAAAATTCAGGAGCCAATGTTGTGACATGGCAGGTAAAGCCACCACCTGCCTGGCAAGCATCCCAAATGGGCACAAGTTCAAGTCCCTAATGCTCCACTTCTGATCCAGCTCCTTGCTGATGTGTCTGGAGGCAGCAGAAAATGGCCCAAGTACTTGGAAGTCCCAGGTTTTCGCCACATCTGCAGGTCAGGAGCCTGAGTGCTACAGGCTCAAGGTCTCTCCTGAGGTTACATGGTGCCATCTGGTGTGCTGCCGTCTCAGTTCCTTGTGGCTGTAGGGCTGCATCCCTGTTTTATACCTGGCCTGGGTGGTTTGCTCGGAAGCTCCTGTGGGGTGAGCTGATGTACGGTCAGGTTCTTAATCAAGTCCAGGTGAATGTCAGGTCCCCTCAGGCCCTGGCTGCCTCACTCAGTGTCACACACATCGTCTCCCTTTACAGTGACACAGTCGCTGATTCAGGGCCCTCCACCACAGCTGCAGAGTCTGTCCCACAATGGGATACTACAGGAGAATGACACTGTGGGTTGAGACCCAGGATCAGGTGTCACCCGTGGGGCATGGGAAGGTATCCTGGGGTAGGGGGCTGGGCAGTAGGAGCCAGGAGGAGAGCAGGTCAGGCTGTCCAGGTAGAAGCAGAAGGGGGCCCCCAGTAGGTAGGTTGTGCTGCCAAGGAGCAGGGAGCCTGGACGGAGACGCCTCCCAGGATGCAAAATAGCTCAGCCCCTCTCAGGCTGCCATCAAGAAGATCCAAAGGTGTGCCCTCCAGTCAGGGAGCCACACCGTGAGACATCAAGGCTCAGTAAGCAGAGAAATGAGGCTGGAGCAGAAGTGACAGTGGTGAAAGATCCGCAGACCCAAGGCCTGGACAGGAGTCTCCAGGATGCACGGCAGACCCATGCCAGTGCGGAGATGTCCCCAGATGTCACTATCCCAGCACCTGCGGGCCAGACCTGATACAACACCTGTTTGCTTCCTTTAATCGAGCAGAGTCCACAAAACACAGAATTTTAGAGCATGCAGCTCAGCTACGTTAACAACATTCCCATGGCTGGACAACCCTCACCATCCTGTCTCAATCAGGGTCCCAGACTGCCTTCCTTGGCCTGTGCACTACTCAGCCTGCTGTCCGCTCCCACTGATCCCGATGAGCCGTACAGGCTGAGGGAGGACACAGGCAGCTGGTCCTGGGTGTCAGGGCACTCATATGCCAACAGGACAGCACAGAGCCCACTCGCAACCCTATGTGCCACTCTGGATGTCCGGTACACTCAGGCGCTGCTGAATGGAGACTCCGCCTTTCAGTTTGGTTTGCCTTCATCTTTTTCTTAATAAAACTGCAAACCTCCAAATAATAAGAAAAAATACAGTCAAAGAAATGTCTACTTATTTTCACCTACTTGAAAGGTAGAGAGAGAGACACACGGAGAGAAGTCTCCCATTAACTGGTGCACTTCCCAAATGCACACAACCACCAAGACAGGACCAGGTGAAGCCAGGAGCCAGAAACTCCATCTGCGTCTCCCATGTGGGTATCAGAGGCCCAGGGACTCAAGTCACCGAATGCTCCCTCTCAGTGCATCCAAGAGGAGCTGGATCAGAAGCAGGGCAGCCAGGTCTTCACCTGGCACCCAGATAAGAAATGGGGTTGCCCCAAGGGGAGGCTTAACCATCTGTACCTTGACATCCTCAATTTACTTTGTATTCTGACCAAGAATGCGAAATTATTAGGTGCACTGGTGAAATGAGCTTCCACTTTACTTTTTTCCTATGGGTACTATTTCTTTTAAAGATTTATTTGGTTTATTTGATAGAGTTATGAAGAGATGCAGAGGCCAAGAGAGAGAGGTCATCCCACTAGGTCGCTCCCTAAATGACTGCAAAAGCCAGAGCTGAGCCAACATGAAGCCAGGATCCAGGAGCTCCTTCCAGGTTTCCCACATGGGTGCAGGGGCCCAACGACTTCTGCCATCCTCGGCTGCCTGTCCCAGGCACATTAGCAGGGAGCTGGACTCGAAGTGCAGCACCCATATGGGATGCAGGCACTGCAGGCCAGGGATTTAACCCTCTGAGCCACAGTGCACGCCCCATCTATGAGAATGTTAACCATATAAATTGCAACAGATATATTCTAAATATTAACTGCATACAAATACACAATGCTTAACTTGGGCACTTTCAAATCTATTTATATAAAAATACATGCCCCCTTTATAAACAGAGATGCCCCCCATTACAGAGATGAAAACTCACTTCATTTCTATATATGTAAGCAGTTTAAGAATACTGCCAAGGATCAGGTCAATTTTTTTCCCCAAAAACGTTCTAAAGATGTCCACAGGACAAAAGAGGATTCACTACAGCCTGCTGACTTAACCCTTGGTTCACTACCCTCCTTCACAGGTACGAGATCACCCTGGATAATCTTCCCAGGGAATCAAAAATGCAATCCGTCCTCTCGTGCTGTCAGAACAACCGCGGAAAGCACACTGGGGACACTCAACCAACACCAGTGCTCACGTGACTGAGGCAGTCGTCTTGGACAACAAAGAAAGACTTCCATCCAGGATCCAGAAAAAGCAGGAGGCTGGGAGATGAAGAAGTTCTGGAAACGGGGCCCGTGTTGTGGTGCACTGGATAAAGCCACAGCCTGCAAACCCTCACATCCCATGTGGGCACTGGTTCCTGTCCTGGCTGCTCCAATTCCAATCCAGCTCCCTGCAAGTGGTCTGCAAAAAGCAGAGGAAGATGGCCCAAGTACCTGTGCCCCTGCAACACACACAGGGCACTGAGCAGAAGTACCTGGCTTCAGCTTGGACCAGGGAAGCCACTGCCACCATCTTGGGAGTGAACCAACAGATGGAAGATAGCTCTCTCTGTCTCTCCTTTTTCTGGAACTGTGACTTTCAAAATAAGAAATAAATCTTTTTTTTTTAAGATTTAGAAATTCTAGAGATGCAGATGAGCCTCAGATGGCAGATTTCCCATGCAGGGTTCTCAACACAACAAAAGGATATGGAAGAATCACAGAGCGCAAGGGCAGCGCAGCCATGTTCTTGTCAGCCCTTCAGGGAGAACCCTACGGGAGGAAGTCACGCATCGCCAACAGGATGCACACCCAGCACTCACCCCCTACCCCTCCTACACACCCAGCCCTGCCTCCTCAGCCAGCTCCCTCCATGGCCTAGCTCCTCCAAGTGCACCCTGTACTTTGGTTAATATCGACACTTGTCCTTCCCTAAGTAATACAGCAGGTGGACGAAGACCAAAAACTTGAGTCTGTTCCTCCCGTCATTCTCTCCACAAACCCTGCACATTCAGGTCATTCTCATGCCTCCACGTCCAGACTACAGATGCCAAATGGCCCACAGGACAACAGCAAGAGACTCAGGAGGCAGCAGCCCTGAGTGTCCACACATGAGACACAGCTCCTGATCCGCTGGGGGCTTGCTCCCTACAGGAACTGAGCCTGGTGACCCAGGGCCCACAAGTTATTCGGTGGTGACCCCCAAATCTCCTGCCGTGGGCTGCAGACACAGACCGCAGTGGAGACTGGGGAGTGACTGTCCTGGTGAGACTGGAAAGAGTCTGAGGTCTGAAGGAGGAAGATTCTGAGCCAAGGCTCCCAAGTGAAGCCCTGCTCCCCACTCACACACACCTGACCAGCATCCTACTGCACTCAATGCCAGCTGACCCCTGCTCAGACTCCCAGCATGCTGGGTGGACCCCCTTCAGCTCAGCTCCCAAGACCACCACTCTCCAGCCCAGTGTTCCTACCCAGCCTGACTGCTTCCCCCATGAGTGCTCCCACCCTTCAGCAGAGATCGCTCCTCTTCCTCTCCCCAACACCGGGCTTGCTGTCCCCAGAGGCCCTGCCACCTCCTCTGCCTCACTCGGGCAAAACACCCACAGCAAACACCAGCACAGCCCTTAGCATGGCCTGGCCCTGAGGTAAGCACTCACCCAGAAATGCAACAGACTCTAATGAAGTGCTATGGATACCACTGAGGAGAATCCCACAGGACTCCCAAAAATGAGTCACAGATCACGGCCCACACAATGAATAAAAGGCTCTGGACTGTGGAGAAAGCCACTGGTAGCCCAAAAAAGAGTTATAGCTCACTGCTGCCCACAAACAAGCAAAAACAGGAAATAAAAATGGAGTCACTTATGCTAAGCCAGAAGCTGATGACATCACTTATGTCAAGCTCAGCGCTTGCCAGAAAGATGCTCCTCATCAGACTGAACAGACATCCCTGGGCAGTCTGATAACCTGTATGCTACAGACGACAACCTCAAGTTACCTTCCTACTCGCACAGGGATTGGCTGCACCCCAGGAATACTGCAGATACACCCTGTCCTAAACAACAGATTGGTGGCACCCCGGGAAACTCCCAGAGGGAGCACAACTGATTGGTGACACCCTACCGCTCCTGGAGACTCTCCCTTCAAAATGACAAGGATAAAAGGATCATGGTCCCGGTGTCTGTGAACCTCTGGATCTTCACACATTCAGAGCTGAAGAGGCAGCCCATTACACATGGATCTGTAATGGCACAAGATGACAACCGATCAAGGGCCCAGTGCATGTGAACCTCTGGATCTCCTTACACATGGAGCTTAAGAGCCAGCTCACTAGCCCCCTTGCTAAGCAACACACGGTGACTACAGGACCAAACCCCAGTGGAGCCACCGCCTCGCCTGGACCCCTTATCAGCCTGCTGCCTGGCCTGACCACACAGCTGGACCAGACCTCTCAGCAGGGGACCTCTCCAACTCCTTACCTTGTCGTTCCCCTGGGAACTCCTGGCTTCTGCTCAGAGTGACAGCCATCCCACTACTGCATGCCTGTAAGTGACTGTTCTGAGATCCATCTCTCCGAGTGGTAATGAGACTCTGGACTCTGGACTTTGAACTTTCACTTTTTGGGAATGTGATAGGAACCTTAAGAACACAGCATTTATAATGATATTAGCCATATGTAATAGGAAGGAATGTGCCTCGACCCTATGATTAAGAATGTCTTCTGCTTCGCTGTACTTATATTATTACAGTTGGACTGCCTTTGAGATTGCTTGATGCCAGGTGTGTGTTATGATGTGTGGAGTAATGAACATAACTACAGAGATTGGTTTGCAGTGGGAAAGCCCTAGTGTGAATTGGAGTGAGCAATAAAAAGCCTTTCATTGGGAAGACAGTGTCGTGTCCATGTGTTCCTTCTTCCCTATGCTCCGACAATTCACCCTTGAGCCCTGTCGAAATGCGTGACAGCAAACACTCACTACATACCACCACCACTGCTAAACTCGGGAGACACCCACACTGTACATTCACTCCATTACAATTAGTAACACCTCTACAGCACACCCTACCCCACAGGCCCCACAACTCTCAGGTGGACACGGCTCCCCCACTACTGCAAAAACCGTCTCCACAAGCCACTGCCACTTCTACAGATTCCTCCAAGTAATTCTAAGAGTAAGGCAGTGCTATCCAACTCTACCAGACCACTCTTCCAACTCCTGGACCCTCAGCTCCAGGGCAATCTCTAGGAATTCACCCTACTCAGATACCCTTTTTTATCCTCTGTTCACATCTCTCGCTTTAAAGCACTGTACCCCGTTGCTATCTTTTGTTGTGATATTAGCCCTTGACTTTGTCAGAAACCAGCCAAACCGAATGGACCCATAGCAGAAGACTTCTCTCAGCACTCTCTCTCTTCTGGGTTGCATGCTTTACTACGGTCTGCTGCTTCTAACCTGCTGCCCTTTTTGTGGTCCCCAATTCTATATATCTCTCACATCCTCCCAAAGCCTCTACACAGCTCTCATCAATGCTTCCTCTCGTCTCTTCTTTGAACATAACCCCACCATCACTTCATGCGGGATCTGTACATACTCTTCCCACTTCCCAGCCAGTCTGGACAAAGGCCACAGGACTGAAGGGATACCCTGTACTTTCCCCAAAATAGGAAGAATTCAACCAACCTTATATACCTATCAAAGGCATTTTCTCTGTGCTTCGCTGACAGGTCAAGCCCTTAAACGCATCCTACGTGTTCCCTTCCCTTTTTCCATGAAGTAGGATCACTGTCCCACAAACTCTATAACTGGACGATTACTCTCCCAGCCTCCCCTGTTTCCTCCATTTCCTTCCCCTACTCCCACAGGTTAGCGAAATTAGCCACAAAGGCAAATACTCCCACTCTAACTGAACCATCACTGTCAGGACCCAGCCCAAGGATGCATTGGTGAACATGCGGGGGACCATAAATAGAAGCATTCTTGCTCTGTGGCATCTAGCTGTACAACTGTCTTCCCATGAACTGGACAGGCACGTGTCCTCTCACGTTCCTATTTCACCCTTTCTCCTATACTCTCAACCAGACTTGATGTCCCATACCTCAAACACCCCATGTCAAGAGTGACTTGGACTTAGCAACCCTTCTTCCTTGTTGGGTGTTTTTTGCCAGGGATTGGGCCAGGAGCAGCCAGACTGGCAATTTCAGGAGACAAGACAAAGAAATACAAAGAATTATGTCTCACTCTCAAAGAAAACATAAATGACCCAGCACCACACCTGTCTCACTTCCAAGACCAGGTAGAGTCCTGTCAGCAGTGGTCCTGCAAAATCACTGAGGATTTAGACGTCCTCACCTCCAAAAAAAGGAGGACTTTGCCTCTGGGTAAAGAGTGTGGGTGTGGCGAGTGCCGCCATAGCTCAATAGGATAATCCTCCACCTGCTCGCCAGCACACCAGGTTCTGGTCCCGGTTGGGGCGCCGGATTCTGTCCCAGTTGCTCCCCTTCATTCCAGCTCTCTGCTGTGGCCCAGAAGTGCAGTGGAGGATGGCTCTAGTGCTTTGGCCCTGCACCCGCATGGGAGACCAGGAGGAACCACCTGGCTCCGGGCTTCGGATCAGTGTAGTGCGCCGGCCCCAGTGGCCATTGCGGGGTGAACCAATAGAAAAGGAAGACCTTGCTCTCTGTGTTTCTCTCTCTCTCAGTGTCCATTCTGTCAAAAAAAAAAAGAGTGTGGCTTGTACACCAGTCAGTCAGGTGCTGTGAGAGATGCTATTGAGCACATTGAAAAGCATGCTAATGAAATGTAAGAATGCATTACAATACCCTTGCCACATCTTAGCCATCTTTGCCACTCTGGGTAACTTTTCTACTACTTTCTTTTTTCCTCATAATCACGGTGCTTTATTCTTATGATACATAATTGCACATTTCAAAAGTGCTCACAGGAACCAGTGACTGCTAGATCCCAAGACATCCCTCAGGAACATCACAAGAGTGCTCTTCTTCTCCAGTCACTCTGGACTACAGCCCTGCATCAGCAGGAAGTGGCCAATAGGACACCAGCACCCATCTCTCTCTCTGTCCTGGGAGTAGGAATACAGGACCTTGAGCAACATCATGGGCAGAAGAGATGCCGTGTTACAGCCACATCACTGCCTCAAGAGTTCAACCATTATCCCCAGCACTCTGGAAGGTTGAAAAAGCCAAGGCAAACCATCTCAGCTCTGCCTAATCCCTGCCCAGCCCGAACCAAAAGTACCCAGGCTAGATAAGCCCCAGTCTCTACCAGAACGTGTCCCGACCCTCGCTAGTAGTGGGCCCTCAGGTCTGTCTCTGAATAAACAGTCTCTAGCTACTGAGTTCGTAGTTTGTAGTCTGTCTTCCCTGTGTCTTGTGCATATTGTCTAAAACACCATCAGGGAAAGAGCAAACCAGACAACACCAGCATTCAGTCCTCGGTCAGGGGAAACCATTAGATGGATTCCCGGCAAAGGAACATTCCGTGTGTTTGAGTTTAGTTGCTTATTCATCCACTGATCCACTCCCCACACACATGCAATGGCACCAGGGGCGAGCCAAGAACCAGGAAGTCACCCCAGATCTCCCTGACAGGTGGCAGTAACCCAAGCATTTCAGCCTTAACCCCCCAGGATCTCTTTAGCAGGAAGGTGATACACATGAAACCCAGGCACTCTGATATTCTGATGTCCCAACCACAAAACACAATGCTCACACCCCACTTTTATTCCCAAATAAAACACCACTCACCTGGACGGATACTAAAATGTCCTGCCAACAACACCTCAGCCAGCACACGTCTGGGCCAAGACTTCAACTCAGATGAGACTGAAACCGCAAGTTGTAACCAGGAACCTATAGGAGGAAAACACCCTCATGTTTCAACTGCCTTGGAGAACCTAAGAACCAATTCACACCTACCAGATGACAAAGAGAAAGATGTCTGCTGCTAGCAACACAAACTTTGGGATTCTCTACTGAGTCCACCGTGACCTCAGCCATAAGACCAAAAGGGCCTCACTTAGAAATGAAAGCTTGAAAGGGCTGGGCCCTGTTGGCAACCAGTCCTCTGCCTGTCACGAGCTGTTCAACCACAGCCCTGACACAGACAATAAAGATGCTTCCTGCTCCCCCTCTTCCATGGCTTATAAAGGAAAGGGGACCCCTAAAGTGAAAGTAGGGCAATGCCAGGGCTGAGCAAAGATCAGCAAGGGGGCTCCAAAGTCAAGTCCACTTGCTGTGCTGGGGCACACTGTCCCCTAAACTGCTCCAGACTACTTGGAAAAAAAAGAGGGTTCCTTTTTGTATGTAGGATCCAAACTGAGGAGGCCCTCCCTTAGTACCATAATGGGGAGGTGGAGGGCTCAATCTAAGGCGCTGTGGAAGAGGTAGCTGTGATCCAGACACGCACCCTTGAGGGCAGCCAGGGCCTCCACCAAGACCACCATCAACACCATGACCTCCCCCGGGAGTCAGGAGCCACCAAGGGAATGAAATGGCCTGACCCCAGATCAAGGCAGTCAGCTCACCCTGTCAGTGCTCATCACCAATTTCATAGTGTCCCATGTCTACAGGGAAATACACTTCATTGTGTCTATTCATTCAAAATAGGCCCAGCACTCAATGTCAAGTCTACCATTGCTTTAAGAAAAACAAAGAGCCAACTGCAGTCCCCTCTCCTTGTCCCCACCCTCCCAGGGAGAAGCCCCAGAGCAGGTGGGCCTCAGAGGCTCTAATTCAGCCCCTTCCCAAGAAGAGCTCACTGCCCAGAGAGGAGGGGAGTGAGGCCTTCCAACCAGGCTCTGCTGGGGGGGGGGTGTTTATCCAGACACCCACCAGGTGCAGGCCTCTTTCTGCTCTCACCCAGACAGAGCACCTCCATCCCACAGCCTTGCTTTACCCTCTGTAATATGGAAGGTCTGATGGAGACCACGCATTGGCCTCCTTGCCACTCTAAACGTCTGTGCCCATTTTGCTTGCATGTCCCCACATCTCTGGGAACAGCAGATCCTCCCTTAAAGTAGGCAACGCCCACCCAATCCAGCTTGCTGCTGAGAGGGGCCAGAGCTTTTCTGGAATCCCGGCTGAGCCCTTGCCCCACCCTCTCCCAGGGCCTCATTCTAGACCCAGCCCCCTCCTCAGACAGCCAGCCTCTCATTTAATCCTCCCTGCACACCTGGCCACAGGAGAGACAGCGCCTGGGGTCAGCACCTGAAAACCCCACCTCTCTCCCAGCCAGCAGGGGTCTACACCTTCCTGCAGAGAAGAAGGCCCTGCAATCCCTGAAGGGAAGTGGCTGCATGCTCTGCCCCACCGCAACTGTGCAGGAAGAGCCCAGCAGGTCGGCCAGCACTTACCAGTGGTCCAGGGGTGGCACAGGCCGGGGACAGGTGCCAGGCGTGGGCACTGCAGACACAAAGGCGCTATGGCGGTTTCGGCGTCTGGGATGCCAAAAGAGACTTCCAGCACCCAGGAGCACAGGAGAGAGCAACCCCATGCTCCCTGGGCACACAACATAAAGGTCCTGAGCCCGGAGTCCGCCACCAGCTTTCGACCGCCAGGGGGCGTCTGCTTCAGCATTGGTGCAGGCCACTGGCAACTGACATTTCCAGGGACCCCGCAGGCAGCAGCAGTTTCAGGAATCCAGAACCATGACCTCAGTCCCCAAAGCCGGGTTGGGGTGTAAAGGCCCCCATTGACCGCGATGCTAAGAGTAAAGCAATGCAAGCAGCAGCCACGGGACTCGGCCCAGGAAGCCACCGGGAGCTGGCATCCCAGCCCCTCATCTGCGGGTACCATGCGGGGAGGGGTGCGGGGAGTGCCCCAGCATGGGGGCCTGCGTGTGGGCTGTAAATGCCAACTACTCTGTTAGAAACTTCTAATAAAGTATTTAGGGGGAAAGCTTCGGATACCTCCAAGGACGCCTGATGAAGAAAATGTTTCCAAAATGGCGTCCCAGAGGGAGGAAAGGACGCCATCGTCATGGCGGCCTCCTCTTTCCGTTACCCGCTGCTGTGGACCATTCGGGACTCGCCAGGGACGCTGGGAGGCAGCACATCCGGGTGTCCGCAGTCAGGGTCCACTAGCTTCAGGCGTCCCCACATGCCGAAGTGAAAAGTAGGCCATGGGAAGAAGGGTTCCCCCAAAGAAACTACCCCCATCGTCTGCCTGGGCTTCTGCAGCAGGGCGAAGGGCATGGCCAAGGCCAGCCACAGACCAGAGGGCCCCTCCTACTTCCGCCCGGGCCAATCTTCATACTTCCTCAGTTCAGCAAATGGCAGCCGTCTCCTCCCCTGGCGGAGAACTGCACCGCGCTGTGAGGAAAGCCTAGCTCAGGTCTGCAAGATCTGACTCAAACTGGCTTCTTGCTGCTTCGGTGGTGGTTTGTGGCGGTCCAGCCACTCTGAGTTCAGTGTAAAAAATTCTGCTCCCCGGGCACATCAGGAAAACAAGCTCTAGGCAGTTTACAATCCCTGCCCCTGTTCCACATCTCCCCTCCCCATTTCGCCCAAATCCTACACATTAGGCTACAAGGTGCCCCCTGAGACATTTCACTCCCACTCTGGGGGGTAAAGCACGAAGTCATGCTTTTGTAACTACTTCTTGTTGATCCTGGACATGGCCCAGGCTGGTGGAGAGACACTCTCCTACTCAACATCAACAAAGGACTTCAGACACCGGGTGTAGCCCCCAGAGGCTGTGGGCAACAGGGCAGGCGTCTAGAGGCATCCTCACCTGACATTCAACGTGGCGCCCTGTTGAGCAGCAGTCTGAGGTCTGACAGGGGCTCTCCAAGGAGCCATCTGGGGTGCAGGAGAGACAAGGAACTTCCCTGCTCTCAGCTGTGGTGACTGCAAGGAGTCCCATGGAGAAGTTTAGGAGAACAATCAGTGGTAAACAGCGCCAAGTGTGGTCCTGCCCAGAAGGAGTTAAACTGCTCCTGAAGAGAGCTCAGTTTACAATCAAGGGGGTGGGCTGCCTAGTGTGTTGGTGAGACTAGGTCTGAGGTGCACATCAGATGAGAGCAGCCACTACCTGTCCTCATTGTGTTGTCTTGTTCTCATTTCCCACCTTTGGCAGGTTAAGGGGCCAGCCCAATTGGGAAAGGGCCTTCCATAGATAATTCAAAGGGGCTGAATCCTAATTCCTTTTTGTGGCTGCTCTAACACAGGCTAAGGCACTTGGAACAGACCTTTAAGCACTTCTCATGAATTTCTTGGCAAAGGCTAACTGATTTATATGTAGGGTCTCACTGGATGGTTTCCAGACAATTGGGGTCTCCAGGCAGCAAGTCATTTGTACCTTATGCCTAAAACCTAGGGACTCCAGCCATCTTGGAAACCAAAACCTATCCATTACCACTTTGTCAATGATATGCAGCCCACATCTCCAATTTCCCTCTACAGACTTTTATACAATATTATTTCTGGGAAATAGACACAGATATCACACATGTGCTGATTCACCCCTGAAATGCCACTACTGGGGCTGGGCACTCAATTGAGGTCTGACACATGGGTGGCAGGGACCCAACCAGTTGAGACAGCATGTGCTGCCTCCCCAGGACTACATACACAAGAAGCTAGACTCAGAGTGGAGGTAGGCCTGGAACCTTAGCATCACCATGTGGGATATGTGTAACCCCACAGTGTCCAACCTCCTGCTTCAAATCCCACCCTGAGAAGCTTTCAATGCCTTAGACATGCACTGCTGCTCCATCCTGACTTAGGCCAGGAACGTCTGATTTCATAGCCAGTCTCTTCCCAGGTGGGATGCAGAGCTCAGGAAATGTGGGAGTCAGAACTTTTAAACCAGGCCACAGGGCAGAGGTTCCACTCCTCTCTCTGTCTGCTCTCACTGAAACTCCTTTAACAGCTCATTTTGTGACTCCAGTGTCCATCCTCTATCTCTCCAACTCGTCCTATCTCTAGGGTAGCCAAGGGCTTCACACCGGATTTGGATTTTATCCAGAGGCCATCTGCAGAGCCAGTAACCCATTGGACTTCTTCTGTTGAGGGGAGCTGAGCCCTTCCCATCTGGGGACACCTGGGCCACTCCTCACCAGTGTCCTTCCTGCTTGCTGTAGGCACATGGGCGAGGCTCTAAATTAGCCGCTGACATATGGATGGGCGCTTTGTGGTTTCACGCTCACCCCCATGTCAGTGTCCCTCATCCTACTGGGGTCCCTGGAATATACAGGAGAGCCAGCAGCAAGCCAGCAGCCTGCCTCCACATCTTTCTACCCATGTAGATATTCTCCATGTTGATATTCTCCATGTTATGACTTACGAAACACAGTAGGCAGTGTCCACCAATAAAGAGGAATAGCCTTAGCACTGATGGTGTTTAGGTTTTCTGGACACTCTGAGATAGGCAGCACCTGTTAGAACCACCCGACTTCCCTGGGCATCAGGGTCCCAGGAAGCCTGCTTTCTATCCTATCCTCTTTGGGATGTCAAGTTACAAGAGTCAGTTGGGGGATGGCTTAAGTCCAGATTCCAGCTTAGAAAAGTGTCTGTCTCCCCCTCCCCCTATGGACAGGTACACAAAACTGGTGAAACATGAAAGCCTCTAGGGATGGGGGAGCAAGAAGAATAAAATCCCAGATGTACCTCAAGTGCTGGGAAGGCAAAGCCAACATCACAGTCATCCATTGAGAAGCATGAAATTCCCTCTATATTTCTACCTATAGAAGGCAGAGGTCTCTAACCCTGAATAAAGTGGCCCCATGCTGTGAAGCAGGGAAGGTCAGACCCAGCAACCCACAGACCAGGCTCAGGGGTTCTCAGACCTCTCCCTTTGCACTCCTCTGTCTCCCAGGGGAGAACCTGACACCAGCATTCTGACGTCCTGGCAATGGCTGTCCCTTTCTCCTCCACAATTCTGAACTGATGCTGAACTTCCGGTCCTGGCAATCATGTCTACGATAAGGAAGACACTTATCAAACTGCCCAAATGACTCAGCCCTGATTCCCGTGAGATGCTGGACAAACAGGAGTGCAGGTGAACGTGCACCTCTCAGCTCTCTGCATCAGCAGCTCAGCATGGCCAGGTCCCAAGCCACACCTGAGTGCCATAAGGTAGACTAAGTGTCCCCAAGACTAAGTGCTCCTGGATGTGCTGCTGCCACCATTGCTCAGATCTTGGTGATGGACAACTTGACCCAGGATGCAGCAAGTGTTACCCACAAGCTGCCTGGCACTCTTCAATCTGACAATACCAACTGCTTTACTCCCAGTTCCCAGAAACCCCTACCCCAGGTTAGGAACCATCTCACATCTAGAGTGTTTGTGCATCAGTACAGGTGACGCCAGGCCTAGGGGTTCCTTGGCACTACACAACTGATGGCATCTGTTGCAAGCACATGCTAGAATGATCCCCAGAAACCACAAGAGAGACTGAGAATGTCCAGAGAGGGACGATGAACTGTGCAGGCTCACACTTGTACAAAGATGAGAGAGCAGGTCCAAGCCCAGCTGTGGCACTGTCTGGGCCCAAGCCAGCCCTGTGGCAGGTGCTGCCTGTATTGGTGCAACTGTGGACAGTGGGTACATGGCGTAGGGGTAAAAGTAGCATAGGCAGTGCCCAAGTAGAATCTGAGGATATCTTGTGTGAGGAGGGGGCTCAGCTTAGGAGCCACAGGAAGTGACCTCACTACGTTGGTGATGACCTAGAGAACTGGGTGCCCCAGCAACCACCCCAACATTCCAGAGTTGAGTCTAAGCCAGCTCACCTGGATAGAGTCTCGTAGCAAGATGTTCCTGAGTTGTATCCCGCGATGCCGAAGCCCAGGCCCCAAGAAACCCTGCTGTGGGCGCCTCGCCCAGTGGTGGGGACGCTGGGCCAGCCCTCACCCCCGATGCTCCTGGAGCTTCAAGCAGAAAAAGGCCAAGGTGAGTCTGGCAGCCAGGGCAGCTCTCTGCTGACCAGGACACCACTGAGACCCCACTGGGAGCCAACAGGCCCGTGGGTGTGGGTGGACATGGTCCACTTCACCCTTGGAGGAGGGAGCCTGAGTTAAGAGGCGGGGGCAGCCTGAGGCCCAGAGCTGCTGGCTGTGGAGGGATCCAGGGACTGCCTCTTACCTGCCATTCTCTGCTCTTGTCTCCCAGGTCCAGGACAGGGCAGCCTCGCACCTGGCACAGCACAGCGGGCTGGGGATCTCAAGCAGCCCAGACAACCATAGGCCAACTAAAACTGATGACCTGTGTGTAGTGGGGGAGTGGTCAAACTCACCCACAACTCCAAAGCTCATGTATCGGGCATTCCCCCAGGCGCACAAGCCACCTGAGGGCCCCCTCAGTCACTTAATCTTGGTAAAGGCCCAGATAGAGCCCAGGGGGTCCGCAAATGCCCATCTCACAGTGGAGGCACTGGGGCTCGACGACTTCGCCTGTTCCAGATGGGAAGCAAGCTCAAGGCTGGGCCTGGAACCTGACCTGACAGCTGGGGCAGAGCAGAGCCATGACCTTCAAGCAACAACCCCACTGGAGCAGTCATGGCCCTCCAAAGATGAGTGGGGGACAGCTGTGTCCCCAGCTGCAGCCAAGGAAACTGCAGAAGCACCAGACACAGCACTGGCCCCGGCCTCAGCCCCAGCTCCGCAAGTCCCTTCTGCTGCAGCCCCAGTGCCACACCTGTCCTTTCCCGCCCCGGTGTTCCTGTATTTCTCTTTAATCCTCCCCATTGTGTTCCTTGTCTCCACCTTATTGTCGCTTTACCAAAATAAAATTTAATTGATTACCCACTGCGAAATGTGCAATTCACACCATGCGAACTCCCCATACTGTGCCCTCCCCACCCCACTCTCCCTGCACCATGGCCCCAATGCCAGGGACCTGGAGCCTCTGGAGAGGACATGGGCACCTCCCCAGGGGCAGAGCCAGGGTTCCCCGCTTGGATAAAGAGCACCAAGTGCTGGGACAGCCAAGGAAAGCAAAGAACAGGGAGACGCTTGCACGGCTGTGGCAGTGCCTCCTCATGCTCAGGGACATGGACTCTGAGGTCACAGATCTGACCTGCAGTGGGTGTTCTCCCTGCAGCCTCAGTGTCCTCATCTGTGAGATGGGAAGGCAGCCCTGCCACAGCCATCACCGGCACAGGGAATGCGATGCTCTGCACCTCCCTGCACACATTGGGACCCCTGCTTCCAGTATGAGGAGTACACAAGAAAGGGAAAGGGTCCTTACACTGAAGGCACAGTTTGGGTCCTGGGGCCACACACACACACAGAAGCCATCACAGTCTCTGTCCCTGCACTCAACAATGGGTCACTGGCAGAAGGATCCGAGCAGGGATTTGCTCACTGCTCAGGAGACAGGGGGGCCTTGTCTGGGACCCCATGTGCCCCAGACTGCCTGGTGTGCAGGTGACATGGGTGGGTCTTGGCTGGGAACATGGAGACACAGAGGATGTCCCCAAGCACAGTAACTGCTCTTTCCTGAGCTCCTGGGATTTCCCAGCCCCTGGCCAAGCACACGGGTGACCACGTCTCAGCCATGGGGAGGCACTGCTGTCATTCCCCATTTGCAGATGAGGAACCCCCAGAGAGCGAGGCCCCACCCAGGTCACGGCTGTGCTGATCCCACATGAGGACTCCCCTCCCCACCGTAAGCCCAGACTGTCAGGCCCCGATGACCCTGTGGGCAAACAAGAGGGCAGTACAGCAGGCCAGGAAGGAGTGGGAAGGGTAGGACTTTCTCCAAGACATCATAGCCACAGGGATTTACTTAACAGGCTTCTCAGCTGATCCACTAGGGCTGAGGGATGCCTGTGGAGGAGGAAGCTGGGGCACTGGAATGCTGACCTGTGTGTGTTCCTGGGAATGGCCTGGATCACACCCACTGACAGCACTGGCCCCATGACTGTCCCTCTGGATAATGTCCCAGATCACCTGCTGCCTGTGCACCCTGCACACCTGGAACCTGGAATCCAGGTCAGGCCAACTGGAGGGAGTGGGTGGCACTGGGTGCACCTGTCCTGCAGAGTGCCAGGCAGCTCAGTTTGGCTGCCTTGGCAGGGAGGGCCCCAGGGATTCTGTGCTCCCCAGCACTGGGAGGGCACAGAGTGGGGTGTCCACCACTCAGGACAGACGATGTCCCCATCTCAAGGTCATGAGCTCATGGTCATGTTAGTTCCAGGTCCTGGGGTCTAATAGCTGGAGCCCACCCCCAGGAGGCTGAGCTGAGGGTCATCTCACCATGTCCAGTGGTGCAGCCTGATGCCCTGATGAACTGTAGGGTCCTAGAGAGACAGGCTGCCCCAGGACAGTTGACAGAGCGGGCAGAGGCCAGAGATGCAAGCCCTGGGCTGTTGTGGGGAGAGGTGAGTATGAACAGCTGAGGGGCTGAGCCCCTGCAGGCCTCTATCTTTGCACGCGTCTCTCACTGTGTCCTGACCACTCAGTGACATGGGCATGTGAGGTCCCCACTGAGGCTAGAGGCCCTGCTCTCTGCAGTCTACTCAGCAGCAGAGCCAGGTTTAACACAAGGAGAAGCCAGAAACCCTGGGACTCCCTTGAAAATGAAGCTGCACCCAGATGCCTCTGGGGACCAGCTGCCCTGCCTACAGGTAAACTTAAGTAGGCCCAACAGACATGTGTGCACCAGAAAGCGCTCTGCCACCCAGGATTGCGCCCTCCCCAGTGTGCTAGCCTCAAGTTCACATAGCAGGACAGGCAGACAGACATCTGGACCTGGAAAGTCTTCTGTATTTCCCTGGTGGTGGGAACATCTGGGCAGACGACAAACACAGCAAATGATGCTCTAAACATCCAATGACCATGACAGAAAATGAGCCTCCACACCTCTCATTTAGTTTTGCACCTCATGAATTCTAAAATGAAACCTAAAATAAAGCATCAAAAACATAAATGTTGAGTCAAAATATAAATCACATGGAAGACAATTTACAAAATGTTTCTAACTTGGAGTGACTCGCAGATTATGAGTGCATCACAACTATGATAGATAATAAAAAGATATAAGGTAATTTCTCCAAATTTCAAACATTTGTGATTCAAAAAACACATTTTCTTTTTTTTCTGACATGCAGACTGGACAGTGAGAGTGAGAGAGACAGAGAGAAAGGTCTTCCTTTACCATTGGTTCACCCTCCAATGGCCGCTGCGGCCAGCGTAACGTGCTGATCTGAAGCCAGGAGCCAGGTGCTTCTCCTGGTCTCCCATGTAGGTGCAGGACCCAAGCACTTGGGTCATCCTCCACTGCACTCCCGGGCCACAGCAGAGAACTGGACTGGAAGAGGGGCAACCGATACAGAATCCAGCACCCCGACTGGGACTAGAACCCGGGGTGCCGACGCAGCAGATGGAGGTTAGCCTATTAAGCTGCAGCATTGGCCAAAACACATTTTCAATGTGAAAAAACATCACACAGATTCAGAAAAAATATTTTAAAATCATGTATCTAACAAGATCTTCTGTCCACAAAATATAAGGAACACTTACAACTGAATAATAGGAAAATGAACAACTCAACCAACCAGGAGTCAAATATTCAAATGTGCATCTCTTCTAAGATAAGCCCAGAAAAAGTTGCTCAACATCATCTGGACCCAGGGAAAAGCAAATGGAAGCCACAGTGTGAACCAACTCTCCCCTACTTGAGTGGCAGGAGTTTAAACAATGGGGAGGAACCAGAGTTATAAAGGATATGGACAAACAGACCTCACCCATTGATGGTGAGAGTGTGAAATGGTGCAGCCACTGTAGTGTTCAAGCAGTTGTCCCCAAATGGAGATATGAAGAGTTACTGTCGGACTCAGCTACTCCATTCCTAGCTCATACTCAAGATGACTGAAAATACTTGTACCTAGACAAAAGTACCCAGGTAGACATAAGTTGGTATCTGTTAATAAGAACCTAGGATATAAATGGGTTAAATTCTCCACTAAAGGATACCGACTGGCTGAATGGATAAAGACCAACACTCAAGATACTGCCTGGAAGAAGCCCATTTCAGACACACATTACATCAGGATAAAAGAATCTGTCAGAAAGAGCATCTAACAACTGCAAATACATACATGCACCTGAAAACAACACCACCTAAGCATGGAATACAAACAATATTGGTTCTAAAGGGAGGTAGAGACCCCACAACAATAGGAGCTGGGGACTTCACCATCAGGTTATCTAGGCAGTCCAGAAGCACTAGACTTATGAAGTGCTACAAACCAAACGGACTCATCATTTGTGGAACGCTGCCTCTGGATCCTCAACTGCAAGACAGTGCTTAACCACAGAACCTAACTCTATCACTTTTGGGAAGAACAAATTGATTAAATGAAAAGAACATGGAAGAAAACCTGGTCATAACGAGCACACAACATACTCATCAATGCTGTGGGTGATTCATATTGGTATTAAAAAAGAAATCAAAACAGAAGAAAGACTGAAATCTAAGACCTGAGCCTTTGAAACAATTAGAAGAAAACACAGGGGAACTGCTTCCGGACAGTGCTACGGGCAAGGATTTCTTAGATCAGATCCCAAGAGCACAGCATACCAAGCCAACTAGCGGACAAATGGGATTTCACCAAATTAAACAGCTTCGGCACACCAAAGGGAACAATATGTGCCAGTCAACATCTGGCATAGCAGTTAGTAAAGTCAATATAAAACACAACTAACAGCAAAAGCAAAAAAACAACAATAAGTAAGTCAGATTAAAAATGGCCATAGATAGAAATAGACATTTCTTAAAGGAAGACATGTCAGTGGTTCTATTCCACAGCACAGGGAGGAACTACAGATACTGTGAAATACTGGACAAAAGTGCTCATCACTGATCTCAGAGAGATACAAAGCAAAACCACAATAGGATACCAAAGAGACGAAAGATAACAAGTGAGGATGTCTGTGGAGGGGAGGGAACACTTGGCACTCTGTGGGTGCGAATGAAGATTTGCAAAGCAGCAAGGAAGTTGCTCAATAAACAGAAACTACAGCCACCATCCAGTCCAGCAATCCCACTACCTGGTGTACATCAAAGGGAAAGGAAGTTAAGTCTGTGGAAGAAAGATCTGTGCCCCCAATTTTACTGCAGTCCTGTTCCCAGTAGCTAAGGAATGCAAACAACCTACACATCCATCCACCATGGATGGAAAAAGAAAAAAAGGGGTACGTGTACACATAGGAATACTACTCGGCTATAAACAGGTTGAAATCTTGTCATTTGTGGTACCATGGGAGGATCTGGAAATCACTGGGTTAAGTGAAATCAACCAAGCACAGAAAGACAAATACCACATGACCTCACTCACGCGTGGAATCTGCAAAGTGGTGATGCCCTGGAGGCTCAGGGCACAACGGCAGTTGTCAGAGGCCGGGAGGCAGGGACGAGGGCAGTGGGCAGCGACGGACTAGTGTGAGTCACAGCTGACGGAGCAGGAGTCTCTGTGCTTCTGCTGCACGGGAGAGGACAAGGCTGATGCCCTGTGTATCTCCCTAAGAAGGCAGACACAGCCCTGCAGTGTGGCATTTGCTTCCCCGCAGGAACAAGCCCAGTGAACTCGGGGGACAGAGGAGGTGGAGGTGGGGAGCAAGGGCTTTCCACCCTTCTGCTCACTTCCTGCAGGTCAACCTACGAAGGTGAAAGTCCATGGCGATCAAACCATGGACGCACGCAGTCCTGACCCTGTGATTCCCCACAAGCTCAGGTTACACTCAGGTCTGAACTCATGCAATCCTAAGCCCTAAAACCCAAGAACCTGGATAAGATGATCTGGGTGAAGTTCCAGGGATGCTGGAAAGGGAGATCCTGCCCCAGTTCCCTCTCCTCACACAGTGACACACAGCAATGGCCGCCGCCGCAGCTATAAGGGTACAGGTGTAGAGGCTCAGGTTTCAGGGCTTTACAAGGAACGCCTTCTGCAATCCTGAAAACTCGAGGAGGGGACTACTATGCCCATTTTGTAGCAGGGAAATTGAGGCACGGGACAGGGAATCCACATAAAGCCACGTCACTTCTCACAGCAGAGTCCAGATCATGCCCTGTCTCTCCAGTTCCTCATCAATCTCCTGGTTCCACTCCTGTACCCCAGCCCCAGGAGCTCACCTCTAGGCACCATGGACACCGGACACAGATCAGATCGATATTGGCCCGGGGCACCCTGGGCACTATAGAGTGTGGGGCAGCATCTCTGGCAACCAACCACCTTACCCAAGCCAGGAGCACCTCCCAGTTGGGCCAACCACAGTGTCCCTTAAGGAGTCACAATCTGCACAGCTAGGAACCAGGGCCCCATGGACAATCTTTTCTCAATGGACAAAGAAGCTGTCCCCGCAGCCTCAGTGTCCTCATCTGTGCAATGGGAAGGCAGCCCTGCTGCAGCCATCACCGCATCAGGAAATGCGATGCTCTGCACCTCCCTGCACACACTGGGAGTCCTCAGCTCCAGTATGAAGTGTTAACAGGGTGTAGGTAAGGGATTCTTAACTGAGGGCACATGATCAGGTCCAGGGGTCATACACACACAGAAGGAGTCACAGTCTCTGTCCCTGTGCTCAACAATGAGTCACTGGTACCTAAATTAGAGGAAGGATTTGCCTACTGCACAGGAGACTGAGGGGCCTTGTCCAGGACCCCATGTAACCCAGACTGCCTGGTATGCAGGTGACATGGGTGGTCTTGGCTGAGAAGATGGAGACACAGAGGATGTCCCAAGGATAGTGACCATGTTCCTCTGGAACAGGCTGTGTTTCCATAGGGAAGTGCACCCCAGGCTTTCATAATCTTCCACTGCCGTGTGGTTCTGGCTTACAGACGAAGAACCTCGCAGTCCCTGAGAGCCCACAGGTAGAACACAGTGATACCAATGAACTGAGGGACACTGTTGACCTCTGGGGACCAGCTGCCCTGCCTACAGGTGGACTGAAATGGGTCCAACAGACATGTGTGCACCAGCAAGAGCTCTGTCACCCAGGATTTCCCTCTCCCCAGTGCGCCAGACTCAAGTTCACAGAGCAGAACCAGGAAGACCGACATCTGGACCTGGAAAGTCTTCTGTGTTTCCCTGGTGATCTAGAGGTTGTTGTGCACATGGGGGCCTGGGCTACATCAGTAAACAAAGAGAAGGTCCCTTCTGCCTACTCACCCCTGATCAGGTGTGAAGACTTGCGCATCTGCGCAGGAGACATGAGAAGGCCCAGAGAAGGGAGCATCCTGGGCAGACTTACAAACACAGCAAATGATGCTCTAAATACCTAATGGCCCAGCAGAAAATGAGCTTCCAGGCCTCTCATTTACATGTTCACCTCATCCACTCCAAAACATAACTCAAAATAAAGCATCTAAGCATAAATGTTAAAAGTCAAAAATATAAATCACTTAGAAGAAAACTTACAAAATCTTGACAATTTTGAGTGACCCGCAGATTTTTGATACATTATCACAACTATGATACATAATAAAAAGATAAACACTAATTTCTCCAAATCTCAAACACTTCTGATTCAAGAAACACATTATCAAAGTGAAAAAAAGATCACACAGATTCAGACAAAATATTTTAAAAGCATGTATACGATAAGATCCTCTGTCCACAAAATATAAGGAACACTTACAATTGAACAATACGAAAATGAACAACCCAAACCACCATGTCTCAAATATCTGAATATGCATTTCTTCTAAGATAAGCACAGTAAAAGTTGCCCAACATCTTCAGGCCCCAGAGAAAAGCAAATGGAAGCCACAATGTGACACCAACTCTCCCCCACTTGAGTGGCAGGAATTTAAACAATGGGGAGGAACCAGAGTTGTAAAGGATATGGACAAACAGACCTCACCCATTGATGGTGAGAATGTGAAATGGTGCAGCCACTGTACAAATCAAGTGGTTGTCCAAATGGAGATATGAAGAGTTACTGTCAGACTCAGCACCTAGCTCATACTCAAGATAAATGAAAATACTTGTCCCTAAAAAAAGTGTCAAGGTAGACATAGGTTGTTATCTGTTAATAACAACTTTGAATGTAAATTGGTTAAATTCCCCACTTAAAGGATAAAGACCGGCTGAGTGGATAAAGACCAACACTCAAGATACTGCCTGGAAGAAACCCATTTCAGACACACATTACATCAGGATAAAAGAATCTGTCAGAAAGAGCATCTAACAACTGGAAATACATACATGCACCTGAAAACAACACCACCTAAGCATGGAATACAAACAATATTGGTTCTAAAGGGAGGTAGAGACCCCACAACAATAGGAGCTGGGGACTTCCACATCCCACCTGTCAATGGACAGATCATCTAGACAGACAACCAGCAAAGAAGCACTAGACTTAAGAAGCACTACACACCAAATGGACTTAACATTTGTGGAGCACTGCAGAATATGCATTCTTCCCCTCAGCACGTGGAACATTCTCCAGAAGAGACCCTACATTCGCCCACAAAACAAGCCTCAACTCATTTTAAAAAATCAAAATCACCTTTTCACAGGCCATAATGGAATAAAATATTAGTAATCAACCAGAGGAATTGTAGATATCAGCCAAATGCATGGAAATCAAACACCATGTTCCTGTCCAATCAATGGATCCCTTATATCACTCTCCTCAACACACAACTGGGAGTGCTACCCAGCACAATTTAGCAAGAGCAAAAAAATAACAGCATCAATTAATAGTCCTTACTTGCAATCTATATGATCTTATATATAGGAAAATTTAAAACTTCATCAAAAAAATTAAAATAATTCAATAAAAATGCAAGATACAGGATCAGCTTACAAAAACCAACATTTCAATACCCTAGGAACAAATCAGATGAAAAGAGATCAAGAAGGCAACCCAGTGGTAGAACAAGGAGTTGATAGAAATTGAAGAGATGACTAAAAACTGCAAAGTCATCTCATGGTCATGCATTTGAAGAACTAGAACTTTTAAATGTCCAACTACTATAGACACAATGCAATTCCTCTCACAATACCAATGACATTCTTCAAAGAATAAGAGAAAGTATTTGCAAGTTGTTCCCCTGATGAGATTAAGGAACTCAACCCAAAAGTCCCCCCACAAAAATGCAATTAAAAATGAGCTAATTATCTGAGTAGATACATGTCAGAAGAAGATATACAAATGGCCAAAAACTACATGAAATAATGCTCAATCATATTAATCATCAGGGACTTGAAACTCAAAACCTCAATCAAAGATTCTCTCTCCCAGGTCTGACCAGAAAAAAACACAATGAACAAATTCAAGGACATGGAGAAAGGGGAATTCTCACACACTCTGGACAGGAATGTCCATCAATGCAGTCCTTGCGGCAAACAGTATGGTGTTTCCCCAAAACACTAGAAATAGAACTGCCATATGATCCAGCAATCTGTCTGTGCGTATACATCCAAAGGAAAGGAAACCAAATGTTGACAACATAGTTGCACGCCACGTTTACTGCAGCACTGTTCATGAAAGCCAAGGTATGGAGTCAACCTAGACACTCTACTGGTAGATGAATTGATAAAGAACACCTGGTTACATATGCATAATGGAATAATACTCAGCCATAAAAAAGAACATAGCCATGTCATCTGCAGCAACATCCATGAGCCTGGAAGGTATTGTGGGTTTTTCTGTTTGTGTATGGTTTTTTTCGGTGGGGGAAGGATTTTATTTATTTGAGAAGTTGAGTTACAGACAGAGGGAAACAAAGGTATCCCATACACTGGTTCACTCCCTAAATGGGTACAAAGGCCAGAGCTGAGCCGATCTAAAGCCAGGAGACAGAAGCCTCTTTCATGTCTCCCAGGTGGGTGCAGGAGTCCAAACACTTGGACCATTCTCCACTGCTTTTGCAGCAGAGAGCTGGATTGGAAGAAGAACAGCTGGGGCATGAACCAGCACCCATTTGGCATGCCAGCACCACATGGGGAGGGTTAGCCCACTACATCACAGTGCCGGCCCCAGGGAGGACACCGTATTAGTTAAACAAGTCAATCGCAGGAGGAAAACTACTGCATGTTCCCATTTACGTATGAAATCCTAAAACGTTGATCTCACAGAAGTAGGCAAAAAGAACAGAGTTTACCAAAGGTTGGAAAGGGGAGGGGGGAGTGGAGGGAGGATGGTGGACGGGTACAGAGCACAGTTCACTGTGAAGAGCAATGTCAAATGTTCTGCCACACCGTGAGGTAACCAATGGAAAGGTAATTAATTAATTAATTTTACTGCAGTCCTGTTCCCAGTAGCTAAGGAATGCAAACAACCTACACATCCATCCACCATGGATGGAAAAAGAAAAAAAGGGGTACGTGTACACATAGGAATACTACTCGGCTATAAAAAAGGTTGAAATCTTGTCATTTGTGGTACCATGGGAGGATCTGGAAATCACTGGGTTAAGTGAAATCAACCAAGCACAGAAAGACAAACACCACATGACCTCACGCACGCGTGGAATCTGCAAAGTGGTGATATCCTGGAGGCTCAGGGCACAACGGCAGTTGTCAGAGGCCGGGAGGCAGGGACGAGGGCAGTGGGCAGGGATGGACTAGTGTGAGTCACAGCTGATGGAGCAGGAGTCTCTGTGCTTCTGCTGCGCGGGAGAGGACAAGGCTGATGCCCTGTGTATCTCCCTAGGAAGGCAGACACAGCCCTGCAGTGTGGCGTTTGCTTCCCCACAGGAACAAGCCCAGTGAACTCGGGGGACAGAGGAGGTAGAGGTGGGGAGCAAGGGCTTTCCACCCCTCTGCTCACTTCCTGCAGGGCCAACCAACAAAGATGAAAGTCCAGGGTGATCACACCATGGACAGGACCAGTCCTAACCCTGTGATTCCCCACAAGCTCAGGTTACACTCAGGTCTGAAATCATGCAATTCTAAGCCCTAAAAACCAAGTACCCAGATAAGATGACCTTGGTGAAGTTCCAGGGATGCTGGGAAGGGAGATCCCGCCCCAGTTCCCTGTCCTCATGCACTGACACTCTGTAACGGTGGCCGCGGCAACTATAGGATGCAGGTGCAGAGGCGCAGGTATCGGGATATGACAGAATCACCTTCTGCAATCCTGAAAAAAACGAGGAGGGGGCTACTATGCCCATTTTGTAGCAGGGAAATTGAGGCATGGGACAGGGAATCCACATAAAGCCACGTCACTTCTCACAGCAGAGTCCAGATCAAACCCTGTCTCTCCAGCTCCTCATTAATCTCCTGGATCCTGTCCTGTACCCCAGACCTAGAGGCTCTCCCCTAGGCACTGGACCCAGATTGCTCTTGCTCTAGGGCACTATGGGCACTGCAGGGTGTGGGGCAGCATCTCTGGCAACCACCTGACCCAAGCCAGGAGCACCTCCCGGTTGGGCCAACCACAGTGTTCCTTAAGGAGACACAATCTCCACAGCTAGGAACCAGGGACCCATGGACAATCTCCACCCAGTGGACAAAGAAACTGTTTTTTAAATTTTTTTCATCAATTTTCATTTGACTTGAAAAGCAGAAAGAGAGGCAGAGCTCTCATTGGTGGCAGGGACCCAAGTGCTCGAGCCACTGCCTATGCCCCCCAGAGACACGTCAGTGGGAAGCTGGATTGGAAGCAGAATACTGGCAGCCAAACCCAGCACCCTCATGGGGGATACAGGCATCCAAGCTAGCCATTTGACCTCCTGTGCCACAAACCCCTCCTGCAACAAAGCTTTTAAAAACAAATCCAGCAACCTGCACCACTGCCTGCAGTGCCACCATCCCTTATGGGCACCAGTTCAAGCCCTAGCTGCTCCACTCCGATCCAGCTCTCTGGGAAAGCAGAAGATGGCTCAAGTCCTTGTGCCCCTGCACCTGCATGGGAGACACAGAGGAAGCTCCTGGTTCCTGGCTTCCAATCGACCCAGCTCCAGTTGTTGGAGCTATCTGAGGACTGAACCAGTGGTTGGAAGACTTCTCTCTCTCTGCCTCTGCCTCTCTATAACTATGCACTGGATTCTGCCTCACTCAGTGTCACACACATCATCTCCCTTTACACTGCCACAGTCACTGATTCAGGGCCCTCCACCACAGCTGCAGAGTCTGTCCCACGATGGGATACCACAGGAGAACCACACTGTGGGGTGAGACCCAGGATCAGGTGGCACCCGTGGGGCATGGGAAGGTATCCTGGGGTAGGGGGCTGGGCAGTAAGAGCCAGGAGGAGAGCAGGTCAAGCTGTCCAGGGAGAAGCAGAAGGGGGCCCCCAGCAGGCAGGCTGTGCAGCCAAGGAGCAGGGAGCCTGGACAGAGATGCCTCCCAGGATGCAAAATAGCTCAGCCCCTCTCAGGCTGCCATCAGGAAGATCCAAAGGTGTGCCCTCCAGTCAGGGAGCCACACCGTGAGACATCAAGGCTCAGTAGGCAGAGAAATGAGGCTGGAGCAGAAGTGACAGTGGCGAATGATCCGCAGGCCCCAAGGCCTGGACAGGAGTCTCCAGGATGCACGGAAGACCCATGCCAGCACGGAAATGTCCCCAGATGTCACTATCCCAGCACCTGCAGGCCACACCTGATACAACACCTGTTTGCTTCCTTTCCCACACGGTTGCAGGGGCCCAACGACTTCTGCCATCCTCGGCTGCCTGTCCCAGGCACGTTAGCAGGGAGCTGGACTCGAAGTGCAGCACCCATATGGGATGCAGGCACTGCAGCCCAGGGCTTTAACCCTCTGAGCCACAGTGCAGGCCCCATCTATGGGAATGTTAACCATATAAGTTGCAACATATATTCTAAAATTAACTGCACACAAATACACAATGCTTAACTTGGGCACTTTCAAATCTATTTATATAAAAATACATGCCCCCTTTATAAACAGAGATGCCCCCCATTACAGAGATGAAAACTCACTTCATTTCTATATATGTAAGCAGTTTAAGAATACTGGATCCTGCCGAGGATCAGGCATTTTTCCCCCAAAACGTTCTAAAGATGACCATAGCACAAAAGAGGATTCACTACATGCCTGCTGACTTAACCCTTGGTTCACTGCACTCCTTCACAGGTACGAGATCACCCTGGATAATCTTCCCAGAGAATCAAAAATGCAATCCGTCCTCTCGTGCTGTCAGAACAACCGCGGAAAGCACACTGGGGACACTCAACCAACACCAGTGCTCACGTGACTGAGGCAGTCGTCTTGGACAACAAAGAAAGACTTCCATCCAGGATCCAGTAAAAGCAGGAGGCGGGGAGATGAAGAAGTTCTGGAAACGGGGCCCGTGTTGTGGTACACTGGATAAAGCCACAGCCTGAAAACCCTCACATCCCATGTGGGCACCGGTTCCTGTCCTGGCTGCTCCAATTCCAATCCAGCTCCCTGCAAGTGGTCTGCAAAAAGCAGAGGAAGATGGCCCAAGTACCTGTGCCCCTGCAACACACACAGGGTACTGGGCAGAAGTACCTGGCTTCAGCTTGGACCAGGGAAGCCACTGCCACCATCTTGGGAGTGAACCAACAGATGGAAGATAGCTCTCTCTGTCTCTCCCTTTTCTGGAACTGTGACTTCCAAAATAATAAATAAATCTTTTTTTAAAAGATTTAGAAATTCTAGAGATGCAGATAAGCCTCAGACAGCAGATTTCCCATGCAGGGTTCTCAACACAACAAAAGGATATGGAAGAATCACAGAGTGCAAGGGCAGCGCAGCCATGTTCTTGTCAGCCCTTCAGGGAGAACCCTATGAGAGGAAGTCACGCATCGCCAACAGGATGCACACCCGGCACTCACCCCCTGCCACTCCTACACACCCAGCCCTGCCTCCTCAGCCAGCTCCCTCCATGGCCTAGCTCCTCCAAGTGCACCCTGTACTTTGGTTAATATCGACACTTGTCCTTCCCTAAGTAATACAGCAGGTGGACGAAGACCAAAAACTTGAGTCTGTTCCTCCCGTCATTCTCTCCACAAACCCTGCACATTCAGGTCATTCCCATGTCTCCACATCCAGGCTACAGATGCCAAATGGCCCACAGGACAACAGCAAGAGACTCAGGAGGCAGCAGCCCTGAGTGTCCACACATGAGACACAGCTCCTGATCCGCTGGGGGCTTGCTCTCTACAGGAACTGAGCCTAGTGACCCAGGGCCCACAAGTTATTCGGTGGTGACCCCCAAATCTCCTGCCGTGGGCTGCAGACACAGACCGCAGTGGAGACTGGGGAGTGACTGTCCTGGTGAGACTGGAAAGAGTCTGAGGTCTGAAGGAGGAAGATTCTGAGCCAAGGTTCCCAAGTGAAGCCCTGCTCCCCACTCACACACACCTGACCAGCGTCCTATTGCACTCAATGCCAGCTGACCCCTGCTCAGACTCCCAGCATGCTGGGTGGACTCCCTTCAGCCCAGCTCCCAAGACCACCACTCTCTGGCCCAGTGTTCCTACCCAGCCTGACTGCTTCCTCCATAAGTGCTCCCACCCTTCAGCAGAGATCCCTCCTCTTCCTCTCCCCAACACCGGGCTTGCTGTCCCCAGAGGCCCTGCCACCTCCTCTGCCTCACTCGGGCAAAACACCCACAGCAAACACCAGCACAGCCCTTAGCACGGCCTGGCCCTGAGGTAAGCACTCACCCAGAAATGCAACAGACTCTAATGAAGTGCTATGGACTCCCACTGAGGAGAATCCCACAGGACTCCCAAAAATGGGTCACAGATAACTGCCCACCCAATGATTAAAAGGCTCTGGACTGTGGAGAAAGCCACTGGTAGCCCCAAAAAAGAGTTATAGCTCACTGCTGCCCACAAAGAAGCAAAAATAGGAAATAAAAATGGAGTCACTTATGCTAAGCCAGAAGCTGATGACATCACTTATGTCAAGCTCAGCGCTTGCCAGAAAGATGCTCCTCATCAGACTGAACAGACATCCCTGGGCAGTCTGATAACATGTATGCTACAGACGACAAACTCAAGTTACCTTCCTACTCGCACAGGGATTGGCTGCACCCCAGGAATACTGCAGATACACCCTGTCCTAAACAACAGATTGGTGGTACCCCGGGAAACTCCCAGAGGGAGCACAACTGATTGGTGACACCCTACCGCTCCTGGAGACTCTCCCTTCAAAATGACAAGGATAAAAGGATCATGGTCCCGGTGTCTGTGAACCTCTGGATCTTCACACATTCAGAGCTGAAGAGGCAGCCCGTTACACATGGATCTGTAATGGCACAAGATGACAACCGATCAAGGGCCCAGTACATGTGAACCTCTGGATCTCCTTGCACATGGAGCTTAAGAGCCAGCTCACTAGCCCCCTTGCTAAGCAACACACGGCGACTACAGACCAAACACCAGTGGAGCCACCGCCTCGCCTGGACCCCTTATCAGCCTGCTGCCTGACCTGACCACACAGCTGGACCAGACCTCTCAGCAGGGGACCTCTCCAACTCCTTACCTTGTCATTCCCCTGGGAACTCCGGGCTTCTGCTCAGAGTGACAGCCATCCCACTACTTCATGCCTGTAAGTGACTGTTCTGAGATCCATTTCTCTGAGTGGTAATGAGACTCTGGACTCTGGACTTTGAACTTTCACTTCTTGGGAATGTGATAGGAACCTTAAGAACGCAGCATTTATAATGATATTAGCCATATGTAATAGGAAGGAATGTGCCTTGACCCTATGATTAAGAATGTCTTCTGCTTCGCTGTACTTACATTATTACAGTTGGACTGCCTTTGAGATTGCTTTGATGCCAGGTGTGTGTTATGGTGTGTGGAGTAATGAACATAACTACAGAGATTGGTTTGCAGTGGGAAAGCCCTAGTGTGAATTGGAGTGAGCAATAAAAAGCCTTTCATTGGGAAGACAGTGTCGTGTCCGTGTGTTCCTTCTTCCCTATGCTCCGACAAGGCACCCTTGAGCCCTGTCGAAATGCGTGACAGCACTCACAACGTACCACCACCACTGCTAAACTCGGGAGACACCCACACTGTACATTCACTCCATTACAATTAGTAACACCTCTACAGCACACCCTACCCCACAGGTCCCACAACTCTCAGGTGGACGCGGCTCCCCCACTACTGCAAAAACCATCTCCACAAGCCACTGCCACTTTGACAGATTCCTCCAAGTAATTCTAAAAGTAAGGCAGTGCTATCCAACTCTGCCAGACCACTCTTCCAACTCCTGGACCCTCAGCTCCAGGGCAATCTCTAGGAATTCACCCTACTCAGATACCCTTTTTTATCCTCTGTTCACATCTCTCACTTTAAAGCACTGTACCGCGTTGCTATCTTTTGTTGTGATATTAGCCCTAGACTTTGTCAGAAACCAGCCAAACCGAATGGACCCATAGCAGAAGACTTCTCTCGGCACTCTCTTATCTCTTCTGGGTTGCATGCTTTACTACGGTCTGCTGCTTCTAACCTGCTGCCCTTTTTGTGGTCCCCAAATCTATATATCTCTCACATCCTCCCAAAGCCTCTACACAGCTCTCATCAATGCTTCCTCTCGTCTCTTCTCTGAACATAACCCCACTATCACTTCAAGGTGGATCTGTACACGCTTCTCCCACTTCCCAGCCAATCTGGACAAAGGCCACAGGACTGAAGGGATACCCTGTACTTTCCCCAAAACAGGAAGAATTCAACCAACCTTATATACCTATCAAAGGCATTTTCTCTGTGCTTTGCTGAGAGGTCAAGCCTTAAACGCATCCTACGTGTTCCCTTCCCTTTTCCCATGAAGCAGGATCACTGTCCCACAAACTCTACAACTGGACGATTACTCTCCCAGCCTCCCCTGTTTCCTCCATTTCCTTCCCCTACTCCCACAGGTTAGCGAAATTAGCTACAAAGGCAAATACTCCCACTCTAACTGAACCATCACTGTCAGGACCCAGCCCAAGGATGCATTGGTGAGCATGCGGGGGACCATACATAGAAGCATTCTTGCTCTGTGGCATCCAGGTGTGCAAGTGTCTTCCCATGAACTGGACAGGCACGTGTCCGCTCACGTTCCTATTTCACCCTTTCTCCTATACTCTCAACCAGACTTGATGTCCCAGACCTCGAACACCCCATGTCAAGAGTGACTTGGACTTAGCAACCCTTCTTTCTCGTTGGGTGTTTTTTGCCAGGGATTGGGCCAGGAGCAGCCAGACTGGCAATTTCAGGAGACAAGACAAAGAAATACAAAGAATTATGTCTCACTCTCAAAGAAAACATAAATGACCCAGCACCACACCTGTCTCACTTCCAAGACCAGGTAGATTCTTGTCAGCAGTGGTCCTGCAAAATCACTGAGGATTTAGAGTCCTCACCTCCAAAAAAAGGAGGACTTTGCCTCTGGGTAAAGAGTGTGGCTTGTGGCGAGTGCCGCCATAGCTCAATAGGATAATCCTCCACCTGCGTCGCCCGCACACCAGGTTCTGGTCCTGGTCAGGGCGCCGGATTCTGTCCCGGTTGCTCCCCTTCATTCCAGCTCTCTGCTGTGGCCCAGAAGTGCAGTGGAGGATGGCTCAAGTGCTTTGGCCCTGCACCTGCATGGGAGACCAGGAGGAACCACCTGGCTCCCGTTTTCAGATCAGCGTGGTGTGCCAGCCACAGCGGCCATTGGGGGGTGAACCAATAGAAAAGGAAGACCTTTCTCTCTGTGTTTCTCTCTCTCTCACTGTCCACTCTGTCAAAAAAAAAAAAAAAAAAGAGTGTGGCTTGTACACCAGTCAGTCAGGTGCTGTGAGAGATGCTATTGAGCACATTGAAAAGCATGCTAATAAAATGTAAGAATCCATTACAATACCCTTGCCACATCTTAGCCATCTTTGCCACTCTGGGTAACTTTTCTACTACTTTCTTTTTTCCTCATAATCACGGTGCTTTATTCTTATGATATATAATTACGTCTTTCAAAAGTGCTCACAGGAACCAGTGACTGCTAGATCCCAAGACATCCCTCAGGAACATCACAAGACTGCTCTTCTTCTCCAGTCACTCTGGACTACAGCCCTGCATCAGCAGCAAGTGGCCAATAGAACACCAGCACCCGTCTCTCTCTCTGTCCTGGGAGTAGGAATACAGGACCTTGAGCAACATCATGGGCAGAAGTGATGCCATGTTACAGCCACATCACTGCCTCAAGAATTCAACCATTAGCCCCAGCCCTCCGGAAGGTTGCAAAAGCCAAGGCAAAACAGCTCAGCTCTGCCTAATCCCTGCCCAGCCTGATCCAAAAGTACTCAGGCTAGATAAGCCCCAGTCTCTATCAGAACTTGTCCTGACCCTCGCTAGTAGTGGGCCCTCAGGTCTGTCTCTGAATAAACAGGCTCTAGCTACTGAGTTCGTAGTTTGTAGTCTGTCTTCCCTGACTCCTGTGCATATTGTCTAAAACACCATCAGGGAAAGAGCAAACCAGACAACACCAGCATTCAGTCCTCAGTCAGTGGAAACCATTAGATGGATTCCCGGCAAAGGAACATTCCGTGTGTTTGAGTTCAGTTGCTTATTCATCCACTGATCCACTCCCCACACACATGCAATGGCACCAGGGGCGAGCCAAGAACCAGGAAGTCACCCCAGATCTCCCTGACAGGTGGCAGTAACCCAAGCATTTCAGCCTTAACCCCCGAGGATCTCTTTAGCAGGAAGGTGATACACATGAAACCCAGGCACTCTGATACTCTGATGTCCCAACCACAAAACACAATGCTCACACCCCACTTTTATTCCCAAATAAAACACCACTCACCTGGACGGATACTAAAATGTCCCGCCAACAACACCTCAGCCAGCACACGTCTGGGCCAAGACTTCAACTCAGATGAGACTGAAACCGCAAGTTGTAACTGGGAACCTATAGGAGGAAAACACCCTTGTGTTTGAACAGGCCTTGGAGAACCTAAGAACCAATTCACACCTACCAGATGACAAAGAGAAAGATGTCTGCTGCTAGCAACACAAACTTTGGGATTCTCTACTGAGTCCACCGTGACCTCAGCCATAAGACCAAAAGGGCCTCACTTAGAAATGAAAGCTTGTAAAGGCTGGGCCCTGTTGGCAACCAGTCCTCTGCCTGTCACGAGCTGTTCAACCACAGCCCTGACACAGACAATAAAGATGCTTCCTGCTCCCCCTCTTCCATGGCTTATAAAGGAAAGGGGACCCCTAAAGTGAAAGTAGGGCAATGCCAGGGCTGAGCAAAGATCAGCAAGGGGGCTCCAAAGTCAAGTCCACTTGCTGTGCTGTGGCACACTGTCCCCTAAACTGCTCCAGGCTACTAGGGAAAAAAAAAAAAAAAAGAGGGTTCCTTTTTGTATGTAGGATCCAAACTGAGAAGGCCCTCCCTTAGTACCATAACCGGGAGGTGGAGGGCTCAATCTAAGGCGCTGTGGAAGAGGTAGCTGTGATCCAGACACGCACCCTTGAGGGGCAGCCAGGGCCTCCACCAAGCCCACCATCAACACCATGACCTCCCCCAGGAGTCAGGAGCCACCAAGGGAATGAAATGGCCTGACCCCAGATCAGGGCAGTCAGCTCACCCTGTCAGTGCTCATCACCAACTTCATAGTGTCCCATGTCTACAGGGAAATACACTTCATTGTGTCTATTCATTCAAAACAGGCCCAGCACTCAATGTCAAGTCTACCATTGCTTTAAGAAAAACAAAGAGCCAACTGCAGTCCCCTCCCCTAGTCCCCACCCACCCAGGGAGAAGCCCCAGAGCAGGTGGGACTCAGAGGCTCCAATTCAGCCCCTTCCCAAGAAGAGCTCACTGCCCAGAGAGGAGGGGAGTGAGGCCTTCCAACCAGGCCCCATATGCCCAGCTCTGCAGTGGGGGGAGCCAGACGCCCACCAGGTGCAGGCCTCTTTCTGCTCTCACCCAGACACAGCACCTCCGTCCCACAGCCTTGTTTTACCCTCTGTAATATGGAAGATCACCCATTAGCCTCCTTGCCACTCTAAACGTCTGTGCCCATTGCGCTTGCATGTCCCCGCATCTCTGGGGACAGCAGCTCTTCCCTTAAAGTAGACAACGCCCATCCAATCCCGCTTGCTGCTGAGAGGCGCCAGAGTTTTTCTGGAATCCAGGCTGAGCCCTTGCCCCACCCTCTCCCAGGGCCTCATTCTAGACCCAGCCCTCTCCTCAGACAGCCAGCCTGGCATTTAATCCTCCCTGCACACCTGGCCACAGGAGAGACAGCGCCTGGGGTCAGCACCTGAAAACCCCACCTCTCTCCCAGCCAGCAGGGGTCTACACCTGCCTGCAGAGAAGAAGGCCCTGCAATCCCTGAAGGGAAGTGGCTGCATGCTCTGCCCCACCGCAACTGTGCAGGAAGAGCCCAGCAGATCGGCCAGCACTTACCGGTGGTCCGGGGACAGCGCAGGCCGGGGACAGGTGCCAGGCGTGGGCACTGCAGACACAAAGGTGCTATGGTGGTTTCGGCGTCTGGGATGCCAAAAGAGGCTTCCAGCGCCCAGGAGCACAGGAGAGAGCAACCCCATGCTCCCTGGGCACACAACATAAAGGTCCTGAGCCCAGAGTCCGCCACCAGCTTTCGACCGCCAGGGGGCGTCTGCCTCGGCGTCCACTTCTGAATCAGCACAGGCAGCTGGCTACTGACATTTCCAGGGACCCCGCAGGCAGCAGCGGTTTCAAGAATCCAGAACCGTGACCTCAGTCCCCAAAGCCGGGTTGGGGTGTAAAGGCCCCCATCGTCCGTCCGCGGTGCTGAGGGTAAAGCAATGCAAGCAGCAGCCGCGGGACTCCGCCCAGGAAGCCACCTGGAGCTGGCATCCCAGCCTCTCATCTGCGGGAGCCATGCGGGGAGGGGTGCGGGGAGTGCCCCAGCATGGGGGCCTGCGTGTGGGCTGTAAATGCCGTCTACTCTGTTAGAAACTTCTAATAAAGTATTTATGGGGAAAGCTTCGGATACCTCCAAGGACGCCTGATAAAGAAAATGTTTCCAAAATGGTGTCCCGGCGGGAGGAAAGGACGCCATCGTCATGGCGGCCTCCTCTTTCCGTTACCCGCTGCTGTGGCCCATTCGGGACTCGCCAGGGACGCTGGGAGGCCGCACATCCGGGTGTCCGCAGTCAGGGCCCACTAGCTTCAGGCGTCCCCACATAACGAAGTGAAAAGTAGGCCATGGGAAGAAGGGTTCCCCCAAAGAAACTACCCCCATCGTCTGCCTGGGCTTCTGCAGCAGGGGGAAGGGCATGGCCAAGGCCAGCCACAGACCAGAGGGCCCCTCCTGCTTCCGCCCGGGCCAATCTTCATACTTCCTCAGTTCAGCAAATGGCGGCCGTCTACTCCCCTGGCGGAGAACTGCACCGCGCTGTGAGGAAAGCCTAGCTCAGGTCTGCAAGATCTGACTCAAACTGGCTTCTTGCTGCTTCGGTGGTGGTTTGTGGCGGTCCAGCCACTCTGAGTTCAGTGTAAAAAATTCTGCTCCCCGGGCACATCAGGAAAACAAGCTCTAGGCAGTTTACAATCCCTGCCCCTGTTCCACATCTCCCCTCCCCACTTCGCCCAAATCCTACACATTAGGCTACAAGGTGCCCCCTGAGACATTTCACTCCCACTCTGGGGGGTAAAGCACGAAGTCATGCTTTTGTAACTACTTCTTGTTGATCCTGGACATGGCCCAGGCTGGTGGAGAGACACTCTCCTACTCAACATCAACAAAGGACTTCAGACACCGGGTGTAGCCCCCAGAGGCTGTGGGCAACAGGGCAGGCGTCTAGAGGCATCCTCACCTGACATTCAACGTGGCGCCCTGTTGAGCAGCAGTCTGAGGTCTGACAGGGGCTCTCCAAGGAGCCATCCGGGGTGCAGGAGAGACAAGGAACTTCTCTGCTCTCAGCTGTGGTGACTGCAAGGAGTCCCATGGAGAAGTTTAGGAGAACAATCAGTGGTAAACAGCGCCAAGTGTGGTCCTGCCAGAAGGGGTTAAACTGCTCCTGAAGAGAGCTCAGTTTACAATCAAGGGGGTGGGCTGCCTAGTGTGTTGGTGAGACTAGGTCTGAGGTGCACATCAGATGAGAGCAGCCACTACCTGTCCTCATTGTGTTATCTTGTTCTCATTTCCAACCTTTGGCAGGTCAAGGGGCCAGCCCAATTGGGAAAGAGCCTTCCATAGATAATTCAAAGGGGCTGAATCCTAATTCCTTTTTGTGGCTGCTCTAACACAGGCTAAGGCACTTGGAACAGACCTTTAAGCACTTCTCATGAATTTCTTGGCAAAGGCTAACTGATTCATATTTAGGGTCTCACTAGATGGTTCCAGACATTTGGGGTCTCCAGGCAGTAAGTCATTTGTACCTTATGCTTAAAACCTAGGGACTCCAGCCATCTTGGAAACCAAAACCTATCCATTACCACTTTGTCAATGATAAGCAGCCCACATCTCAAATTTCCCTCTACAGACTTTTATACAATATTATTTCTGGGAAATAGACACAGATATCACACATGTGCTGATTCACCCCTGAAATGCCACTACTGGGGCTGGGCACTCAACTGAGGTCTGACACATGGGTGGCAGGGACCCAACCAGTTGAGACAGCATGTGCTGCCTCCCCAGGACTACATACACAAGAAGCTAGACTCAGAGTGGAGGTAGGCCTGGAACCTTAGCATCACCATGTGGGATGTGTGTAACCCCACAGTGTCCAACCTCCTGCTTCAAATCCCACCCTGAGAAGCTTTCAATGCCTTAGACATGCACTGCTGCTCCATCCTGACTTAGACACAGAAACGTCTGATTTCATAGCCAGTCTCTTCCCAGGTGGGATGCAGAGCTCAGGAAATGTGGGAGTCAGAACTTTTAAACCAGGCCACAGGGCAGAGGTTCCACTCCTCTCTCTGTCTGCTCTCACTGAAACTCCTTTAACAGCTCATTTTGTGACTCCAGTGTCCATCCTCTATCTCTCCAACTCATCCTATCTCTAGGGTAGACAAGGGCTTCACACCGGATTTGGATTTTATCCAGAGGCCGTCTGCAGAGCCAGTAACCCATTGGACTTCTTCTGTTGAGGGGAGCTGAGCCCTTCCCATCTGGGGACACCTGGGCCACTCCTCACCAGTATCCTTCCTGCTTGCTGTAGGCACATGGGCGAGGCTCTAAATTAGCCGCTGACGTATGGATGGGCGTTTTGTGGTTTCACGCTCACCCCCATGTCAGTGTCCCTCATCCTATTGGGGTCCCTGGAATAGACAGGAAAGCCAGCAGCAAGCCAGCAGCCTGCCTCCACATCTTTCTGTACCCATGCAGATGTTCTCCATGTTATGGCTCACGAAACACAGTAGGCAGTGTCCACCAATAAAGAAGAATAGCCTTAGCATTGATGGTGTTTAGGTTTTCTGGACACTCTGAGATAGGAAGCATCTGCTAGAACCACCTGACTTCTCTGGGCATCAGGGTCCCAGGAAGCCTGCTGTCTATCCTATCCTCTTTGGGATGTCGAGTTACAAGAGTCAGTTGTGGGATGGTTTAAGTCCAAATTCCAGCTTGGAAAAGAGTCTGCCTCCCCCTCCCCCTATGGACAGGTGCACAAAACTGGTGAAACATGAAAGCCTCTAGGGATGGGGGAGCAAGAAGAATAAAATCCCAGATGTACCTCAAGTGCTGGGAAGGCAAAGCCAACATCACAGTCATCCATTGAGAAGCATGAAATTCCCTCTCCATTTCTACCTATAGAAGGCAGAGGTCTCTAACCCTGAATAAAGTGGCCCCATGCTGTGAAGCAGGGAAGGTCAGACCCAGCAACGCACAGACCAGGCTCAGGGTTTCGCAGACCTCTCCCTTTGCACTCCTCTGTCTCCCAGGGGAGAACCTGACCCCAGCATTCTGGCGTCCTGGCAAAGGCTGTCCCTTTCTCCTCCACAATTCTGAACTGATGCTGAACTTCCGGTCCGGGCAATCCTGTCTACGATAAGGAAGACACTTATCAAACTGCCCAAATGACTCAGCCCTGATTCCCATGAGATGCTGGACAAACAGGAGTGCAGGTGAACGTGCACCTCTCAGCTCTCTGCATCAGCAGCTCAGCATGGCCAGGCCCCAAGCCACACCTGAGTGCCATAAGGTAGACTAAGTGTCCTCAAGACTAAGTGCTCCTGGATGTGCTGCTGCCACCATTGCTCAGATCTTGGTGATGGACAACTTGACCCAGGATGCAGCAAGTGTTACCCACAAGCTGCCTGGCACTCTTCAATCTGACCATACCAACTGCTTAACTCCCAGTTCCCAGAAACCCCTACCCCAGGTTAGGAACCATCTCACATCTAGAGTGTTTGTGCATCAGTACAGGTGACGCCAGGCCTAGGGGTTCCTTGGCACTACACAACTGATGGCATCTGTTGCAAGCACATGCTAGAATGATCCCCAGAAACCACAAGAGAGACTGAGAATGTCCAGAGAGGGACGATGAACTGTGCAGGCTCACACTTGTACAAAGATGAGAGAGCAGGTCCGAGCCCAGCTGTGGCACTGTCTGGGCCCAAGCCAGCCCTGTGGCAGGTGCTGCCTGTATTGGTGCAACTGTGGACAGTGGGTACATGGCGTAGGGGTAAAAGTAGAATAGGCAGTGCCCAAGTAGAATCTGAGGATATCTTGTGTGAGGAGGGGGCTCAGCTTAGGAGCCACAGGAAGTGACCTCACTACGTTGGTGATGACCTAGAGAACTGGGTGCCCCAGCAACCACCCCAACATTCCAGAGTTGAGTCTAAGCCAGCTCACCTGGATAGAGTCTCGTAGCAAGATGTTCCTGAGTTGTATCCCGCGATGCCGAAGCCCAGGCCCCAAGAAACCCTGCTGTGGGTGCCTCGCCCAGTGGTGGGGACGCTGGGCCAGCCCTCACCCCCGATGCTCCTGGAGCTTCAAGCAGAAAAAGGCCAAGGTGAGTCTGGCAGCCAGGGCAGCTCTCTGCTGACCAGGACACCACTGAGACCCCATTGGTAGCCCACAGGCCCGTGGGTGTGGGTGGACATGGTCCACTTCACCCTTGGAGGAGGGAGCCTGAGTTAAGAGGTGGGGGCAGCCTGAGGCCCAGAGCTGCTGGCTGTGGAGGGATCCAGGGACTGCCTCTTACCTGCCATTCTCTGCTCTTGTCTCCCAGGTCCAGGACAGGGCAGCCTCGCACCTGGCACAGCACAGCGGGCTGGGGATCTCAAGCAGCCCAGACAACCGTAGGCCAACTAAAACTGATGACCTGTGTGTAGTGGGGGAGTGGTCAAACTCACCCACAACTCCAAAGCTCATGTATCGGGCATTCCCCCAGGCGCACAAGCCACCTGAGGGCCCCCTCAGTCACTTAATCTTGGTAAAGGCCCAGATAGAGCCCAGGGGGTCCGCAAATGCCCATCTCACAGTGGAGGCACTGGGGCTCGACGACTTCGCCTGTTCCAGATGGGAAGCAAGCTCAAGGCTGGGCCTGGAACCTGACCTGACAGCTGGGGCAGAGCAGAGCCATGACCTTCAAGCAACAACCCCACTGGAGCAGTCATGGCCCTCCAAAGATGAGTGGGGGACAGCTGTGTCCCCAGCTGCAGCCAAGGAAACTGCAGAAGCACCAGACACAGCACTGGCCCCGGCCTCAGCCCCAGCTCCGCAAGTCCCTTCTGCTGCAGCCCCAGTGCCACACCTGTCCTTTCCCGCCCCGGTGTTCCTGTATTTCTCTTTAATCCTCCCCATTGTGTTCCTTGTCTCCACCTTATTGTCGCTTTACCAAAATAAAATTTAATTGATTACCCACTGCGAAATGTGCAATTCACACCATGCGAACTCCCCATACTGTGCCCTCCCCACCCCACTCTCCCTGCACCATGGCCCCAATGCCAGGGACCTGGAGCCTCTGGAGAGGACATGGGCACCTCCCCAGGGGCAGAGCCAGGGTTCCCCGCTTGGATAAAGAGCACCAAGTGCTGGGACAGCCAAGGAAAGCAAAGAACAGGGAGACGCTTGCACGGCTGTGGCAGTGCCTCCTCATGCTCAGGGACATGGACTCTGAGGTCACAGATCTGACCTGCAGTGGGTGTTCTCCCTGCAGCCTCAGTGTCCTCATCTGTGAGATGGGAAGGCAGCCCTGCCACAGCCATCACCGGCACAGGGAATGCGATGCTCTGCACCTCCCTGCACACATTGGGACCCCTGCTTCCAGTATGAGGAGTACACAAGAAAGGGAAAGGGTCCTTACACTGAAGGCACAGTTTGGGTCCTGGGGCCACACACACACACAGAAGCCATCACAGTCTCTGTCCCTGCACTCAACAATGGGTCACTGGCAGAAGGATCCGAGCAGGGATTTGCTCACTGCTCAGGAGACAGGGGGGCCTTGTCTGGGACCCCATGTGCCCCAGACTGCCTGGTGTGCAGGTGACATGGGTGGGTCTTGGCTGGGAACATGGAGACACAGAGGATGTCCCCAAGCACAGTAACTGCTCTTTCCTGAGCTCCTGGGATTTCCCAGCCCCTGGCCAAGCACACGGGTGACCACGTCTCAGCCATGGGGAGGCACTGCTGTCACTCCCCATTTGCAGATGAGGAACCCCCAGAGAGCGAGGCCCCACCCACGTCACGGCTGTGCTGATCCCACATGAGGACTCCCCTCCCCACCGTAAGCCCAGACTGTCAGGCCCTGATGACCCTGTGGGCAAACAAGAGGGCAGTACAGCAGGCCAGGAAGGAGTGGGAAGGGTAGGACTTTCTCCAAGACATCATAGCCACAGGGATTTACTTAACAGGCTTCTCAGCTGATCCACTAGGGCTGAGGGATGCCTGTGGAGGAGGAAGCTGGGGCACTGGAATGCTGACCTGTGTGTGTTCCTGGGAATGGCCTGGATCACACCCAGTGACAGCACTGGCCCTATGACTGTCCCTCTGGATAATGTCCCAGATCACCTGCTGCCTGTGCACCCTGCACACCTGGAACCTGGAATCCAGGTCAGGCCAACTGGAGGGAGTGGGTGGCACTGGGTGCACCTGTCCTGCAGAGTGCCAGGCAGCTCAGTTTGGCTGCCTTGGCAGGGAGGGCCCCAGGGATTCTGTGCTCCCCAGCACTGGGAGGGCACAGAGTGGGGTGTCCACCACTCAGGACAGACGATATCCCCATCTCAAGGTCATGAGCTCATGGTCATGTTAGTTCCAGGTCCTGGGGTCTAATAGCTGGAGCCCACCCCCAGGAGGCTGAGCTAAGTGTCATCTCACCATGTCCAGTGGTGCAGCCTGATGCCCTGATGAACTGTAGGGTCCTAGAGAGACAGGCTGCCCCAGGACAGTGGACAGAGCGGGCAGAGGCCAGAGATGCAAGCCCTGGGCTGTTGTGGGGAGAGGTGAGTATGAACAGCTGAGGGGTGAGCCCCTGCAGGCCTCTATCTTTGCACGTGTCTCTCACTGTGTCCTGACCACTCAGTGACATGGGCATGTGAGGTCCCCACTGAGGCTAGAGGCCCTGCTCTCTGCAGTCTACTCAGCAGCAGAGCCAGGTTTAACACAAGGAGAAGCCAGAAACCCTGGGACTCCCTTGAAAATGAAGCTGCACCCAGATGCCTCTGGGGACCAGCTGCCCTGCCTACAGGTAAACTTAAGTAGGCCCAACAGACATGTGTGCACCAGAAAGCGCTCTGCCACCCAGGATTGCGCCCTCCCCAGTGTGCTAGCCTCAAGTTCACATAGCAGGACAGGCAGACAGACATCTGGACCTGGAAAGTCTTCTGTATTTCCCTGGTGGTGGGAACATCCTGGGCAGACGACAAACACAGCAAATGATGCTCTAAACATCCAATGACCATGACAGAAAATGAGCCTCCACACCTCTCATTTAGTTTTTCACCTCATGAATTCTAAAATGAAACCTAAAATAAAGCATCAAAAACATAAATGTTGAGTCAAAATATAAATCACATGGAAGACAATTTACAAAATGTTTCTAACTTGGAGTGACTCGCAGATTATGAGTGCATCACAACTATGATAGATAATAAAAAGATATAAGGTAATTTCTCCAAATTTCAAACATTTGTGATTCAAAAAATACATTTTCTTTTTTTTCTGACATGCAGACTGGACAGTGAGAGTGAGAGAGACAGAGAGAAAGGTCTTCCTTTACCATTGGTTCACCCTCCAATGGCCGCTGTGGCCAGCATAACATGCTGATCTGAAGCCAGGAGCCAGGTGCTTCTCCTGGTCTCCCATGTAGCTGCAGGACCCAAGCACTTTGGCCATCCTCCACTGCACTCCCGGGCCACAGCAGAGAACTGGACTGGAAGAGGGGCAACTGGGACAGAATCCGGCACCCCGACCGGGACTAGAACCCGGGGTGCCGATGCAGCAGATGGAGATTAGCCTATTAAGCTGCAGCATTGGCCAAAACACATTTTCAATGTGAAAAAACAGATTCAGAAAAAATATTTTAAAATCATGTATCTAACAAGATCCTCTGTCCACAAAATATAAGGAACACTTACAACTGAATAATAGGAAAATGAACAACTCAACCAACCAGGAGTCAAATATTCAAATGTGCATCTCTTCTAAGATAAGCCCAGAAAAAGTTGCTCAACATCATCTGGACCCAGGGAAAAGCAAAGGAAAGCCACAGTGTGAACCAACTCTCCCCTACTTGAGTGGCAGGAGTTTAAACAATGGGGAGGAACCAGAGTTATAAAGGATATGGACAAACAGACCTCACCCATTGATGGTGAGAGTGTGAAATGGTGCAGCCACTGTAGTGTTCAAGCAGTTGTCCCCAAATGGAGATATGAAGAGTTACTGTCGGACTCAGCTACTCCATTCCTAGCTCATACTCAAGATGACTGAAAATACTTGTACCTAGACAAAAGTACCCAGGTAGACATAAGTTGGTATCTGTTAATAAGAACCTAGGATATAAATGGGTTAAATTCTCCACTAAAGGATACCGACTGGCTGAATGGATAAAGACCAACACTCAAGATACTGCCTGGAAGAAGCCCATTTCAGACACACATTACATCAGGATAAAAGAATCTGTCAGAAAGAGCATCTAACAACTGCAAATACATACATGCACCTGAAAACAACACCACCTAAGCATGGAATACAAACAATATTGGTTCTAAAGGGAGGTAGAGACCCCACAACAATAGGAGCTGGGGACTTCACCATCAGGTTATCTAGGCAGTCCAGAAGCACTAGACTTATGAAGTGCTACAAACCAAACGGACTCATCATTTGTGGAACGCTGCCTCTGGATCCTCAACTGCAAGACAGTGCTTAACCACAGAACCTAACTCTATCACTTTTGGGAAGAACAAATTGATTAAATGAAAAGAACATGGAAGAAAACCTGGTCATAACGAGCACACAACATACTCATCAATGCTGTGGGTGATTCATATTGGTATTAAAAAAGAAATCAAAACAGAAGAAAGACTGAAATCTAAGACCTGAGCCTTTGAAACAATTAGAAGAAAACACAGGGGAACTGCTTCCGGACAGTGCTACGGGCAAGGATTTCTTAGATCAGATCCCAAGAGCACAGCATACCAAGCCAACTAGCGGACAAATGGGATTTCACCAAATTAAACAGCTTCGGCACACCAAAGGGAACAATATGTGCCAGTCAACATCTGGCATAGCAGTTAGTAAAGTCAATATAAAACACAACTAACAGCAAAAGCAAAAAAACAACAATAAGTAAGTCAGATTAAAAATGGCCATAGATAGAAATAGACATTTCTTAAAGGAAGACATGTCAGTGGTTCTATTCCACAGCACAGGGAGGAACTACAGATACTGTGAAATACTGGACAAAAGTGCTCATCACTGATCTCAGAGAGATACAAAGCAAAACCACAATAGGATACCAAAGAGACGAAAGATAACAAGTGAGGATGTCTGTGGAGGGGAGGGAACACTTGGCACTCTGTGGGTGCGAATGAAGATTTGCAAAGCAGCAAGGAAGTTGCTCAATAAACAGAAACTACAGCCACCATCCAGTCCAGCAATCCCACTACCTGGTGTACATCAAAGGGAAAGGAAGTTAAGTCTGTGGAAGAAAGATCTGTGCCCCCAATTTTACTGCAGTCCTGTTCCCAGTAGCTAAGGAATGCAAACAACCTACACATCCATCCACCATGGATGGAAAAAGAAAAAAAGGGGTACGTGTACACATAGGAATACTACTCGGCTATAAAAAAGGTTGAAATCTTGTCATTTGTGGTACCATGGGAGGATCTGGAAATCACTGGGTTAAGTGAAATCAACCAAGCACAGAAAGACAAACACCACATGACCTCACTCACACGTGGAATCCGGCAGTTGTCAGAGGCCGGGAGGCAGGTACAAGGGCAGTAGGCAGGGACGGACTAGTGTGAGTCACAGCTGACAGAGCAGGAGTCTCTGTGCTTCTGCTGCACGGGAGAGGACAAGGCTGATGCCCTGTGTATCTCCCTAGGAAGGCAGACACAGCCCTGCAGTGTGGCGTTTGCTTCCCCACAGGAACAAGCCCAGTGAACTCGGGGGACAGAGGAGGTGGAGGTGGGGAGCAAGGGCTTTCTACCCCTCTGCTTACTTCTTGCAGGTCAACCTACAAAGGTGAAAGTCCAGGGCGATCAAAGCATGGACGCACACAGTCCTGACCCTGTGATTCCCCACAAGCTCAGGTTACACTCAGGTCTGAACTCATGCAATCCTAAGCCCTACAAACCAAGAACCCAGATAAGATGATCTGGGTGAAGTTCCAGGGATGCTGGGAAGGGAGATCCTGCCCCAGTTCCCTCTCCTCACACAGTGACACACAGCAATGGCGGCCACCGCAGCTGTAAGTGTGCAGGTGTAGAGGCTCAGGTTTCAGGGCTTTACAAGGAACGCCTTCTGCAATCCTGAAAACTCGAGGAGGGGACTCCTATGCCCATTTTGTAGCAGGGAAATTGAGGCACAGGACAGGGAATCCACATAAAGCCACGTCACTTCTCACAGCAGAGTCCTGTCTCTCCAGCTCCTCATTAATCTGGTTCCACTCCTGTACCCCTGCCCCAGGAGCTCTCCTCTAGGCACCGTGGACACCGGACACAGATCAGATCGATATTGGCCCAGGGCACCCTGGGCACTGTAGGGTGTGGGGCAGCATCTCTGGCAACCACCTGACCCAAGCCAGGAGCTCCTCCCAGAAGTGCCAACCACAGTGTTCCTTAAGGAGACACAATCTCCACAGCTAGGAACCAGGGCCCCATGGACAATCTTTACTCAGTGGACAAAGAAACTGTTTTTTAATATTTTTCATCAATTTTCATTTGACTTGAAAAGCACAAAGAGAAGCAGAGCTCCCATCCGGTGGCAGGGACCCAACTGCTCGAGACACTGCCTGTGCCCCCCAGAGACACGTCAGTGGGAAGCTGGATTGGAAGCAGAATACTGGCAGCCAAACCCAGCACCCTCATGGGGGATACAGGCATCCAAGCTGGCAAGTTGACCTCCTGTGCCACAAACCCCTCCTGCAACAAAGCTTTTAAAAACAAATCCAGCGGCTGGCACCATTACCTGCAGTGCAACCATCCCTTATGGGCACCAGTTCAAGTCCTGGCTGCTCCACTTCAGATACAGCTCTCTGGGAAAGCAGAAGATGGCTCAATTCTTTGCACCCCTGACCTGCATGGGAGACACAGAGGAAGCTCCTGGTTCCTGGCTTCCAATCAACCCAGCTCCAGCTCTTGGAGCTACCTGAGATCTGAACGAGAGGATGGAAGACCTCTCTGCCTCTGCCTCTCTGTAACTCTGCCTTTCAAATAAATAAATAGATCATAAAAAAAAAACTTTAAAAAACAAAAAGACCTAACACATGCACTTAAAAAATAAAAATCAAAGAACCAATGTTGTGACATGGCAGGTCAAGCCACCACCTGCCAGGCAAGCATCCTAAATGTGCAAAAGTTCAGGTCCCTAATGCTCCATTTCTGAGCTGGCTCCTTGCATATGTGTCTGTAGGCAGCAGAAAATGGCCCAAGTACTTGGATGTCCCAGCTTCTCACTTCAGCCTAGCCCAGCCCCAGCCATTCATGCCATCTGGGGAGTGAACCATTAAATGGAAGATTTCCCTCTGTATCTCCTCTCCCTCTCTCCTGGGGAGAAAAAATGTTTGCCGAGACCCACACTAGCTCTCCCTGGCTCCAGGTTAAAACCCAGAACCACTCCCTCTGAATAAGGCCTGGAGCTCCAGGTTGCCCCAAAGCTGCCAGGCACCTGTTCCCCCTATGCCCGCAATGTTACTCCCAGAGAACTCCCAGAGGCACAAGCTCCCAAACCCCCCACATCAGATCCAGTCCTCTATCATCAAGTTCCCTGGAGCTCCCATCACAGTCTGCCATGTGCATTTAAGGAGGGGTGGGAACAAGAGCTGCTGTGCCCATGTCTGCTGCTAAGAGCCTGGCTTCAGTTCTAACCATCTTGGGTTAGAGCCCTGGCCCTTCCACTCGTTGGGCAGGCACCGCGGAGCAAGCACACCCTGCCCCGCTCTGAGCCGCCATTTCCTCACTTATCAAATGGGCTCACTCCACATCATCACACAGAGAATGGAAGGGTAACACAGTACTTGATGTGGCTCCCTGGGAGTTCGGATACTCAGCAGCCTCTTTGATCATTTCTTTTTCCAAAGATGGCCAAAAAAAAAAAAAAAAAAAAGATGTCCCAGTTGGGTGACATCAGAATTGCCAAGAACAGAGAGCTGGGAAATCTGGGTGCCCGGCAGAGAGGGAACAGGTGATGCTTGCTCACCCCACTCCACGCTGCGTGAGGTGCGACTCTCCATCCTGAAGGTGCCTGCAGAGGTGCCTGCCCTGCACAGCTGGTTCTATGACACAGATGTATCATCTCACCACACCTGCAGGTCAGGAGCCCAGGAGCTGCAGGCTCAAGGTCTCTCCTGAGGTTACATGGGCCCATCTGGTACCCTGCCATCTCGGTTCCTTGTGGCTGTAGGGCTGCATCCCCATTTTCTGCCTGGCCTGGGTGGTTAGCTCGGATGCTCGTGTGGGCTGAGCTGATGTATGGTCAGGTTCTCGGTCAGGTCCAGGAGGACTCTCGGGTCCCCTCAGATATTGGCTGACTCACGCAGTGCCACCCACATCATCTCTCTTTACACTGATGCAGTGGCTGATTCAGGGCCCTCCACCACAGCTGCAGAGTCTGTCCCAAGATGGGGCACCACAGGAGAACAACAACGTGGGGTGAGACCCAGGAGCAGGTGGCACCTGTGGGGCATGGGCAGACATCCTGGGGTTGGAGGATAGGCAGTGAGAGCCAAACAAAGGGAGGGTAGGCTGTCCAGGGAGCAGCAGCAGTGAGCACCCAGGCAGGCAGATAGTGCAGCCAGGGAGCAGGGAGCCTGGACGGAGATGTCTCCCAGGATGCAAGATAGCTCAGCCCCTCACAGGCTGTCACCAGGAAGATCCAAAGCTGTGCCCTCCGGTCAGGGAACCACAATGTGACACAGCAAGGCTTCGGGGGCAGAGAAACAAGGCTGGACCAGAAGTGACAGTGGCGAAGGATCCGCAAGGCCCAGGACCTGGTTAGGAGTCTCCCTGATGCTTGCCAGGCCTATGGCAGGTGCTGAGACAGCCCCAAATGTCACTATCCTAGCACCTGTGGGCCAGGCCTGGTACAGCACCTGCTGGCTTCCTTTAAGTGAGCAAAGTCCACAAAACATGGAAATTTGGAGCATGAACCACAGCTACATTTGGAACATTCCCATGGTTGGACAACCCTCTTCATCCTGTCTCAAGTCAGGGTCCCAGCCCACCTTCCTTGGCCTGTGCACTACTCAGCCTGCTGTCCGCTCCCCCTGATCCCGATGAGCCATACAGGCTGAGGGAGGACACAGGCAGCTGGGCCTGGGCGTCAGGGCGCTCATCTGCCCGCAGGACAGCACAGAGCCCACCCGCAACCCTACATGCCATTTAGGATGTCCAGTACACTCAGGCGCCACTGGAATGGAGAAGCCACCTTTCTGCTTAGCTTGCCTCCTTCTTTTTCTTAATAATACTGCAAACCTCCAAATAATAAGATAAAATACAGTCAAAGAAATGTCTACTTAATTTCACCTACTTGAAAGGTAGAGAGAGAGACATACGGAGAGAAGTCTCCCATTAACTGGTGCACTTCCCAAATGCACACAACCACCAAGATAGGACCAGGCAGAAGCCAGGAGCCAGAAACTACATCTGCTTCTCCCATGTGGGTATCAGAGGCCCAGGGACTCAGGTCACTGAATGCTTCCCCTCAGTGCATCCAAGGGGAGCTGGATCAGAAGCAGGGCAGCCAGGTCTTCACCTGGCACCCAGATAAGAAATGGGGTTGCCCCAAGGGGAGGCTTAACCCTCTGTACCTTGAGACTCTCCAATTTACTTTGTAGGCTGACCAAGAATGCAAAACTACTAGGGCACTGGTGAAATGAGCTTCCACTTTTCTATTTTCCTATGGGTAATATTATTTTAAAGATTTCTTTATTTGAAAGAGTTACAAAGAGAGGCAGAGGCCAAGAGAGAGAGGTCTTCCCACTGGGTCACTCCCCAAATGGCAGCAACCGCCAGAGCTGAGCCAACATGAAGCCAGAAGCCAGGAGCTCCTTCCAGGTTACCCACATGGGTGCAGGGGCCCAAAGACTTCTGCCATCCTCTGCTGCCTGTCCCAGGCACATTAGCAGGGAGCTGGACTCGAAGTGGAGCACTCATATGGGATGCAGGCACTGCAGGCTGGGGATTTAACCCTCTGCACCATTGTGCTGGCCTCATCTATGGATAATCTTAACCACATAAGTTGCAACAGATATATTGTAAATATTAATTGCATACAAATACACAATGCTTAACTTGGGCACCTTCAAATCTATTGATATTATTTATATAAAAATACATGTCCCCTTTATAAACGGTTTTATGAACAGGTATGAGATCACCCTGGATAATCTTCCCAGTGAATCAAAAATGTAATCCGTCCTCCTGTGTTGTCAGAACAACCGCGGAAAGCACACTGGGGACACTCAACCAACACCAGTGCTCACGTGACTGAGGCAGTCATCTTGCACAACAAAGACTTCCTTCCAGGATCCAGTAAAAGCAGGAGGCTGGGAGATGAAGAAGTTCTAGAGAATAAAGCCACAGCCTGCAAACCCTCACATCCCATGTGGGCACTGGTTCCTGTCCTGGCTACTCCAATTCCAGTCCAGCTACTTGCAAATGATCTGAAAAAAAGTAGAGAAAGAGTGCCCAAGTCCCTTGGGCTGCTGCAACCCACAAGTTACTGGGCACAAGCTGTTGGCATAGGTCTGGCCCCGGGAGGCCACTGCCACCATCTGGGGAGTGAACCAATAGATGGAAGATATCTCTGTTTCTCTCCCTCTTTTTGTAACTGTGACTTTCAAAAAGAATAAATAAATCTTTTTTTAAAGAATTAGAAATTCTAGAGACACAGAGAAGCCTGAGGGCAGATCTCCCATGCGGGATTCTCAGCACAACAAAAGGATATGGAAGAATCACAGAGTGCAGGGGCAGCGCAGCCATGTTCTTGTCAGCCATTCAGGGAGAACCCTACAGGAGGAAGTCATGCATTGCCAACAGGATACACACCCGGCACTCACCCCCTGCCCCTCCTACATGTCCAGCCCTGCCTCCTCAGCCAGCTGCCTCCATGGCCTAGCTCCTCCATGTGCACCCTGTACTTTGGTTAACATCAACACCTGTCCTTCCCTGAATAACGCAGCAGGTGGACAAAGAGCAAAAACTGGAGTCTGTTCCTCCAATCAACTCTCCACAAACCCTGCACATTCAGGTCATTCCTGTGTCTCCACGCCCAGGCCACAGATGCCAAATGGCCCAAAGGACAATTTTACACTTGAGACGCAGCTCCTGATCTACTGGGGGCTTGCTGTCTACAGGAACTGAGCCTGGTGACCCAGGGCCCACAAGTTATTCGGTGGTGACCCCCAAATCTCCTGCTGTGGGCTGCAGACACACACCACAGTGGAGACTGGGGAGTGACTGTCCTGGTGAGACTGGAAAGAGTCTGAGGTCTGAAGGAGGAAGATTCTGAGCCAAAGATCCCAAGTGAAGCCCTGCTCCCCACTCACACACACCTGACCAGTGTCCTACTGGACTCACTGCCAGCTGGCCCCTGCTCAGACTCCCAGCATGCTTGGTGGACCCTCTTCAGCCAGCTCCCAAGACCACCACTCTCCAGCCCAGTATTCCTACCCAGCCTGACTGCTTCCCCCATGAGTGCTCCCACCTTCAATAGAGACCCCTCCTCTTCCTCTCCCCAACACCGGGCCTGCTGTCTCACTTAGCCAAACCATCCACAGCAAACACCAGCACAGCCCTTAGCATGGCCTGGACATGGCCAAGCATTGCACACGGGAACTCCTGAACTGCCCACAGCAGCCCTTTGGGGGCCCCTTGTGAGACTCCTCACTGCAGCATGTAGTCAACTGATGCAGAGAGATGAAGGGGCTTCCTCATGCCCTGCAGCCAGAAGTGAGAGAACACACATTCAAACCCTACAATGAAGCGCTTTTGTCTGCAAGTTTGGTCTCAATACGAATCAGTCAACCACAACCACTGGCCAGAATTTGGCACCTTTGATCAGAACGTCCTTGTGGACCTATACAACTTCCTCAAATGAAATGGCAAGTGGTCTGAAGTACCTACTTGCAAGAACTCTTCACAACCAACAGTCTGTGTGTAAGGACTGTTCCTCCTATGATGTCCTTCTCTCTTCCCCTCTTTCCCTCCCAAGCCCACCACAGAATCTGAGGCCTCACCCTTCGATCCACCTGTTTTCAATCCAGCTAATGAGACCCTCCTTACTGACCCCCACTCTCTGCTCTGCCCAAACCACTCAACTCCCCCCTAACAACCCAGCCCCAGCCTTGACCTCCCAGCCCCTCTTGGAAACTCCCTCAAAAACACTAACACTTCCACAATCATAGAGATCCCACAGGATCCCCGCAGCAACCCCTCAGGTCAGGCAGACTCATCCATCTCCTCCCTGTCTTCTCATGCCTCCCCATACCAACCACATTGATTGGCTCCTTCCCCCACGCAGCTGCATCACTAGAACCCATCCCCCAACTCAATCTCAGAGCACAGAGAAACATGTTGCCCACAATGGAGGTGGCAAGCCCAGAGTGTCCCACTGTGTTCATGTTCCCTTCTCTCTCTTTTTTTCCCCCACAAATTACCTTTTATTTAACGAGTACAAATTTCATAAGTACAACTTTAGGAATATAGTGATTCTGCCCACCATACCCGCCTTCCCACCCACCTCCTCCTCCATCTCCATTCTCAGTCACATTCTCCATTAAGGGGAAAAAAAAAAAAAAACTGCTCCTCAACAGTCTAGACAAGCACTTTCCATTGCTTCTCAATTTCACCTCTACAGATTTCCTTTTAGGTGCTCTATTAGTTATCACAGATAGAGAGAACATATGGTATTTGTCCCTTTGGGTCATGTCCCCTTCTCATTGTCTGATATGAGACAGCCTGAGGAAAAATTAGGCTCCCTTTCAGAAAGCCCATCTAAATACAAAACGGAGTTCCTCTGCCTCACTTTTACCCTGGTGAGATGTCTAAAATACCTAACCTCCAGGCTCCCTGCTGATGAAAATGAGCGCATCTGGCACTCAGCCTGGACTCATACAGACTACCTGCATCAACAAGACCCCTCACACTATCAGGTGGCGTACACACTCTCCCGGGCACACAGCCAAACTGGACGTATCAGCCTGGAGATTTGGGTGCTCAGAGACTTCATCATATGTTCATCTGTCTCCTGGAAGGTGTGCACAACAATGCTCATACCTGTGTCAACTATGACAACAAAATTACTCACGGCCCTGATGATGTGAGTACCCTGGCTGGGACTCCGTATCTTCAAGTCCAGTTCATTAGCCAATGACATTGATACCAGACTCATTTCTGACAGTTTCAGGTAAGGGACAAATATGGTATAATCCTAGAGGTCTACAACATCATAAAACCAGGTCCCTCCCCAGCTATTATTCAGTTCAATATTTGTGAGGTTGCAAACAAAGGACAAATACAATGCAGGGGAATAGGCTGGGAATGGTCTTATACCCAGGAATACAAACACATGTGTTTCCAAGAAGGCAATCTAGCCAAGGATAGACAGAAATGGGGCTACCCAACCCCAGACTCTCCCCCTCTTCACCAGTACTATTGCCCTTCATGGATATGCATGGATGACCCTTACCCCCTAATGTTCCCCTAAAAGCTGAGGTCAGGATTTAAAACTTAAAAGTGGTCCCTGCTTCACCTCCTTGCAGTCCTGGGGAACCCAACTCAGTAATATACACCATTACCAGTCCCAAAGATCCTAAGTGGGTTCGAGGACAGAGGGCCAGTATTCATATCAATGCCAAAGGTTCCTGGGGGCATAATTCACATAATACAAATCCTTGTAGAAAACCACAACCCCTGCAGGCAAGTCAGGACTCTGCCCCAATTCAATCCCTGGCCAAACAGGATTAGCCCAAGCAAACTTCATCATTCTTTTACCCCGACTCCATGCTCTACAACTAGCAAGTCTTACCCAGGCCATCCTCCAATCCTCGGGATCATCCTTGGGCCAGGACTGCCCGCTCTGCCTGCCAATGAGAGAATGGGAATTTTCTGCACTGGGCCACATAGCCACACCACTTCACACACAGTTCTGTACCCTATGACTACACTGCATCCCATGTTATGGGGCCCACCACCTGTATCACCTTCAACACTGCCTAAGCGGCCTTACCCTAGGACTGTAATAACACCATCACTATCAACCGAACCACAAAAGCCATAAGAGCTCCCCACAGCACCCATTTTTTTTCTTTTATGTTAACACTTTATTTAAACCAGTACAGGCACCATGCTTAACAAAAGACTGTCCAAAATAAACATGCAATATGAACTAGCAGAGACTGGAACCCCAGCTTAATAAGTTGTGCCAATTGTTGGTTTTCTTAAACAATGACAGAGAACTGTTAAAATCCATAAGACTAAACCATTCTAGTTTCAAGCCTCCTGGATGAGATGATATTGGACCATATATATCGAGAGGAACTGGCCTGCCATGTCAGTGACCTTAAACAATACTCAAGTAAGCGCATGTGTATGAATCTTATTCCAAAGAGTGGGAAAACACAGTTTATATCACAAGCTTAATGGAGTTGTTTGAAACATGGCAGGAACACGATCACTGATTTGAAATGTCAAATGGTGTAAGAGGAAAACAAATTTCTCACCAATTTCCAACTTGGAACCATGGGTTTTAAAGTGGCTTAGAAGATTATTTACATATTTCCACAAATACAAAATAATATTTGACCTGAAGTGTTTGAAACACTTTTTCACATAAACTGTAAAGGCTCAAACTCTGTGGATTCCAGTATAATCAGTCTATTGAACAAACAGGGAAAGCAACCACTCTAAGAATGCTTCACTTGGTAGAATACAAGTTACCCTCTACTCCCAAATATCAGCATTTAAATGCTGATGAAAATATTATTCATCACTAGTCCACATACGGATTAATGACATTACTTGGAGTTTAAAAGCAGTCCAACCATTTTTAAAGTACACCTTCCTTAATATCTATAATGGGTGGGGGGGAAAACAGCCAAATTTAATTTGGCAATAAACTCCTCTAACCATGAACTTTTCAAAGTGTCAGACCATGGTACAGTTTATGGCTACAACTGACTCTTAAAAATAGGAGCTAAAGCGAGGTGAAAGTGCTGATGTTTTTGCCACACAGATTATTTGATGATGGCAATACAAATTTTAGGAACACCCTCCTATTGGATGATGACCATACAAATTTTAGGAACACCTAGTGCAGTATGTATAACTGCACTAGGCATCTAGTGATCTTTTCAGAAAGAGAATTCAAACCTTTACTTTAGAAGATAAGCAATCAAAAGTCAGTCAACCAACTTTTTTCCTAACATAATTGCTTCAGTACCAGAGCAAAGTGATTACTATTCAAAACTCAGACATTTTGGGATTTCAGCATAGTGACCTGAGAACAGTTTTCTTCATATGTCATTTATGTTGCCACAAAAACCACACTAAATGCATACTGGGATTACTGATTGGCTCTATTTTGACATTAGATGCTACACAGAACTTCAAGACCAACAATCTCAATACTAACACTGACTTCAAAGACCATGAAGGAGGTGCCCAGGGAAAAAGCTGCTGCGCAAAAGGAACGATTAGGATTTAGGGCTGAATGGCAATGGTTGTGCCAGAAAATATGGAATGTAAAAACTGGAATTATGAAATCTGAAGTTCCTCTCTGTCCTTAATGTGTTGTCCAATGTGGAAGGAATTTTACACTTTATGTTCTGTGTGGGTACAAACTGATGAAATCTTTACTTAATATATACTAAATTGATTTTCTGTATATAAAGATAATTGAAAATGAATCTTGATGTGAATGGAATGGGAGAGGGAGCGGGAGATGGGAGGGGTGTGGATGGGAGGGAAGTTATGGGAGGGGGGCATTGTAATCCATAAATTGTACTTTGGAAAGTTATATTTACTAATTAAAAGTTAAAAAAACATTCCTTCCAGAAAAAAAAAAAAAAAAGAAATCTGAAGTTACTCCTGATTCAAGGGAAAAAAATACTAAATAGCAAATTAACGTGAAAAGGATAATATAAAAATATACTTAGATAGAAGAAAGTTTCCATAGATGAGGATATTTTAGAGCACAGGATTTATAAACTCTTGCCATAGGACAGATGGAATATAAAGCTATACCGATTCTCTAACCTCAATGTGACATGTTGCAGAATACATGTCATTGATGAGAAGTCAAACAAGGCAAAAAAAAAAAAAAATGCGAGGGGATTTCACACAGCTCTCTGCTCCTGTTGGACAACAGAAACCAAGAGTTGTGTGTGTGGTGGTCAGTGTCATCTGACATCAAGGAGGGCTTCCAAATTGGAAAAACCAAATTAAAAACCTTAACACAAGACCAATGAAGGAACCTCATTTTAAAAATATATTCTTGCAGCATTAGTTTGTCTTATTGATGTGAACCAAATGAAACAAATCTCATTTCCTTCCTTCAAAAACAAATACTCTCAGCTCAATTGCTTACATCTGCATTTCTGCAGAATGATAAACAAGTTATTCTCCAACATCAAAATACCTCTTTCAAGAATTCTTCAACTTCCTGGGTGAAGATTTTTCTCTCTCAAAATTGGAATGAAGAATCCTTTCCATTCATTAACCAAATACCTACTCTAGCACTTCCTCATCTCCAACTGACTTGGATTGCTTCCTGAATCCCAGATTAGGGAAGCCAGCCTGTCCAGAAGAGAAGATGTTCTATTCAGTATCGGCAAATTCTCTACTATCGTTACCATTTTATTAAAGTTTGTGCAGAAACCTCAAAAATGAAATGCAAAGAATATGTAAGTGGGAAATATGACAACATAAGAATGCCTTGGCTAGTTCTGAAATGACTAAGATAGTCTTAATATAAGAATTCACTCACCAAATATGGTTGGTCTCTAGCTCTCCAGATCTTGTATTAAGTTAGCATTAAACAATTACTTATAGGTTTGTTTTTAAACTGGCACCGGCACCCCGGGTTCTAGTCCCAGTCAGGGTGCCAGATTCTGTCCCGGTTGCTCCTCTTCCAGTCCAGCTCTCTGCTATGGCCCAGGAGTGCAGTGGAGGATGGCCCAAGTCCTTGGGCCCTGCACCCACATGGGAGACCAGGAGGAAGCACCTGGCTCCTGGTTTCCGATCAGCGCGGTGCACCGGCCACAGCAGCCAGTGGGGGGTGAACCAATGGAAAAGGAAGACATTTCCCTCTGTCTCTCTCTCTTACTGTCCACTCTGCCTGTCAAAAATAAAAATAAAAATAAAAAATAAAGTGTGCTATACATTAGCATCCTTGCTTTATGCCAAGGAGACCATCATCTAACAAGACTGGTTAGTTAACTACTCATGCATCCAGTTTAAAATATCTTCTGACATTCAGGATATAAGATGTGTTTTCTACTGATATGTTACTAACTTTACTCACTACAGCCAAAATTTTATAAGTATTCTTTTCTTATGGCACAAAACTAATCACAAATATACTCCAAATACATTCATGTGCTCCTGGGTCAGCATGCAAAAGTGCTTTCCGAAAGTTCAGAGTCATCTCTCATCCTGAGCATTCTTGCCCTGTGCCCACCTACTGCCCCACATGCTGACTAGGAGACCCGCTCAGGCCCCTCCCCTCCGGGTCATCTGCACTCTCAGGCTTCATGTTCTGCTGTATTCACCCGCCCCGCACTTCTAAATGCCCGCAAGACCTTCCCAGTGTCACATGCCAACCATGACACAGGACAGGCTTCTCCAGTACCAGCCTGGCTCGTTCCCATCATTCCTTGTTTCTGCCTGCTTTTCCCCATCGCCCGAGTCCTGCACATCCTCTCCTTCTGAGTGTCACCTCCCTACCTGCACGTGCCCTCAGGACAGCTCAATTCCACCTACAGCATGAAAAAGCCACCTCCAACAGGGATCCTGAGCTCTGATGGAGGTCGGGAAGGTAGACTCGGGCACCTGTTACAACGTGGATTCCCCCTTCTCTGATTCAGGGGTCCTGAGAGGCAGAACATCCTTTCACAGGAACCCCTGGAAGGTTTTCCACCACCTAGGCCCATGGGGCTGGCGCTGTGGCCCACAGGCTAAAGCCCCACCTGCAGGGCTGGCATCCCACATCAGAACCCCGGTTCTGCTCCTGGAGCCCTGCTTTCATTCCAGCTCCCTGCTCACACACCTGGCAGAGCAGCACAAGTTGACCCAAGTGCTCCCCTCCCTGCCACCTGTGTGCCAGGCCCAGAAGGTGTTCCAGGCTCCTGGCTTCAGCCTGACTCAGCCTCAGCCAGCATGGGCTTGTGGGAGATTAAATCAGCTCATCAGAGTCATCCTTCTGGATCTCTCTCCCTGTCCCTTCCTCCAACTCTGCCTTTCAAGTCAACAACTGAAAAGAAGAAAAGAGAAGAGAAGAGAAGAGAAGAGAAGAGAAGAGAAGAGAAGAGAAGAGAAGAGAAGAGAAGAGAAGAGAAGAGAAGAGAAGAGAAGAGAAGAGAAGAGAAAAGAGAGGGGAGGGGAGGGGAGGGGAGGGGAGGGGAGGAGAGCGGAGGGGAGGGGAAGGGAGGGGAAGGGAAGGGAAGGGAAGGGAAGGGAAGGGAAGGGAAGGGAAGGGAAGGGAAGGGAAGGGAAGGGAAGGGAAGGGAAGGGAAGGGAAGGGAAGGGAAGGGACAAGACGACATCCTGGGGCGGCGCTGTGGCATAGTAGGTTGAACATCTGCCTATGACATCGAGATACCATATGGGCACCGGTTGGAGTCCCAGCTGCTCCACTCCCAATGCAGCTCTCTGCTAAGACACGAGAAGGCAGTGGAACATGGGCCATGTACTTGGCCCCCTTATCCACGTGGTAGACCCAGAAGAAGCTCCTAGCTCCTGGCTTTGGATCAGCTCAGCACCGGCTGTTGTGGCCCTTTGGGGAGTGAACCACTGGTTTCAAGACCTCTCTGTCTCTCTTTCTCCCTCTCTCTCTCCCTCTCTCTCTCTGTCTCTCTTGCCTCTTTCTCTCCTGTCACTCTGCCAGTGAAGTAAATAAATCAATCTTAACAACAACAACAACAAAAAACCCTGAGCCCAAGCTTAGATGAAAGTGGCTGCACTCCTGGATCGGCAGTGTAGAGCAGTAGGTTAAGCCTCCACCTGCGGCGCCAGCATCCCATATGAGCACTGGCTTGTGTGCTGGCTGCTCCACTTCCATCCAGCTCCCTGGTGATGGCCTGCGAAAGCAATGAAGATGGCCCAAGTCCTTGGACCCCTGCACCCATGCCGCCGGAGACCTGTAGATGCTCTCAGCTCCTGGCCTCCAATTAGCCCATTTGAGGACACTGTGGCCAGTAGCGGATTGAACCAGCACATGGAAGACCTCTCTGTCTCTCCCTCTCTGTGTCTCACTCTACTTCTCAGAGAAAGAAGGAAAAGAGTATTCAAAGCACAGCAGCAGCTTAACTCCTCCCAGAAACTTTTCACAGGAGGTCTTTACTATCGAGAGTACACCCAAATAGCATCTTTTCAGGCTCTGGTTGGGAGACAGGAGAGCTCCCCACAGGGAAGGGCCACGGGCCACTGCCATCTAAACTGCTCGACATCGCCAGTGCTGCCACCGTCAGCACCAACCCCGGCACATGAGCCTGTCCCTCATCTTTCAGGGAAGGACATTCCCACAACAGGGAACTAGCCATTAGCTAACAGGAAGGACACGCACACTATGTGTCCCCACCACGGCCATCTACTCCCCAGACATTCATCACTGAACCACGCCCAACACCACTCCTGATCTCTCCCCACGCCCCTGTCCAAACCCAACACGGAACAGCCCTGGTGTCTAGGGTCTCCTCAGGACGCTGGATGGAAACACTCTCTCACACATGCCACCTATCCCGTCTGGCTTCTCACACTGACCTCCCTCAGGCTCATGGCAGGCCCAGACCCCAGAGATGCCTGGCACGATCCCTACCAGCCCTGGGGAACAATCAGCAAGTGCAGGGCCACGGTAGTCATCACCCTGGTCCTCAGAGAGCCGGCCCTGAGCCCAACCAACTCCCCTGGGAGTCTGACTGAGCTTCAAGAACCACTGTGCACTGCTAAAGCCCCAGATCCTGCAGGACCCAAAGGACCACCCCACGACTCCTCCGGGGTGCAGGCCAGAGCTAGGAGCACTCGGTTCTCCACTGACCATCAGCTCCCTAGAGCAGACAGCCCCAGGTGCACACGGGGCAACTGAGTCTGGGTGGTCGCAGCCTCGTTTTGGGCTTTGAGAGAGAGGAACCACCCTCCAGGTGCCTGTGGCTGGGAGGAGCCACACTTCAGGGGCTGGGACAGGGCTCCCAATGCACAGGGAGCGGCTCCCGGTCGGTCTCAGGGTGTGATGGGAGCTCTTGCTCCTCAGGGTCCACAGCTGGGCAGCTGAGGGCGCCAGCTTCACAGGGACACGATCCCCAGGGACCACACGGGAGGCTGGGGCGTCTTGACAGGGACAATGACCATGCAGGGTGAGAAGCCCTCAAGCAGGGGGGAACAGGTCTAGCCCAGCTGTGACAAAGGCTGGACCCACACCTGCTGGGGCAGGCGGAGGCTTCCCCCTGTTGGTGCGACGGGGGGCAGTGTGCACAGGGCATGGCTTAGAAGTGCAGCAGGCAGCGCCCGCTGGGACTCGGCAGCCATCTTGTGTGAGAGGAGGGGGCTCAGTTGAGGAGCCACAGGAAGTGACCTCACCTGGAGACCTGGGGGGCCCGGCAACAACCCCAACATTCCAGAGTTGAGTCTGAACCAGCTCACCTGGATAGAGTCTCGCAGGAAGATGTTCCTGAGTTGTATCCCGCGATGCCCAAGCCCAGCCCCCAAGAAACCCTGCTGTGGATGCCTCGCCCAGTGGTGGGGACGCTGGGCCAGCCCTCACCCCCGACGCTCCTGGTGCTTCCAACAGAAAACGGCCATGGTGAGTCTGGAAGCAGGACAGGTCTCTGCGGGCCAGGACACCACTGGGAACCCACCCGAAGCCCATAGGCCCCTGGGGGTGGGTGTGGGTGTGGGGGGCAAGGGGCCACTTCCCTCTCAGAGGAGGGAGGCTGGAAGTCCTAGGTGGAGGCAGCCTGAGGCCCAGAGCTCCTGGCTGCGGAGGGATCCAGGGACTGCCTCTTACCTGCCATTCTCTGCTCTTGTCTCCCAGGGCCAGGACAGGTCAGCCTCGCGCCTGGCAATGCACAGAAGGCTGCGGATTGCCAGCAGGCAGGACGTGTGTCAGGCCCCTTTCACTGATGACCTGTGTGTGGTGGGGGAGTGGTCAAACGAGCCCACAGCTCCGAAGCCCCCGTACCGGGCGTTCCCCGGCACACAGAAACTACTGGACGTCCCCCTCAGTCACACACTGTTGGTCAGAGCCCAGATAGAGCCCAGGGGCTCCGCAAATGCCCATCTCACAGCGGAGGAAGTAGGGCCCGTTGACTTCGCCTGTGTCAGTCGTGACCCAGGGTCAGGGCCGGGCCTGGCACCTGACCTCACGGCTGGGGCGGCACAGAGCCCTGATCTCCCAACAACACCCCCGCTGGAGCAGTGCTGGTCCTCCATCGATCAGCGCCACCACAAGGATGCGCGGGGGACAGCTGTGTCCCCGGGGGCCGAGCAGGGCTCAGGGGAGGCCCTGAGAGAAGAGGCTCTGGGGATGGAGGGCCTGGAGCCAGGACTGTACGCAGCAGCTGAAGCCGAGGACGCTGCAGGGGCACCAGATGCAGCACTGGCCCCGGCCTCAGCCCCAGCTCCGCAAGTCCCTTCTGCTGCAGCCCCAGTGCCACACCTGGCCTTCCCCGCCCCCGTCGTCCTGTATTTCTCTTTATTCCTCCCCACTCTCTTCCTTTTCTCCACCTTATTGTCCCTGAACCTCAATAAAATGTAAGTTATTACCCACTGTGGAATGTACAATTTGCACCCTGCCAGCTCCCCAGGCCGTGCCCTCCCCACCCCACTCTCCCTGCACCATGGCTCCAATGCCCGGGACCTGCATCCTCTGCAGAGGACACGGGCACCTCCCCAGGGGCAGAGCCAACGTTCCCCGTTTGGACAAACAGCACCACACGCTGGGAAGGCCAAGGTAAGCAAATAACAGGGCGACGCTGCATGGCTGGGGCAGTGCCTCCTCATGCTCAGGGATGCAGACTCTGAGGTCACAGAACGGACCTGCCGGGGGTGCTGTCCCCACAGCCTCAGTGTCCTCATCTGTGCAATGGGAAGGCAGCCTGCCACAGCCATCACCACATCAGGGAATGCGATGTTCTGCACCTCCCTGCACACAATGGGAGCTCACAGCTTCAGTTTGAAGTGTGCACAGGGAGTGGGTGAGAGATTCTTAACTGAGGGCACAAGATCAGGTCCAGCATCATAAACACCCAGAAGCAGTCACAGTATCTGTCCCTGTGCTCAACAATGGGTCACTGGTAACTAAAGTAGAGCAAGGATTTGCCTACTGCACAGGAGACTGTGGGGCCTTGTCCAGGACCCCATGTAACCCAGACTGCCTGGTGTGCAGGAGACATGGGTGGTCTTGGCTGAGAAGATGGAGACACAGAGGATGTCCCAAGGAGAGTGACCATGTTCCACTGGAACAGGCTGTGTTTCCATAGGGAAGTGCACCCCAGGCTTTCATAATCTTCCACTGCCGTGTGGTTCTGGCTTACAGACGAAGAACCTCGCAGTCCCTGAGAGCCCACAGGTAGAACGCAGTGATACCGATGAACTGAGGGACACTGTTGACCTCTGGGGACCAGCTGCCCTGCCTACAGGTGGACTGAAATGGGTCTAACAGACATGTGTGCACCAGCAAGAGCTCTGTCACCCAGGATTTCCCTCTCCCCAGTGCGCCAGCCTCAAGTTCACATAGCAGAACCAGGAAGACCGACATCTGGACCTGGAAAGTCTTCTGTATTTCCGTGGTGATCTAGAGGTTGTTGTGCACATGGGGGCCTGGGCTACATCAGTAAACAAAGAGAAGTTCCTTTCTGTCTACTCACCCCTGATCAGGTGTGAAGACTTGCGCATCTGCGCAGGAGACATGAGCCGGCCCAGAGAAGGGAGCATCCTGGGCAGACTTACAAACACAGCAAATGATGCTCTAAATACCTAATGGCCCAGCAGAAAATGAGCTTCCAGGCCTCTCATTTACATGTTCACCTCATCCACTCCAAAACATAACTCAAAATAAAGCATCTAAGCATAAATGTTAAAAGTCAAAAATATAAATCACTTAGAAGAAAACTTACAAAATCTTGACAATTTTGAGTGACCCGCAGATTTTTGATACATTATCACAACTATGATACATAATAAAAAGATAAACACTAATTTCTCCAAATTGCAAACACTTCTGATTCAAGAAACACATTATCAAAGTAAAAAAAAGATCACACTGATTCAGACAAAATATTTTAAAAGCATGTATCTGATAAGATCCTCTGTCCACAAAATATAAGGAACACTTACAATTGAACAATACGAAAATGAACAACCCAAACCACCATGCGTCAAATATTTGAATATGCATTTCTTCTAAGATAAGTACAGTAAAAGTTGCCCAACATCTTCGGGCCCCAGACAAAAGCAAATGAAAGCCACAATGTGACACCAACTCTCCCCCACTTGAGTGGCAGGAGTTTAAACAATGGGGAGGAACCAGAGTTGTAAAGGATATGGACAAACAGACCTCACCCATTGATGCTGAGAATGTGAAATGGTGCAGCCACTGTACAAATCAAGCAGTTGTCCAAATGGAGATATGAAGAGTTGCTGTTGGACTCAGCACCTAGCTCATACTCAAGATAAATGAAAATACTTGTCCCTAAAAAAAGTGTCAAGGTAGACATAGGTTGTTATCTGTTAATAACAACTTTGAATGTAAATTGGTTAAATTCCCCACTTAAAGGATAAAGACCGGCTGAGTGGATAAAGACCAACACTCAATATACTGCCTGGAAGAAACTCATTTCAGACACACATTACATCAGGATAAAAGAATCTGTCAGAAAGAGCATCTAACAACTGGAAATACATACATGCACCTGAAAACAACACCACCTAAGCATGGAATACAAACAATATTGGTTCTAAAGGGAGGTAGAGACCCCACAACAATAGGAGCTGGGGACTTCCACATCCCACCTGTCAATGGACAGATCATCTAGACAGACAACCAGCAAAGAAGCACTAGACTTAAGAAGCACTACACACCAAATGGACTTAACATTTGTGGAACGCTGCAGAATATGCATTCTTCCCCTCAGCACGTGGAACATTCTCCAGAAGAGACCCTACATTCGCCCACAAAACAAGCCTCAACTCATTTTAAAAAATCAAAATCACCTTTTCGCAGGCCATAATGGAATAAAATATTAGTAATCAACCAGAGGAATTGTAGATATCAGCCAAATGCATGGAAATCAAACACCATGTTCCTGTCCAATCAATGGATCCCTTTTACCACTCTCCTCAACACACAACTGGGAGTGCTACCCAGTACAATTTAGCAAGAGAAAAAAAAAATAGCAGCATCAATTTGGAAACAACAAAGTCAAATAGTCCTTACTTGCAATCTATATGATCTTATATATAGGAAAATTTAAAACTTCATCAAAGAGTTAAAAGAATTCAATAAAAATGCAGGATACAGGATCAGCTTACAAAAACCAACAGCATTTCAATACCCTAGGAACAAATCAGATGAAAAGAGATCAAGAAGGCAACCCAGTGGTAGAACAAGGAGTTGATAGAAATTGAAGAGATGACTAAAAAGTGCAAAGTCATCCCATGGTCATGCATTTGAAGAACTAGAATGTTTAAATGTCCAACTGCTACAGACACAATGTAATTCCTCTCACAATACCAATGACATTCTTCAAAGAATAAGAGAAAGTATTTGCAAGTTGTTCCCCTGATGAGATTAAGGAACTCAACCCAAAGGTCCCCCCACAAAAATGCAATTAAAAATGAGCTAATTATCTCAGTAGATACATGTCAGAAGAAGATATACAAATGGCCAAAAACTACATGAAATAATGCTCAATCATATTAATCATCAGGGAATTGGAACTCAAAACCTCAATGAAAGATTCTCTCTCCCAGGTCTGACCAGAAAAAAACACAATGAACAAATTCAAGGACATGGAGAAAGGGGAATTCTCACACACTCTGGACAGGAATGTCCATCAAAGCAGCCCTTGAGGCAAACAGTATGGTGTTTCCCCAAAACACTAGAAATAGAACTGCCATATGATCCAGCAATCTGTCTGTGCATATACATCCAAAGGAAAGGAAACCAAATGTCGACAACATAGTTGCACGCCACGTTTACTGCAGCACTGTTCATGAAAGCCAAGGTATGGAGTCAACCTAGACACTCTATTGGTAGATGAACTGATAAAGAACACCTGGTTACATATGCATAATGGAATAATACTCAGCCATAAAAAAGAACATAGCCATGTCATCTGCAGCAACATCCATGAGCCTGGAAGGTATTGTGGGTTTTTCTGTTTGTGTATGGTTTTTTTCGGAGGGAGAAGGATTTTATTTATTTGAGAAGTTGAGTTCCAGACAGAGGGAAAGACAGACAATGGTCTCCCATACACTGGTTCACTCCTTAAATGGGTACAAAGCCAGAGCTGAGCCGATCTAAAGCCAGGAGACAGAAGCCTCTTTCGTGTCTCCCAGGTGGGTGCAGGAGTCCAAACACTTGGGCCATTCTCCACTGCTTTTGCAGCAGAGAGCTGGATTGGAAGAAGAACAGCTGGGGCATGAACCAGCACCCATTTGGCATGCCAGCACCACATGGGGAGGGTTAGCCCACTACATCACAGTGCTGGCTCCAGGGAGGACACTGTATTGGTTAAACAAGTCAATCGCAGGAGGAAAACTACTGCATGTTCCCATTTACGTATGAAATCCTAAAAAGTTGATCTCACAGAAGTAGGCAAATAGAACAGAGTTTACCAGAGGTTGGAAAGGGGAGGGGGGAGTGGAGGGAGGATGGTGGATGGGTACAGAGCACAGTTCACTGTGAAGAGCAATGTCAAATGTTCTGCCACACCGTAAGGTAACCAATGGAAAGGTAATTAATTATGTGCCTCACAATAGCTAGTAGAGGAGATTCTGGATGTTCCCAACACAAATGATGAGTATGTTTCAGGTGACGGATATCTTAATTAACCTGATCAGATCATTATATACCATATATTTACATTGAAATACCACACTGTACCCCATAAACATGTACAATTATATGTGTCAATTATGAATAACCATACAGATATTCTTTTTCAAAAATGAGTCTAGATGCTCCTAACTGCATCATTCATAATAACCAGCAAGCAGAAGCCATCAAGTGGCCAGCAACTGATGTACGAATAAACATATGGTCTCTCCTCAATATAGACAACTCTCCACCCCACAGAAGGGCATACTGTTCTAACACTCCCTATCCAACTCCGGAGCCCTGAAGACATGTGGCTCTGGGAAGGTAGAGAGAGGCAAAGGCCTCATATAGCATGACACCATAAACACACATGGGACATTTGTGAAAGTGAGCAGACACATGTCTCAAGGGCCTGGAGGCGGGACTGAGAACTGAGTGCCAATAGGCAGGAGGTTCTTTAAGTGTTTGGGGAATGTTCCACAGCTACACTGTGCTGATGGCTACACAACCTATACATATATTAAAGTCACTGACATGGACACAAAAGGACATACATCATGTTCTGTCAATTGTAGGTCAAGAAACCTGTCCACAGAAAGTGATCAGAGTGATCCAGAAGCGACTGTTCCTTCACTTGTGTGGGCACCATGCCAGTTGACCACCCTAGGGCCAGAAGGATGCTGATGCTGAGGTCAAGGTCTTCTTGGAGACTGGAAGAGGATCTCACAGCACAGAGCCTGGCAGAGGGGAGAGACAGAGCAGTATCTTCACCATCCAGGGCAGTTAACATGAGGTCTGGATTCAGTGACAGTCCCTGACTTACAGCCCAGAGGCCAAATCCTGCTCTGGGACACTAGCCTCTTCACTGCTTAGGCTTTGTGCCTGGGGAGCCTCAACTGCGACACAGAACCTATACCAGTGTTGGGAAGAACAAATTTATTAAATGAAAAGCACCTAGAAGAAAACATGGTACCAATGAGCACAGAACATACTCATCAATGCTGTGGGTTATTAATACTGGTTTCAAAAAAGAAATGAAGGGACCGGTGCTGTGGCATAGCGGGTAAAGCCTCCGTCAGCAATACCAGCTTCCCGGATGAGTGCTGGTGTAGTCCCAGCTGCTCCTCTACCAATCTAGCTCTCACCTGTGGTCCAGGAAAGCAGTAAAAGATGGCACAAGTCCTTGGGCTCCTGCACCCTCGTGGCTGACCTGGAGGAAGCTCCTGGATCTTGGCTTTGGATCAGCACAGCCATGGCCATTGTGGCCATCTGGGGAGTGAACCAGTGGATGGACAACTACTTTCTCTCTGCCTAACCTTCTCTGTGTACTTCTGACTTTAAAATAAATAAATAAATCTGTGAAAAGTAAAGAAAACAGAAGACAAACTGAAATGTAAGATCTGAGCCTTTGAAACAATTAGAAGAAAACACAGGGGAACTGCTTCCGGACAGTGCCATGGGCAAGGATTTCTTAGATCAGACCCCAAGAGCATAGGAAACAAAGCCAACCAGCAGACAAATGGGATTTCACCAAATTAAACAGCTTTTGTACAGCAAAGAAACAAGTCTACAAGCCATCCATCTGACATAGCTGTTAGTAAAGTCAACATAAAAACAACTAAACAGCAAAAACAAGAAACAACAAATAAGTCAGACTTAAGAGTCTCAGTTAGAAATAGACATTTCTTTTTTTTAAAAAAAAAAAGATCTATATATTTACTTGCAAATCAGAGTTACACAGAGAGGGGAGAGGCAGAGAAAGAAAGGACTCCCATCCGATGGTTCACTCCCCAGTTGGTAGCGACAGCCGGGGCTGCGCCGATCCGAAGCCAGGAGCTAGGAGCTTCCTCTGGGTCCCCTACGTGGGTGCAGGAACCCAAGGAACTAGGCCATCCTCTACAGCTTTCCCACACCATAGCATATAGCTGGATCAGAAATGGAAAGCCAGGTCTCGAACCAGCGCCCACATGGGATGCCAGCACTTTAGGCCAGGATATCAACTCGCTGCGCCACAGTGCTGGCCTCGGAAATAGACATTCCTTAAAGTAAGACATGTCAGTGGTTCTCCTGTTCCACAGCACTCAAGGGAACTACAGATAATGTGAAATACGGGACAAAAGTGCTCTTCACTGATCTCAGAGAGATACAAAGCAAAACCACAATAGGATACCAAAGGAATGAACGATAACTAGTGAGGATGTGTGTGGAGGGGAGGGAACACTTGGCACTCTGTGGGTGGGAATGTAGATGTGGTAAAGAGTAAGGAAGTTGCTCAATAAACAGAAACTAGACCTACCATCCACTCCAGCAACCCTACTGCCAGTGTACAATAAAGGGGAAGGCAGTCAGTCTGGGGAAGAGAGATCTGTGCCCCCAGTTTTACTGCAGTCCTGTTCCCAGTAGCTAAGGAATGCAAACAACCTACACATCCATCCACCATGGATGGAAAAAGAAAAAAAGGGGTACGTGTACACATAGGAATACTACTCGGCTATAAAAAGGGTTGAAATCTTGTCATTTGTGGTACCATGGGAGGATCTGGAAATCACTGGGTTAAGTGAAATCAACCAAGCACAGAAAGACAAACACCACATGACCTCACTCACATGTGGAATCTGCAAAGTGGTGATGCCCTGGAGGCTCAGGGCACAACGGCAGTTGTCAGAGGCCAGGAGGAAGGGATGAGGGCAGTGGACAGAGATGGGCTAGTGTGAGTCACAGCTGATGGAGCATGAGTCTCTGTGCTTCTGCTGCATTGGAGAGGACAAGGCTGATGCCCTGTGTATCTCCCTAGGAATGCAGATACAGCCCTGCAGTGTGGCGTTTGTTTCCCCGCAGGAACAAGCCCAGTGAACTCAGGGGGACAGAGGAGGTAGAGGTGGGGAGCAAGGGCAGGTCAGGAGCTACAGGCTCAAGGTCTCTCCTGAGGTTACATGGTGCCATCTGGTGTGCTGCCGTCTCAGTTCCTTGTGGCTGTAGGGCTGCATCCCTGTTTTATGCCTGGCCTGGGTGGTTTGCTCGGATGCTCCTGTGGGGTGAGCTCATGTACGGTCAGGTTCTTAATCAAGTCCAGGGGAGTGTCAGGTCCCCTCAGGTCCTGCCTGCCTCACTCAGTGTCACACACATCGTCTCCCTTTACACTGACACAGTCGCTGATTCAGGGCCCTCCACCACAGCTGCAGAGTCTGTCCCACGATGGGATACCACAGGAGAATGACACTGTGGGGTGAGACCCAGGATCAGGTGTCACCCGTGCGGCATGAGAAGGTATCCTAGGGTAGGGGGCTGGGCAGTAAGAGCCAGGAGGAGAGCAGGTCAGGCTGTCCAGGGAGAAGCAGAAGGGGGCCCCCAGCAGGCAGGCTGTGCTGCCAAGGAGCAGGGAGCCTGGACAGAGACACCTCCCAGGATGCAAAATAGCTCAGCCCCTCTCAGACTGCCATCAAGAAGATCCAAAGGTGTGCCCTCCAGTCAGGGAGCCACAACGTGAGACCTCAAGGCTCAGTAGGCAGAGAAATGAGGCTGGAGCAGAAGTGACAGTGGCGAAAGATCCGCAGACCCAAGGCCTGGACAGGAGTCTCCAGGATGCACGGCAGACCCATGCCAGCGAGGAGATGTCCCCAGATGTCACTATCCCAGCACCTGCGGGCCAGACCTGATACAACACCTGTTTGCTTCCTTTAATCGAGCAGAGTCCACAAAACACAGAATTTTAGAGCATGCAGCTCAGCTACATTAACAACATTCCCATGGCTGGACAACCCTCACCATCCTGTCTCAATCAGGGTCCCAGACTGCCTTCCTTGGCCTGTGCACTACTCAGCCTGCTGTCCGCTCCCACTGATCCCGATGAGCCGTACAAGCTGAGGCAGGACACAGGCAGCTGGGCCTGGGTGTCAGGGCATTCGTATGTCAACAGGACAGCACGGAGCCCACTCGCAACCCTATGTGCCACTCTGGATGTCCGGTACACTCAGGCGCTGCTGAATGGAGACTCCGCCTTTCAGTTTGGTTTGTCTTTGCCTTTTTCTTAATAAAACTGCAAACCTCCAAATAATAAGAAAAAATACAGTCAAAGAAATGTCTACTTATTTTCACCTACTTGAAAGGTAGAGAGAGAGACACACGGAGAGAAGTCTCCCATTAACTGGTGCACTTCCCAAATGCACACAACCACCAAGACAGGACCAGGTGAAGCCAGGAGCCAGAAACTCCATCTGCGTCTCCCATGTGGGTATCAGAGGCCCAGGGACTCAAGTCACCGAATGCTCCCTCTCAGTGCATCCAAGAGGAGCTGGATCAGAAGCAGGGCAGCCAGGTCTTCACCTGGCACCCAGATAAGAAATGGGGTTGCCCCAAGGGGAGGCTTAACCCTCTGTTCCTTGACAGCCTCCAATTTAGTTCGTATTCTGACCAAGAATTAGAAACTATTAGGTGCACTGGTCAAATGAGCTTCCACTTTACTTTTTTCCTATGGGTACTATTTCTTTTAAAGATTTATTTGGTTTATTTCATAGAGTTATGAAGAGATGCAGAGGCCAAGAGAGAGAGGTCATCCCACTAGGTCGCTCCCTAAATGACTGCAAAAGCCAGAGCTGAGCCAACATGAAGCCAGGATCCAGGAGCTGCTTCCAGATTTCCCTCATGGGTGCAGGGGCCCAACGACTTCTGCCATCCTCGGCTGCCTGTCACAGGCACATTAGCAGGGAGCTGGACTCGAAGTGCAGCACCCATATGGGATGCAGGCACTGCAGCCCAGGGATTTAACCCTCTGAGCCACAGTGCAGGCCCCATCTATGAGAATGTTAACCATATAAGTTGCAACATAGATTCTAAATATTAACTGCATACAAATACACAATGCTTAACTTGGGCACTTTCAAATCTATTTCTATAAAAATACATGCCCCCTTTATAAACAGGTTCCCCATTACAGAGATGAAAACTCACTTCATTTCTATATATGTAAGCAGTTTAAGAATACTGCTGAGGATCAGGTCATTTTTTTTCCCCAAAAACGTTCTAAAGATGTCCACAGGACAAAAGAGGATTCACTACATGCCTGCTGACTTAACCCTTGGTTCACTGCCCTCCTTCACAGGTATGAGATCACCCTGGATAATCTTCCCAGGGAATCAAAAATGCAATCTGTCCTCTCGTGCTATCAGAACAACCGCGGAAAGCACACTGGGGACACTCAACCAACACCAGTGCTCACGTGACTGAGGCAGTCGTCTTGGACAACAAAGAAAGACTTCCATCCAGGATCCAGAAAAAGCAGGAGGCTGGGAGATGAAGAAGTTCTGGAAATGGGGCCCGTGTTGTGGTACACTGGATAAAGCCACAGCCTGCAAACCCTCACATCCCATGTGGGCACCGGTTCCTGTCCTGGCTACTCCAATTCCAATCCAGATCCCTGCAAGTGGTCTGCAAAAAGCAGAGGAAGATGGCCCAAGTACCTGTGCCCCTGCAACACACACAGGGTACTGGGCAGAAGTATCTGGCTTCAGCTTGGACCAGGGAAGCCACTGCCACCATCTTGGGAGTGAACCAACAGATGGAAGATATTCTCTCTGTCTCTGTCTTTTCTGGAACTGCGACTTTCAAAATCATAAATAAATCTTGTTATTTTAAAGATTTAGAAATTCTAGAGAAGCAGATAAGCCTCAGATGGCAGATTTCCCATGCAGGGTTCTCAACACAACAAAAGCATATGGAAGAATCACAGAGCGCAAGGGCAGCGCAGCCATGTTCTTGTCAGCCCTTCAGGGAGAACCCTATGAGAGGAAGTCACGCATCGCCAACAGGATGCACACCCGGCACTCACCCCCTGTCCCTCCTACACACCCAGCCCTGCTCCTCAGCCAGCTCCCTCCATGGCCTAGCTCCTCCAAGTGTACCCTGTACTTTGGTTAATATCGACACTTGTCCTTCCCTAAGTAATACAGCAGGTGGACGAAGACCAAAAACTTGAGTCTGTTCCTCCCGTCATTCTCTCCACAAACTCTGCACATTCAGGTCATTCTCATGCCTCCATGTCCAGACTACAGATGCCAAATGGCCCACAGGACAACAGCAAGAGACTCAGGAGGCAGCAGCCCTGAGTGTCCACACATGAGACACAGCTCCTGATCCGCTGGGGGCTTGCTCTCTACAGGAACTGAGCCTGGTGGCCCAGGGCCCATAAGTTATTCGGTGGTGACCCCCAAATCTCCTGCTGTGGGCTGCAGACACACACCACAGTGGAGACTGGGGAGTGACTGTCCTGGTGAGACTGGAAAGAGTCTGAGGTCTGAAGGAGGAAGATTCTGAGCCAAGGCTCCCAAGTGAAGCCCTGCTCCCCACTCACACACACCTGACCAGCGTCCTAATGCACTCACGGCCAGCTGACCCCTGCTCAGACTCCCAGCATGCTGGGTGGACTCCCTTCAGCTCAGCTCCCAAGACCACCACTCTCTGGCCCAGTGTTCCTACCCAGCCTGACTGCTTCCCCCATGAGTGCTCCCACCCTTCAGCAGAGATCCCTCCTCTTCCTCTCCCCAACACCGGGCTTGCTGTCCCCAGAGGCCCTGCCACCTCCTCTGCCTCACTCGGGCAAAACACCCACAGCAAACACCAGCACAGCCCTTAGCATGGCCTGGCCCTGAGGCAAGCACTCACCCAGAAATGCAACAGACTCTAATGAAGTGCTATGGATACCACTGAGGAGAATCCCACAGGACTCCCAAAAATGAGTCACAGATCACTGCCCACCCAATGATTAAAAGGCTCTGGACTGTGGAGAAAGCCACTGGTAGCCCCAATAGAGAGTTATAGCTCACTGCTGCCCACAAACAAGCAAAAATAGGAAATAAAAATGGAGTCACTTATGCTAAGCCAGAAGCTGATGACATCACTTATGTCAAGCTCAGCGCTTGCCAGAAAGATGCTCCTCATCAGACTGAACAGACATCCCTGGGCAGTCTGATAACCTGTACGCAACAGACGACAACCTCAAGTTACCTTCCTACTCACACAGGGATTGGCTGCACCCCAGGAATACTGCAGATACACCCTGTCCTAAACAACAGATTGGTGGCACCCCGGGAAACTCCCAGAGGGAGCACAACTGATTGGTGACACCCTACCGCTCCTGGAGACTCTCCCTTCAAAATGACAAGGATAAAAGGATCATGGTCCCGGTGTCTGTGAACCTCTGGATCTTCACACATTCAGAGCTGAAGAGGCAGCCCGTTACACATGGATCTGTAATGGCACAAGATGACAACCGATCAAGGGCCCAGTGCTGGTGAACCTCTGGATCTCCTTACACATGGAGCTTAAGAGGCAGCTCACTAGCCCCCTTGCTAAGCAACACACAGAGACTACAGGACCAAACTCCAGTGGAGCCACTCCCTCACCTGGACCCCTTATCAGCCTGTTGCCTGGCCTGACCACACAGCTGGACCAGACCTCTCAGCAGGGGACCTCTCCAACTCCTTACCTTGTCATTCCCCTGGGAACTCCGGGCTTCTGCTCAGAGTGACAGCCATCCCACTACTGCATGCCTGTAAGTGACTGTTCTGAGATCCATCTCTCCGAGTGGTAATGAGACTCTGGACTCTGGACTTTGAACTTTCACTTCTTGGGAATGTGATAGGAACCTTAAGAATGCAGCATTTATAATGATATTAGCCATATGTAATAGGAAGGAATGTGCCTCGACCCTATGATTAAGAATGTCTTCTGCTTCGCTGTACTTACATTATTACAGTTGGACTGCCTTTGAGATTGCTTGATGCCAGGTGTGTGTTATGATGTGTGGAGTAATGAACATAACTACAGAGATTGGTTTGCAGTGGGAAAGCCCTAGTGTGAATTGGAGTGAGCAATAAAAAGCCTTTCATTGGGAAGACAGTGTCGTGTCCGTGTGTTCCTTCTTCCCTATGCTCCGACAATGCACCCTTGAGCCCTGTCGAAATGCGTGACAGCAAACACTCACAACGTACCACCACCACTGCTAAACTCGGGAGACACCCACACTGTACATTCACTCCATTACAATTAGTAACACCTCTACAGCACACCCTACCCCACAGGTCCCACAACTCTCAGGTGGACGCGGCTCCCCCACTACTGCAAAAACCATCTCCACAAGCCACTGCCACTTCTACAGATTCCTCCAAGTAACTCTAAAAGTAAGGCAGTGCTATCCAACTCTGCCAGACCACTCTTCCAACTCCTGGACCCTCAGCTCCAGGGCAATCTCTAGGAATTCACCCTACTCAGATACCCTTTTTTATCCTCTGTTCACATCTCTCACTTTAAAGCACTGTACCGCGTTGCTATCTTTTGTTGTGATATTAGCCCTAGACTTTGTCAGAAACCAGCCAAACCGAATGGACCCATAGCAGAAGACTTCTCTCGGCACTCTCTTATCTCTTCTGGGTTGCATGCTTTACTACGGTCTGCTGCTTCTAACCTGCTGCCCTTTTTGTGGTCCCCAAATCTATATATCTCTCACATCCTCCCAAAGCCTCTACACAGCTCTCATCAATGCTTCCTCTCATCTCTTCTCTGAACATAACCCCACTATCGCTTCATGCGGGATCTGTACACACTCTTCCCACTTCCCAGCCAATCTGGACAAAGGCCACAGGACTGAAGGGATACCCTGTACTTTCCCCAAAACAGGAAGAATTCAACCAACCTTATTTACCTATCAAAGGCATGTTCTGTGCTTTGCTGACAGGTCAAGCCCTTAAATGCATCCTACGTGCTCCCTTCCCTTTTTCCATGAAGTAGGATCACTGTCCCACAAACTCTTTAATTGGACGATTACTCTCCCAGCCTTCCCTGTTTCCTCCATTTCCTTCCCCTACTCCCACAGGTTAGAAAAATTAGCCACAAAGGCAAATACTCCCACTCTACCTGAACCATCACTGTCAGGACCCAGCCCAAGGATGCATTGGTGAGCATGCGGGGGACCATAAATAGAAGCATTCTTGCTCTGTGGCATCCAGGTGTACAACTGTCTTCCCATGAACTGGAGAGGCACGTGTCCTCTTAGGTTCCTATTTCACCCTTTCTCCTATACTCTCAACCAGACTTGATGTCCCATACCTCGAACACCCTGTGTCAAGAGTGACTTGGACTTAGCAACCCTTCTTTCTTGTTGGGTGTTTGTTGCCAGGGATTGGGCCAGGAGCAGCCAGACTGGCAATTTCAGGAGACAAGACAAAGAAATACAAAGAATTATGTCTCACTCTCAAAGAAAACATAAATGACCCAGCACCACACCTGTCTCACTTCCAAGAACAGGTAGATTCCTGTCAGCAGTGGTCCTGCAAAATCACTGAGGATTTAGACGTCCTCAGCTCCATAAAAGGAGGACTTTGCCTCTGGGTAAAGAGTGTGGCTTGTGGTCAGTGCCACCATAGCTCAATAGGATAATCCTCCACCTGCTCGCCGGCACACCAGGTTCTGGTCCCGGTTGGGGCGCCGGATTCTGTCCCAGTTGCTCCCCTTCATTCCAGCTCTCTGCTGTGGCCCAGAAGTGCAGTGGAGGATGGCTCTAGTGCTTTGGCCCTGCACCCACATGGGAGACCAGGAGGAACCACCTGGCTCCGGGTTTCAGATCAGCGTGGTGTGCCAGCCACAGCGGCCATTGGGGGGTGAACCAACAGAAAACGAAGACCTTTCTCTCTTTCTCTCTCTGTCCACTCTGCCTGTCAAAAAAAAAAAAAAAAGTGTGGCTTGTACACCAGTCAGTCAGGTGCTGTGAGAGATGCTATTGAGCACATTGAAAAGCATGCTAATAAAATGTAAGAATGCATTACAATACCCTTGCCACATTTTAGCCATCTTTGCCACTCTGGGTAACTTTTCTACTGCTTTCTTTTTCCCTCATAATCACAGTGCTTTATTCTTATGATATATAATTACACATTTCAAAAGTGCTCACAGGAACCAGTGATTGCTAAATACCAAGACATCCCACAGGAACATCACAAGACTGCTCTTCTTCTCCAGTCACTCTGGACTACAGCCCTGCATCAGCAGGAAGTGGCCAATAGGACACCAGCACCCATCTCTCTCTGTCCTGGGAGTAGGAATACAGGACCTTGAGCAACATCATGGGCAGAAGAGATGTCGTGTTACAGCCACATCACTGCCTCTAGAGTTCAACCATTAGCCCCAGCCCTCTGGAAGGTTGAAAAAGCCAAGGCAAAACAGCTCAGCTCTGTCTAATCCCTGCCCAGCCTGAACCAAAAGTACCCAGGCTAGATAAGCCCCAGTCTCTACCAGAACGTGTCCCAACCCTCGCTAGTAGTGGGCCCTCAGGTCTGTCTCTGAATAAACAGGCTCTAGCTACTGAGTTCGTAGTTTGTAGTCTGTCTTCCCTGTGTCTTGTGCATATTGTCTAAAACACACCATCAGGGAAATGAGCAAACCAGACAACACCAGCATTCAGTCCTCGGTCAGTGGAAACCATTAGATGGATTCCCAGTAAAGGAACATTCCGTGTGTTTGAGTTCAGTTGCTTATTCATCCACTGATCCACTCCCCACACACATGCAATGGCACCAGGGGCTAGCTAAGACCAGGAAGTCACCCCAGATCTCCCTGACAGGTGGCAGTAACCCAAGCATTTGAGCCTTAACCCCCCAGGATCTCTTTAGCAGGAAGGTGATGCACATGAAACCCAGGCACTCTGATACTCTGATGTCCCAACCACAAAACACAATGCTCACACCCCACTTTTATTCCCAAATAAAACACCACTCACCTGGACGGATACTAAAATGTCCTGCCAACAACACCTCAGCCAGCACACGTCTGGGCTAAGACTTCAACTCAGATGAGACTGAAACCGCAAGTTGTAACTGGGAACCTATAGGAGGAAAACACCCTCGTGTTTCAACAGGCCTTGGAGAACCTAAGAATCAATTCACACCTACCAGATGACAAAGAGAAAGATGTCTGCTGCTAGCAACACAAACTTTGGGATTTTCTACTGAGTCCACCGTGACCTCAGCCATAAGACCAAAAGGGCCTCACTTAGAAATGAAAGCTTGTAAGGGCTGGGCCCTGTTGGCAACCAGTCCTCTGCCTGTCACGAGCTGTTCAACCACAGCCCTGACACAGACAATAAAGATGCTTCCTGCTCCCCCTCTTCCATGGCTTATAAAGGAAAGGGGACCCCTAAAGTGAAAGTAGGGCAATGCCAGGGCTGAGAAATGATCAGCAAGGGGGCTCCAAAATCAAGTCCACTTGCTGTGCTGTGGCACACTGTCCCCTAAACTGCTCCAGGCTACTTGGAAAAAAAAAAAAAAAGAGGGTTCCTTTTTGTATGTAGGATCCAAACTGAGGAGGCCCTCCCTTAGTACCATAATGGGGAGGTGGAGGGCTCAATCTAAGGCGCTGTGGAAGAGGTAGCTGTGATCCAGACACGCACCCTTGAGGGGCAGCCAGGGCCTCCACCAAGCCCACCATCAACACCATGACCTCCCCTGGGAGTCAGGAGCCACCAAGAAATGAAATTGCCTGACCGCAGATCAGGGCGGTCAGCTCAACCTGTTAGTGCTCATCACCAATTTCATAGTGTCCCATGTCTACAGGGAAATACACTTCATTGTGTCTCTTCATTCAAAATAGGCCCAGCACTCAATGTCCAGTCTACCATTGCTTTAAGAAAAACAAAGAGCCAACTGCAGTCCCCTCCCCTCGTCCCCACCCTCCCAGGGAGCAGCCCCAGAGCACGTGGGCCTCAGAGGCTCTAATTCAGCCCCTTCCCAAGAAGAGCTCACTGCCCAGAGAGGAGGGGAGTGAGGCCTTCCAACCAGGCTCTGCTGGGGGGGGGTGTTTATCCAGATGCCCACCAGGTGCAGGCCTCTTTCTGCTCTCACCCAGACAGAGCACCTCCATCCCACAGCCTTGCTTTACCCTCTGTAATATTAAGGTCTGATGGAGACTACGCATTGGCCTCCTTGCCACTCTAAATGTCTGTGGCCATTTTGCTTGCATGTCCCCACATCTCTGGGAAGAGCAGATCCTCCCTTAAAGTAGACAACGCCCACCCAATCCCACTTACTGCTGAGAGGCACCAGAGCTTTTCTGGAATCCAGGCTGAGCCCTTGCCCCACCCTCTCCCAGGGCCTCATTCTAGACCCAGCCCCCTCCTCAGACAGCCAGCCTGGCATTTAATCCTCCCTGCACACCTGGCCACAGGAGAGACAGGCCTCCAGTCAGCACCTGAAAACCCCACCTCTCTCCCAGCCAGCAGGGGTCTACACCTTCCTGCAGAGAAGAAGGCCCTGCAATCCCTGAAGGGAAGTGGCTGCATGCTCGGCCCCACCGCAACTGTGCAGGAAGAGCCCAGCAGGTCGGCCAGCACTTACCGGTGGTCCGGGGGCGGCACAGGCCGGGGACAGGTGCCAGGCGTGGGCACTGCAGACACAAAGGCGCTATGGCAGTTTCGGCGTCTGGGATGCCAAAAGAGGCTTCCAGCGCCTAGGAGCACAGGAGAGAGCAACTCCATGCTCCCTGGGCACACAACATAAAGGTCCTGAGCCCAGAGTCCGCCACCAGCTTTCGACCGCCAGGGGGCGTCTGCTTCAGCATCATTGCAGGCCACTGGCAACTGACATTTACAGGGACCCCGCAAGGCAGCAGAGGTTTCAGGAATCCAGAACCCTGACCTCAGTCCCCAAAGCCGGGTTGGGGTGTAAAGTCCCCCATCGACCGCGGTGCTGAGGGTAAAGCAATGCAAGCAGCAGCCGCGGGACTCGGCCCAGGAAGCCACCTGGAGCTGGCATCCCAGCCCCTCATCTGCGAGCGCCATTCGGGGAGGGGTGCGGGGAGTGCCCCAGCTTGGGGGCCTGCGTGTGGGCTGTAAATGCCGACTACTCTGTTAGAAACTTCTAATAAAGTATTTAGGGGGAAAGCTTCGGATACCTCCAAGGACGTCTGATGAAGAAAATGTTTCCAAAATGGCGTCCTGGAGGGAGGAAAGGACGCCATCGTCATGGCGGCCTCCTCTTTCCGTTACCCGCTGCTGTGGCCCATTCGGGACTCGCCAGGGACGCTGGGAGGCCGCACATCCGGGTGTCCACAGTCAGGGTCCACTGGCTTCAGGCGTCCCCACATAACCTAGTGAAAAGTAGGCCATGGGAAGAAGGGTTCCCCCAAAGAAACTACCCCCATCATCTGCCTGGGCTTCTGCAGCAGGGGGAAGGGCATGGCCAAGGCCAGCCACAGACCAGAGGGCCCGTCCTGCTTCCGCCCGGGCCAATCTTCATACTTCCTCAGTTCAGCAAATGGCGGCCGTCTCCTCCCCTGGCGGAGAACTGCACCGCGCTGTGAGGAAAGCCTAGCTCAGGTCTGCATGATCTGACTCAAACTGGCTTCTTGCTGCTTCGGTGGTGGTTTGTGGCAGTCCAGCCACTCTGAGTTCAGTGTAAAAAATTCTGCTCCCCGGGCACATCAGGAAAACAAGCTCTAGGCAGTTTACAATCCCTGCCCCTGTTCCACATCTCCCCTCCCCACTTCGCCCAAATCCTACACATTAGGCTACAAGGTGCCCCCTGAGACATTTCACTCCCACTCTGGGGGGTAAAGCACGAAGTCATGCTTTTGTAACTACTTCTTGTTGATCCTGGACATGGCCCAGGCTGGTGGAGAGACACTCTCCTACTCAACATCAACAAAGGACTTCAGACACTGGTTGTAGCCCCTACAGGCTGTGGGCAACAGGGCAGGCATCTAGAGGCATCCTCACCTGACATTCAATGTGTCGCCCTGTAGAGCAGCAGTCTGAGGTCTGACAGGGACTCTCCAAGGAGCCATCCGGGGTGCAGGAGAGACAAGGAACTTCCCTGCTCTCAGCTGTGGTGACTGCAAGGAGTCCCATGGAGAAGTTTAGGAGAACAATCAGTGGTAAACAGCGCCAAGTGTGGTCCTGCCCAGAAGGGTTTAAACTGCTCCTGAAGAGAGCTCAGTTTACAATCAAGGGGGTGGGCTGCCTACCTGTGTAGGTGAGACTAGGTCTGAGGTGCACATCAGATGAGAGCAGCCACTACCTGCCCTCATTGTATTGTCTTGTTCTCATTTCCAACCTTTGGCAGGTCAAGGGGCCAGCCCAATTGGGAAAGAGCCTTCCATAGATAATTCAAAGGGGCTGAATCCTAATTCCTTTTTGTGGCTGCTCTAACACAGGCTAAGGCACTTGGAACAGACCTTTAAGCACTTCTCATGAATTTCTTGGCAAAGGCTAACTGATTCATATGTAGGGTCTCACTGGATGGTTTCCAGACAATTGGGGTCTCCAGGCACCAAGTCATTTATATCTTATGCCTACAACCTAGGGACTCCAGCCATCTTGGAAACCAAAACCTATCCATTATCACTTTGTCAATGATTAGCAGCCCTAATCTCCAATTTCCCTCTACAGACTTTTATACAATATTATTTCTGGGAAATAGACACAGATATCACACATGTGCTGATTCACCCCTGAAATGCCACTACTGGGGCTGGGCACTCAATTGAGGTCTGACACATGGGTGGCAGGGACCCAACCAGTTGAGACAGCATGTGCTGCCTCCCCAGGACTACATACACAAGAAGCTAGACTCAGAGTGGAGGTAGGCCTGGAACCTTAGCATCACCATGTGGGATGTGTGTAACCCCACAGTGTCCAACCTCCTGCTTCAAATCCCACCCTGAGAAGCTTTCAATGCCTTAGACATGCACTGCTGCTCCATCCTGACTTAGACACAGAAACGTCTGATTTCATAGCCAGTCTCTTCCCAGGTGGGATGCAGAGCTCAGGAAATGTGGGAGTCAGAACTTTTAAACCAGGCCACAGGGCAGAGGTTCCACTCCTCTCTCTGTCTGCTCTCACTGAAACTCCTTTAACAGCTCATTTTGTGACTCCAGTGTCCATCCTCTATCTCTCCAGCTTCTCCTATCTCTAGGGTAACCAAGGGCTTCACATGGGATTTGGATTTTATCCAGAGGCCATCTGCAGAGCCAGTAACCCATTGGACTTCTTCTGTTGAGGGGAGCTGAGCCCTTCCCATCTGGGGACACCTGGGCCACTCCTCACCAGTGTCCTTCCTGCTTGCTGTAGGCACATGGGCGAGGCTCTAACTTAACCACTGACATGGATGGGCGCTTTGTGGTTTCAGGCTCACCCCCATGTCAGTGTCCCTCATCCTATTGGGGTCCCTGGAATAGACAGGAGATCCGGCAGCAAGCCAGCAGCCTGCCTCCACATCTTTCAGTTCCCATGCTGATGTTCTCCATATTATGGCTCAAGAAACACAGTAGCCAGTGTCCACCAATAAAGAGGAATAGCCTTAGCACTGATGGTGTTTAGGTTTTCTGGACACTCTGAGATGGGAAGCACCTGTTAGACCCACCCGACTTCTCTGGGCATTAGGGTCCCAGGAAGCCTGCTTTCTATCCTATCCTCTTTGGGAATATCGAGTTACAAGAGTCAGTTGGGGGATGGTTTAAGTCCAGATTCCAGCTTGGAAAAGAGTCTGCCACCCCCTCCCCCTATGGACAGGTGCACAAAATTGGTGAAACATGAAAGTCACTAGGGATGGGGGAGCAAAAAGAATAAAATCCCAGATGTACCTCAAGTGCTGGGAAGGCAAAGCCAACATCACAGTCATCCATTGAGAAGCATGAAATTCCCTCTCCATTTCTACCTATAGAAGGCAGAGGTCTCTAACCCTGAATAAAGTGGCCCCATGCTGTGAAGCAGGGAAGGTCAGACCCAGCAACCCAGAGACCAGGCTCGGGGTTTCTCAGACCTCTCCCTTTGCACTCCTCTGTCTCCCAGGGGAGAGCCTCACCCCAGCATTCTGGCGTCCTGGTAAAGGCTGTGCCTTTCTCCTCCACAATTCTGAACTGATGCTGAACTTCCGGTCCTGGCAATCCTGTCTACGTTAATTAAGACACTTATCAAACTGCCCAAATGACTCAGCCCTGAATCCTGTGAGATGCTGGACAAACAGGAGTGCAGGTGACCGTGTACCTCTCAGCTCTCTGCATCAGCAGCTCAGCATGGCCAGGTCCCAAGCCACACCTGAGTGCCATAAGGTGGAGTAAGTGTCCCCAAGACTAAGTGCTCCTAGATGTGCTGCTGCCACCATTGCTCAGATCTTGGTGATGGACAACTTGACCCAGGATGCAGCAAGTGTTACCCACAAGCTGCCTGGCACTCTTCAATCTGATACTGCCAACTGCTTAACTCCCAGTTCCCAGAAACCCCTACCCCAGGTTAGGAACCATCTCACATCTAGAGTGTTTGTGCATCAGTACAGGTGATGCCAGGCCTAGGGGTTCCTTGGCACTACACAACTGATGGCATCCCTTGCAAGCACATGCTAGAATGATCCCCAGAAACCACAAGAGAGACTGAGAATGTCCAGAGAGGGACGATGAACTGTGCAGGCTCACACTTGTACAAGGATGTGAGAGCAGGTCCGAGCCCAGCTGTGGCACTGTCTGGGCCCAAGCCAGCCCTATGGCAGGTGCTGCCTGGGTTGTTGCAACTGTGGACAGCGGGCACATGGCATAGGGGTAGAAGTAGAATAGGAAGAGTCCAAGTAGAATCTGAGGATATCTTGTGTGAGGAGGGGGCTCAGCTTAGGAGCCACAGGAAGTGACCTCACTACGTTGGTGATGACCTAGAGAACTGGGTGCCCCAGCAACCACCCCAACATTCCAGAGTTGAGTCTAAGCCAGCTCACCTGGATAGAGTCTCGCAGGAAGATGTTCCTGAGTTGTATCCCGCGATGCCCAAGCCCAGGCCCCAAGAAACCCTGCTGTGGGCGCCTCGCCCAGTGGTGGGGACGCTGGGCCAGCCCTCACCCCCGATGCTCCTGGAGCTTCAAGCAGAAAAAGGCCAAGGTGAGTCTGGCAGCCAGGGCAGCTCTCTGCTGACCAGGACACCACTGAGACCCCATGGGAGCCCATAGGCCTCTGTGGGGGGGACATGGTCTACTTCACTCTTGGAGGAGGGAGGCTGGAGTTCAGAGGCAGGGCAGCCCAGAGCTGCTGGCTGCGGAGGGATCCAGGGACTGCCTCTTACCTGCCATTCTCTGCTCTTGTCTCCCAGGTCCAGGACAGGGCACCCTCGCGCCTGGCACAACACAGCGGGCTGGGGATCGCAAGCAGCCCAGACAACCGTAGGCCAACTAAAACTGATGAGCTGTGTGTAGTGGGGGAGTGGTCAAACTCACCCACAACTCCAACGCTCATGTATCGGGCGTTCCACCGGGCACACAAGCCACCTGAGGCCCCCCTCAGTCACTTAATCTTGGTAAAGGCCCAGATAGAGCCCAGGGGGTCCGCAAATGCCCATTTCACAGTGGAGACACTGGGGCACGACGGCTTCACCAGTTCCAGATGGGAAGCAAGCTCAGGGCTGGGCTTGGAACCTGACCTGACAGCTGGGGCGAAGCAGAGCCATGACCTTCAAGCAACACCCCCACTGGAGCAGTCATGGCCCTCCAAAGATGAGTGGGGGACAGCTGTGTCCCCAGCTGCAGCCAAGAAAGCTGCAGGAGCACCAGAGACAGCACTGGCCCAGGCCTCAGCCCCAGCTCTGCAAGTCCCTTTTGCTTCAGCCCCAGTGCCACACCTGCCCTTCCCCACCCCGGTGTTCCTGTATTTCTCTTTAATCCTCCCCATTGTGTTCCTTGTCTCCACCTTATTGTTGCTTTACCAAAATAAAATTTAATTGATTACCCACTGCGAAGTGTGCAATTCACACCATGCAAACTCCCCATACTGTGCCCTCCCCACCCCACTCTCCCTGCACCATGGCCCCAATGCCAGGGACCTGGATCCCCTGCAGAGGACACTGGCACTTCCCCAGGGGCAGAGCCAGGGTTCCCCATTTGGACAAAGAGCACCAAGTGCTGGGATGGCCAAGGAAAGCAAAGAACAGGGAGATGCTTGCAGGGCTGTGGCGGCGCCTCCTCATGGTCAGGGACGCGGACTCTGAGGTCACAGATCTGACCTGCAGTGGGTGTTCTCCCTGCAGCCTCAGTGTCCTCATCTGTGAGATGGGAAGGCAGCCCTGCCCACAGCTATCACCGGCACAGGGAATGCGATGCTCTACACCTCCCTGCACACATTGGGCCCCCTGCTTCCAGTATGAGGAGTACACAAGAAAGGGAAAGGGTTCTTACACTGAAGGCACAGTTTGGGTCCTGGGGCCACACATACACACAGAAGCTGTCACAGTCTCTGTCCCTGCACTCAACAATGGGTCACTGGCAGAAGGATCCGAGCAGGGTTTTGCTCACTGCTCAGGAGACAGGGGGGCCTTGTCTGGGACCCCATGTGCCCCAGACTGCCTGGTGTGCAGGTGACATGGGTGGGTCTTGGCTGGGAACATGGAGACACAGAGGATATCCCCAAGCACAGTGACTGCTCTTTCCCCGAGCTCCTGGGATTTCCCAGCCCCTGGCCAGGCACACGGGTGACCATGTCTCAGCCATGGGGAGGCACTGCTATCACTCCCCATTTGCAGATGAGGAACCCCTTGGGGGGGCCCCACCCAGGTCACGGCTGTGCTGATCCCACATGAGGACTCCCCTCCCCACTGTAAGCCCAGACTGTCGGGGCCCGAGGACCCTGTGGGCAAACAAGAGGGCAGCACAGCAGGCCAGGAAGGAGTGGGAAGGGTAGGACTATCTCCAAGAGATCATAGTCACAGGGATTTACTTAACGGGTGTGGGGAGCAACTTGGACTAGAATAAGTTACTGGAATTAAGACGTATTCTATGCATCTGCTCTCCCACAATATTGCGCTGAGAAGGGAGAAACAGCTTCTACACAGCTGCCTCCAGTTCGACCAATAAACTGTAGGACCTACTCCTGATTGGAGGAGAGCAGCGTACTCGGCGTGTGGGTAGCAGAGTTGGGATTGGTGGAAGAGGACTATAAAGGAGGAGAGAGACAACATGCACCAGGAACATCTAAGGGGAACATCTATCTGAAGGAACACCTGTGCAGCCCCCGAGAGAGCTGGCCGGCGGTGTGCCACTCCCCCGCGTAAGTGGGGAATGTGGCAGGGGGAACCGCCCTTCCACGGAGGTGGAAGGGTCGGTAGCCAACCCGGGAAGAACCAGCAGCAAACCCGGGGAGGGCCGAGCAGACGAAAGAACAGCGCAGGGTCCTGTGTCGTTCCTCCACAAAGACGGGGAGCGACAACGGGCTTCTCAGCTGATCCACTGGGGCTGAGGGATGCCTGTGGAGGAGGAAGCTGGGGCACTGGAATGCTGACCTGTGTGTGTTCCTGGGAATGGCCTGGATCACACCCACTGACAGCACTGGCCCCATGACTGTCCCTCTGGATAATGTCCCAGATCACCTGCTGCCTGTGCACCCTGCACACCTGCCAGCCTGGGGCCCAGGTCAGGCCAACTGGAGGGAATGGGTGGCACTGGGTGCACCTGTCCTGCAGAATGCCAGGCAGCTCAGTTTGGCTGCCTTGGCAGGGAGGGCCCCAGGGATTCTGTGCTCCCCAGCACTGGGAGGGCACAGAGTGGAGTGTCCACCACTCAGGACAGACGATGTCCCCATCTCAAGGTCATGAGCTCATGGTCATGTCTAGTTCCAGGTCCTGGGGTCTAATGGCTAGAGCCCACCCCCAGGAAGCTGAGCTGAGGGTATTCTCACCATGTCTAGTGGTGCAGCCTGATGCCCTGATGAACTGTAGGGTCCTAGAGAGGCAGGCTGCCCCAGCACAGGGGACAGAGAGGGCAGAGGAAAGAGATGCAAGCCCTGGGCTGTTGTGGGGAGAGGTGAGTATGAACAGCTGAGGGGTGAGCCCCTGCAGGCCTCTGTCTTTGCGTGGGTCTCTCACTGTGTCCTGACCACTCAGTGACATGGGAGTATGAGATCCCCACTGAGGCTAGAGGCCCTGCTCTCTGCAGTCTACTCAACAGCAGAGCCAGGTTTAACACAAGGAGAAGCCAGAAACCCTGGGACTCCCTTGAAAATGAGGCTGCACCCAGATGCCTCTGGGGACCAGCTGCCCTGCCTACAGGTAAACTTAAGTAGGCCCAACAGACATGTGTGCACCAGAAAGCGCTCTGCCACCCAGGATTGCGCCCTCCCCAGTGTGCTACCCTCAAGTTCACATAGCAGGACAGGCAGACAGACATCCGGACCTGGAAAGTCTTCTGTATTTCCCTGGTGGTGGGAACATCCTGGGCAGACGACAAACACAGCAAATGATGCTCTAAACATCCAATGGCCATGGCAGAAAATAAGCCTCCACGCCTCTCATTTAGTATTGCACCTCATGAATTCTAAACTGAAACCTAAAATAAAGCATCAAAAACATAAATGTTGAGTCAAAATATAAATCACGTGGAAGACAATTTACAAAATGTTTCTAACTTGGAGTGACTCGCAGATTATGAGTGCATCACAACTATGATAGATAATAAAAAGATATAAGGTAATTTCTCCAAATTTCAAACATTTGTGATTCAAAAAACACATTTTCTTTTTTTTCTGACATGCAGACTGGACAGTGAGAGAGAGAGAGACAGAGAGAAAGGTCTTCCTTTACCATTTGTTCACTCTCCAATGGCCGCTGCTGCCAGCGCTGCAGCCGGCGTAACGTGCTGATCCAAAGCCAGGAGCCAGGTCCTTCTCCTGGTCTCCCATGGGGTGCAGGGCCCAAGCACTTTGGCCATCCTCCACTGCACTCCCGGGCCACAGCAGAGAACTGGACTGGAAGAGGGGCAACTGGGACAGAATCCGGCACCCCGACCGGGACTAGAACCCGGGGTGCCGACGCAGCAGATGGAGGATTAGCCTATTAAGCTGCAGCATTGGCCAAAACACATTTTCAATGTGAAAAAACATCACACAGATTCAGACAAAATATTTTAAAATCATGCATCTGTCCACAAAATATAAGGTACACTTACAACAGAATAATAGGAAAATGAACAACTCAACCAACCAGGAGTCAAATATTCAAATGTGCATCTCTTCTAAGATAAGCCCAGAAAAAGTTGCTCAACATCATCTGGACCCAGGGAAAAGCAAATGAAAGCCACAGTGTGAACCAACTCTCCCCTACTTGAGTGGTAGGAGTGTAAACAATGGGGAGGAACCAGAGTTATAAAGGATATGGACAAACAGACCTCACCCATTGATGGTGAGAGTGTGAAATGGTGCAGCCACTGTAGTGTTCAAGCAGTTGTCCAAATGGAGATATGAAGAGTTGCTGTCGGACTCAGCTACTCCATTCCTAGCTCATACTCAAGATGACTGAAAATACTTGTACCTAGAAAAAAGTACCCAGGTAGACATAAGTTGGTATCTGTTAATAAGAACCTAGGATGTAAATGGGTTGAATTCTCCACTAAAGGATACCGATTGGCTGAGTGGATAAAGACCAACACTCAATATACTGCCTGGAAGAAACTCATTTCAGACACACATTACATCAGGATAAAAGAATCTGTCAGAAAGAGGATATAACAACTGTCAATACATACATGCACCTGAAAACGACACCACCTAAGCATGTAATGTAAACAATATTGGTTCTAAAGGGAGGTAGAGACCCCACAACAATAGGTGCTGGGGACTTCACCATCAGGTTATCTAGGCAGTCTAGAAGCACTAGACTTACGAAGTGCTACAAACCAAACGGACTCATCATTTGTGGAACGCTGCCTCTGGATCCTCAACTGCAAGACAGTGCTTAACCACAGAACCTAACTCTATCACTTTTGGGAAGAACAAATTGATTAAATGAAAAAACATGGAAGAAAACCTGGTCATAACGAGCACACAACATACTCATCAATGCTGTGGGTGATTCATATTGGTATTAAAAAAGAAATCAAAACAGAAGAAAGACTGAAATCTAAGACCTGAGCCTTTGAAACAATTAGAAGAAAACACAGGGGAACTGCTTCCGGACAGTGCTACGGGCAAGGATTTCTTAGATCAGATCCCAAGAGCACAGCATACCAAGCCAACTAGTGGACAAATGGGATTTCACCAAATTAGGTGAGCTTCTGCACACCAAAGGGAACAATATGTGCCAGCCAACATCTGACATAGCAGTTAGTAAAGTCAATATAAAACACAACTAACAGCAAAAGCAAAAAACCAACAATAAGTAAGTCAGATTAAAAATGGCCATAGATAGAAATAGACATTTGGTAAAGGAAGACATGTCAGTGGTTCTATTTCACAGCACAGGGAGGAACTACAGATACTGTGAAATACTGGACAAAAGTGCTGATCACTAAACTCAGAGAGATACAAAGCAAGACCACAATGGGATACCAAGAGATGAAAGATAACAAGTGAGGATGTCTGTGGAGGGGAGGGAACACTTGGCACTCTGTGGGTGGGAATGAAGATCTAGCAAAGCAGCAAGGAAGTTGCTCAATAAACAGAAACTACAGCCACCATCCAGTCCAGCAATCCCACTACCTGGTGTACATCGAAGGGAAAGGAAGTTAAGTCTGTGGAAGAAAGATCTGTGCCCCCAATTTTACTGCAGTCCTGTTCCCAGTAGCTAAGGAATGCAAACAACCTACACATCCATCCACCATGGATGGAAAAAGAAAAAAAGGGGTACATGTACACATAGGAATACTACTCGGCTATAAAAAAGGTTGAAATCTTGTCATTTGTGGTACCATGGGAGGATCTGGAAATCACTGGGTTAAGTGAAATCAACCAAGCACAGAAAGACAAACACCACATGACCTCACTCACATGTGGAATCTGCAAAGTGGTGATATCCTGAGGGCTCAGGGCACAACGGCAGTTGTCAGAGGCCGGGAGGCAGGGACAAGGGCAGTGGGCAGGGACAGACTAGTGTGAGTCACAGCTGACGGAGCAGGAGTCTCGGTGCTTCTGCTGCACAGGATGGGACTGGGGAGGAGAGGACAAGGCTGATGCCCTGTGTATCTCCCTAGGAATGCAGATACAGCCCTGCAGTGTGGCGTTTGCTTCCCCACAGGAACAAGCCCAGTGAACTCGGGGGACAGAGGAGGAGGAGGTGGGGAGCAAGGGCTTTCCACCCTTCTGCTCACTTCCTGCAGGTCAACCTACGAAGGTGAAAGTCCATGGCGATCAAACCATGGACGCACGCAGTCCTGACCCTGTAATTCCCCACAAGCTCAGGTTACACTCAGGTCTGAACTCATGCAATCCTAAGCCCTAAAAACCAAGAACCTGGGTAAGATGATCTGGGTGAAGTTCCAGGGATGCTGGGAAGGCAGATCCCGCCCCAGTACCCTCTCCTCACACAGTGACACACAGCAATGACGGCCGCCGCAGCTGTAAGGGTGCAGGTGCAAAGGCTCGGGTTTCAGGGCTTGACAAGGAACGCCTTCTGCAATGCTGAAAACTCGAGGAGGGGACTACTATGCCCATTTTGTAGCAGGGAAATTGAGGCACGGGACAGGGAATCCACATAAAGCCACGTCACTTCTCACAGCAGAGTCCAGATCATGCCCTGTCTCTCCAGCTCCTCATCAATCTCCTGGTTCCACTCCTGTACCCCAGCCCCAGAAGCTCTCCTCTAGGCACCGTGGACACCGGATAGAGATCAGATCGATATTGGCCTGGGGCACCCTGGGCACTGTAGGGTGTGGGGCAGCATCTCTGGCAACCACCTGACCCAAGCCAGGAGCACCTCCCAGAAGTACCAACCACAGTGTCCCTTAAGGAGTCACAATCTCCACAGCTAGGAACCAGGACCCCATGGACAATCTTTACTCAGTGGACAAAGAAACTGTTTTTTAAATTTTTTCATCAATTTTCATTTGACTTGAAAAGCAGAAAGACAGGCGGAGCTCTCATTGGTGGCAGGGACCCAAGTGCTCGAGCCACTGCCTGTGCCCCCCCAGAGACACGTCAGTGGGAAGCTGGATTGGAAGCAGAATACTGGCAGCCAAACCCAGCACCCTCATGGGGGATACAGGCATCCAAGCTGGCAATTTGACCTCCTGGGCCACAAACCCTCCTGCAACAAAGCTTTTAAAAACAAATCCAGCGGCTGGCACCATTACCTGCAGTGCCACCATCCCTTATGGGCACCGGTTGAAGTCCTGGCTGCTCCACTTCTGATCCAGCTCTCTGGGAAAGCAGAAGATGGCTCAAGTCTTTGTGCCCCTGCACCTGCATGGGAGACACAGAGGAAGCTCCTGGTTCCTGGCTTCAAAATGACCCAGCTCCAGCTCTTGGAGCTATCTGAGGACTGAACAAGAGGATGGAAGACCTCTCTGCCTCTGCCTCTCTGTAACTCTGCCTTTCAAATAAATAAATAAATCTTAAAAAAAACTTAAAAAAAACACCTAACACATTCACTTAAAAAAGAAAAATCAAGGAACCAATGTTGTGACATGGCTGGTCAAGCCACCACCTGCCAGGCAAGCATCCTAAATGTGCAAAAGTTCAGGTCCCTAATGCTCCATTTCTGAGCTGGCTCCTTGCATATGTGTCTGTAGGCAGCAGAAAATGGCCCAAGTACTTGGATGTCCCAGCTTCTCACTTCAGCCTAGCCCAGCCCCAGCCATTCATGCCATCTGGGCAGTGAACCATTAAATGGAAGATTTCCCTCTGTATCTCCTCTCCCTCTCTCCTGGGGAGAAAAAATGTTTGCAGAGACCCACACTGGCTCTCCCTGGCTCCAGGTTAAAACCCAGAACCACTCCCTCTGAATAAGGCCTGGAGCTCCAGGTTGCCCCAAAGCTGCCAGGCACCTGTTCCCCCTATGCCTGCAATGTTACTCCCAGAAAACTCCCAGAGGCACAAGCTCCCAAACCCCCCCCACATCAGCTCCAGTCCTCTATCATCAAGTCCCCTGGAGCTCCTGTCACAGTCTGCCATGTGCTTTTAAGGAGGGGTGGGAACGAGAGCTGCTGTGCCCATGTCTGCTGCTAAGAGCCTGGCTTCAGTTCTAACCATCTTGGGTTAGAGCCCTGGCCCTTCCACTCGTTGGGCAGGCACCGCGGAGCAAGCACACCCTGCCCCGCTCTGAGCCGCCATTTCCTCACTTATCAAATGGGCTCACTCCACATCATCACACAGAGAATGGAAGGGTTACACAGTACTTGATGCGGCTCCCCAGGAGTTCAGATACTCAGCAGCCTCTTTGATTGTTTGTTTTTCCAAAGATGGCCAAAAAAAAAAAAAAAAAAAAAAAAAAAAAAAAAAAAAAAAAGTCCCAGTTGTGTGGACATCAGAATTGCCAAGAATAGAGAGCTGGGAAATCTGGGTGCCCGGCAGCGCGGGAAGAGGTGACGCTTGCTCGTCCCACTCCACGCTGCATGAGGCGCGACTCTCCATCCTGAAGGTGCCTGCCCTGCACAGCTGGTTCTATGACACAGATGTATCATCTCGCCACATCTGCAGGTCAGGAGCCCAGGAGCTGCAGGCTCAAGGTCTCTCCTGAGGTTACATGGGGCCATCTGGTACCCTGCCATCTCAGTTCCTTGTGGCTGTAGGGCTGCATCCCCATTTTCTGCCTGGCCTGGGTGGTTAGCTCGGATGCTCGTGTGGGCTGAGCTGATGTATGGTCAGGTTCTCGGTCAGGTCCAGGAGGACTCTCGGGTCCCCTCAGATATTGGCTGACTCACGCAGTGCCACCCACATCATCTCTCTTTACACTGATGCAGTGGCTGATTCAGGGCCCTCCACCACAGCTGCAGAGTCTGTCCCAAGATGGGGCACCACAGGAGAACAACAACGTGGGGTGAGACCCAGGAGCAGGTGGCACCTGTGGGGCATGGGCAGACATCCTGGGGTTGGAAGATAGGCAGTGAGAGCCAAACAAAGGGCAGAGCAGGCTGTCCAGGGAGCAGCAGCAGTGAGCACCCAGGCAGGCAGATAGTGCAGCCAGGGAGCAGGGAGCCTGGACGGAGACGTCTCCCAGGATGCAAGACAGCTCAGCCCCTCGCAGGCTGTCACCAGGAAGATTCAAAGCTGTGCCCTCCGGTCAGGGAACCACAACGTGAGACAGCAAGGCTTCGGGGGCAGAGAAACAAGGCTGGAGCAGAAGTGACAGTGGCAAAGGATCCGCAAGGCCCAGGACCTGGCCAGGAGTCTCCCTGATGCTTGCCAGGCCTATGGCAGGTGCTGAGACAGCCCCAAATGTCACTATCCTAGCACCTGTGGGCCAGGCCTGGTACAGCACCTGCTGGCTTCCTTTAAGTGAGCAAAGTCCACAAAACATGGAAATTTGGAGCATGAACCACAGCTACATTTGGAACATTCCCATGGCTGGACAACCCTCTTCATCCTGTCTCAAGTCAGGGTCCCAGCCCGCCTTCCTTGGCCTGTGCACTACTCAGCCCGCTGTCTGCTCCCCCGATCCCAATGAGCCGTACAGCTGAGGGAGGAAACAGGCAGCTGGGCCTGGGCGTCAGGGTGCTCATCTGCCCGCAGGACAGCACGGAGCCCACTCGCAACCCTACATGCCATTTAGGACATCCAGTACACTCAGGCACCACTGGAATGGAGAAGCAGCCTTTCTGTTTAGCTTGCCTCCTTCTTTTTCTTAATAATACTGCAAACCTCCAAATAATAAGATAAAATACAGTCAAAGAAATGTCTACTTAATTTCACCTACTTGAAAGGTAGAGAGAGAGACATACGGAGAGAAGTCTGCCATTAACTGGTGCACTTCCCAAATGCACACAACCACCAAGATAGGACCAGGCAGAAGCCAGGAGCCAGAAACTACATCTGCTTCTCCCATGTGGGTATCAGAGGCCCAGGGACTCAGGTCACTGAATGCTTCCTCTCAGTGCATCCAAGGGGAGCTGGATCAGAAGCAGGGCAGCCAGGTCTTCACCTGGCACCCAGATAAGAAATGGGGTTGCCCCAAGGGGAGGCTTAACCCTCTGTACCTTGAGACTCTCCAATTTACTTTGTAGGCTGACCAAGAATGCAAAACTACTAGGGCACTGGTGAAATGAGCTTCCACTTTTCTTTTTTCCTATGGGTAATATTTTTTTAAAGATTTCTTTATTTGAAAGAGTTACAAAGAGAGGCAGAGGCCAAGATAGAGCAGTCTTCCCACTGGGTCACTCTGTAAATGCCTGCAAAAGCCAGAGCTGAGCCAACATGAAGCCAGAAGCCAGGAGCTCCTTCCAGGTTTCCCACATGGGTGCAGGGGCCCAAAGACTTCTGCCATCCTCTGCTGCCTGTCCCAGGCACGTTAGCAGGGAGCTGAACTCGAAGTGGAGCACTCATATGGGATGCAGGCGCTGCAGGCTGGGGATTTAACCCTCTGCACCATTGTGCTGGCCTCATCTATGGATAATCTTAACCACATAAGTTGCAACAGATATATTGTAAATATTAATTGCATACAAATACACAATGCTTAACTTGGGCACCTTCAAATCTATTGATATTATTTATATAAAAATACATGTCCCCTTTATAAACGGTTTTATGAACAGGTATGAGATCACCCTGGATAATCTTCCCAGTGAATCAAAAATGCAATCCGTCCTCTCGTGCTGTCAGAACAACCACGGAAAGCACACTGGGGACACTCAACCAACACCAGTGCTCAGGTGACTGATGCAGTTGTCTTGCATAACAAAGACTTCCTTCCAGGATCCAGTAAAAGCAGGAGGCTGGGAGATGAAGAAGTTCTAGAGAATAAAGCCACAGCCTGCAAACCCTCACATCCCATGTGGGCACTGGTTCCTGTCCTGGCTACTCCAATTCCAGTCCAGCTACTTGCAAATGATCTGAAAAAAAGTAGAGAAAGAGTGCCCAAGTCCCTTGGGCTGCTGCAACCCACAAGTTACTGGGTAGAAGCTGCTGGCGTAGGTCTGGCCCAGGGAGGCCACTGCCACCATCTGGGGAGTGAACCAATAGATGGAAGATATCTCTGTTTCTCTCCCTCTTTTTGTAACTGTGACTTTCAAAAAGAATAAATAAATCTTTTTTTAAAGAATTAGAAATTCTAGAGACACAGAGAAGCCTGAGAGCAGATCTCCCATGCGGGGTTCTCAGCACAACAAAAGGATATGGAAGAATCACAGAGCGCAGGGGCAGCGCAGCCATGTTCTTGTCCCATTCAGGGAGACCCTACAGGAGGAAGTCATGCATCGCCAACAGGATACACACCGGGCACTCACCCCTGCCCCTCCTACATGCCCAGCCCTGCCTCCTCAGCCAGCTGCCTCCGTGGCCTAGCTCCTCCAAGTGCACCCTGTCCTTTGGTTAACATCAACACCTGTCCTTCCCTGAATAACGCAGCAGGTGGACAAAGAGCAAAAACTGGAGTCTGTTCCTCCAATCAACTCTCCACAAACCCTGCACATTCAGGTCATTCCTGTGTCTCCACGCCCAGGCTACAGATGCCAAATGGCCCACAGGACAATTGTGCACTTGAGACGCAGCTCCTGATCTGCTGGGGGCTTGCTCTCTACAGGAACTGAGCCTGGTGACCCAGGGCCCACAAGTTATTCGGTGGTGACCCCCAAATCTCCTGCTGTGGGCTGCAGACACACACCACAGTGGAGACTGGGGAGTGACTGTCCTGGTGAGACTGGAAAGAGTCTGAGTTCTGAAGGAGGAAGATTCTGAGCCAAAGATCCCAAGTGAAGCCCTGCTCCCCACTCACACACACCTGACCAGTGTCCTACTGGTCTCACTGCCAGCTGACCCCTGCTCAGACTCCCAGCATGCTGGGTGGACCCTCAGCCAGCTCCCAAGACCACCACTCTCCAGCCCAGTGTTCCTACCCAGCCTGACTGCTTCCCCCATGAGTGCTCCCACCTTCAATAGAGACCCCTCCTCTTCCTCTCCCCAACACCGGGCTTGCTGTCTCACTTAGCCAAACCATCCACAGCAAACCCCAGCACAGCCCTTAGCACGGCCTGGACATGGCCAAGCACTGCACACGGGAACTCCTGAACTGCCCACAGCAGCCCTTTGGGGGCCCCTTGTGAGACTCCTCACTGCAGCATGTAGTCAACTGATGCAGAGAGATGAAGGGGCTTCCTCGTGCCCTGCACCCAGAAGTGAGAGAACAGACATTCAAACCCTACAAAGAAGCACTTTTGTCTGCAAGTTTGGTCTCAATATGAATCAGTCAACCACAACCACTGGCCAGAATTTGGCACCTTTGATCAGAACGTCCTTGTGGACCTATACAACTTCCTCAAATGAAATGGCAAGTGGTCTGAAGTACCTACTTGCAAGAACTCTTCACAACCAACAGTCTGTGTGTAAGGACTGTTCCTCCTATGACGTCCTTCTCTCTTCCCCTCTTTCCCTCCCAAGCCCACCACCGAATCTGCAGCTGAGGCCTCACCCTTCGATCCACCTATTTTCAATCCAGCTAATGAGCCCCTCCTTACTGACCCCTACCCTCTGCTCTGCCCAAACCACTCAACTCCCCCCATAACAACCCAGCCCCAGCCTTGACCTCCCAGCCCCTCTTGGAAACTCCCTCAAAAACTCTAACACTTCCACAATCATAGAGATCCCACAGGATCCCCGCAGCAACCCCTCAGGTCAGGCAGACTCATCCATCTCCTCCCTTTCTTCTCATGCCTCCCCATACCAACCACATTGATTGGCTCCTTCCCCCACGCAGCTGCATCACTAGAACCCATCCCCCAACTCAATCTCAGAGCACAGAGAAACATGTTGCCCACAATGGAGGTGGCAAGCCCAGAGTGTCCCACTGTGTTCATGTTCCCTTCTCTCTCTTTTTTTCCCCCACAAATTACCTTTTATTTAACGAGTACAAATTTCATAAGTACAACTTTAGAATATAGTGATTCTGCCCACCATACCCGCCTTCCCACCCACCTCCTCCTCCATCTCCATTCTCAGTCACATTCTCCATTAAGGGGAAAAAAAAAAAAAAAAAACTGCTCCTCAACAGTCTAGACAAGCACTTTCCATTGCTTCTCAATTTCACCTCTACAGATTTCCTTTTAGGTGCTCTATTAGTTATCACAGATAGAGAGAACATATGGTATTTGTCCCTTTGGGTCATGTCCCCTTCTCATTGTCTGATATGAGACAGCCTGAGGAAAAATTAGGCTCCCTTTCAGAAAGCCCATCTAAATACAAAACGGAGTTCCTCTGCCTCACTTTTACCCTGGTGAGATGTCTAAAATACCTAACCTCCAGGCTCCCTGCTGATGAAAATGAGCGCATCTGGCACTCAGCCTGGACTCATACAGACTACCTGCATCAACAAGACCCCTCACACTATCAGGTGGCGTACACACTCTCCCGGGCACACAGCCAAACTGGACGTATCAGCCTGGAGATTTGGGTGCTCAGAGACTTCATCATATGTTCATCTGTCTCCTGGAAGGTGCGCACAACAATGCTCATACCTGTGTCAACCATGACAACAAAATTACTCACGGCCCTGATGATGTGAGTACCCTGGCTGGGACTCTGTATCTTCAAGTCCAGTTCATTAGCCAATGACATTGATACCAGACTCATTTCTGACAGTTTCAGGTAAGGGACAAATATGGTATAATCCTAGAGGTCTACAACATCACAAAACCAGGTCCCTCCCCAGCTATTATTCGGTTCAATATTTGTGAGGATGCAAACAAAGGACAAATACAATGCAGGGGAATAGGCTGGGAATGGTCTTATACCCAGGAATACAAACACATGTGTTTCCAAGAAGGCAATCTAGCCAAGGATAGACAGAAATGGGGCTGCCCAACCGCAGACTCTCCCCCTCCTCCCCAGTACTATTGCCCTTCATGGATATGCATGGATGACCCTTACCCTCTAGTGTTCCCCTAAAAGCTGAGGTCAGGATTTAAAATTTAAAAGTGGTCCCTGCTTCACCTCCCTGCAGTCCTGGTAACCCAACTCAGTAATATACACCATTACCAGTCCCAAAGATCCTAAGTGGGTTCGAGGACAGAGGGCCAGTATTCATATCGATGCCAAAGGATCCTGGGGGCATAATTCACATAATACAAATCCTTGTAGAAAACCACAACCCCTGCAGGCAAGTCAGGACTCTGCCCCAATTCAATCCCTGGCCAAACAGGATTAGCCCAAGCAAACTCCATCATTCTTTTACCCCGACTCCATGCTCTACAACTAGCAAGTCTTACCCAGGCCTTCCTCCAATCCTTGGGATCATCCTTGGGCCAGGACTGCCCGCTCTGCCTGCCAATGAGAGAATGGGAATTTTCTGCACTGGGCCACATTGCCACACCACACAGCACAGACACCAGTTCTGTACCCTATGACTACACTGCATCCCATGTTATAGGGCCCACCACCTGTATAACCTTCAACACTGCCTAAGCAGCCTTACCCTAGGACTGTAATAACACCATCACTATCAACCGAACCACAAAAGCCATAAGAGCTCCCCACAGCACCCATTTTTTTTTCTTTTATGTTAACACTTTATTTAAACCAGTACAGGCACCATGCTTAACAAAAGACTGTCCAAAATAAACATGCAATATGAACTAGCAGAGACTGGAGCCACAGCTTAACAAGTTGTGCCAGTTGTTGGTTTTCTTAAACAATGACAGAGAACTGTTAAAATCCATAAGACTAAACCATTCTAGTTTCAAGCCTCCTGGATGAGATGATATTGGACCATATATATCGAGAGGAACTGGCCTGCCATGTCAGTGACCTTAAACAATACTCAAGTAAGTGTATGTGTATGAATCTTATTCCAAAGAGTGGGAAAACACAGTTTATATCACAAGCTTAATGGAGTTGTTTGAAACATGGCAGGAACACGATCACTGATTTGAAATGTCAAATGGTGTAAGAGGAAAACAAATTTCTCACCAATTTCCAACTTGGAACCATGGGTTTTAAAGTGGCTTAGAAGATTATTTACATATTTCCACAAATACAAAATAATATTTGACCTGAAGTGTTTGAAACACTTTTTCACATAAACTGTAAAGGCTCAAACTCTGTAGATTCCAGCATTATCAGTCTATTGAACAAACAGGGAAAGCAACCACTCTAAGAATGCTTCACTTGGTAGAATACAACTTACCCTCTACTCCCAAATATCAGCATTTAAATGCTGATGAAAATATTATTCATCACTAGTCCACATACGGATTAATGACATTACTTGGAGTTTAAAAGCAGTCCAACCATTTTTAAAGTACACCTTCCTTAATATCTATAATGGGTGGGGGGAAAACAGCCAAATTTAATGTGGCAATAAACTCCTCTAACCGTGAACTTTTCAAAGTGTCAGACCATGGTACAGTTTATGGCTACAACTGACTCCTAAAAATAGGAGCTAAAGCGAGGTGAAAGTGCTGATGTTTTTGCCACACAGATTATTTGATGATGGCAATACAAATTTTAGGAACACCCTCCTATTGGATGATGACCATACAAATTTTAGGAACACCTAGTGCAGTATGTATAACTGCACTAGGCATCTAGCGATCTTTTCAGAAAGAGAATTCAAACCTTTACTTTAGAAGATAAGCAATCAAAAGTCAGTCAACCAACTTTTTTCCTAACATAATTGCTTCAGTACCAGAGCAAAGTGATTACTATTCAAAACTCAGACATTTTGGGATTTCAGCATAGTGACCTGAGAACAGTTTTCTTCATATGTCATTTATGTTGCCACAAAAACCACACTAAATGCATACTGGGATTACTGATTGGCTCTATTTTGACATTAGATGCTACACAGAACTTCAAGACCAACAATCTCAATACTAACACTGACTTCAAAGACCATGAAGGAGGTGCCCAGGGAAAAAGCTGCTGCGCAAAAGGAACGATTAGGATTTAGGGCTGAATGGCAATGGTTGTGCCAGAAAATATGGAATGTAAAAACTGGAATTATGAAATCTGAAGTTCCTCTCTGTCCTTAATGTGTTGTCCAATGTGGAAGGAATTTTACACTTTATGTTCTGTGTGGGTACAAACTGATGAAATCTTTACTTAATATATACTAAATTGATTTTCTGTATATAAAGATAATTGAAAATGAATCTTGATGTGAATGGAATGGGAGAGGGAGCGGGAGATGGGAGGGGTGTGGATGGGAGGGAAGTTATGGGAGGGGGGCATTGTAATCCATAAATTGTACTTTGGAAAGTTATATTTACTAATTAAAAGTTAAAAAAACATTCCTTCCAGAAAAAAAAAAAAAAGAAATCTGAAGTTACTCCTGATTCAAGGGAAAAAAATAATAAATAGCAAATTAACGTGAAAAGGATAATATAAAAATATACTTAGATAGAAGAAAGTTTCCATAGATGAGGATATTTTAGAGCACAGGATTTATAAACTCTTGCCATAGGACAGATGGAATATAAAGCTATACCGATTCTCTAACCTCAATGTGACATGTTGCAGAATACATGTCATTGATGAGAAGTCAAACAAGGCAAAAAAAAAAAAAATGCGAGGGGATTTCACACAGCTCTCTGCTCCTGTTGGACAACAGAAACCAAGAGTTGTGTGTGTGGTGGTCAGTGTCATCTGACATCAAGGAGGGCTTCCAAATTGGAAAAACCAAATTAAAAACCTTAACACAAGACCAATGAAGGAACCTCATTTTAAAAATATATTCTTGCAGCATTAGTTTGTCTTATTGATGTGAACCAAATGAAACAAATCTCATTTCCTTCCTTCAAAAACAAATACTCTCAGCTCAATTGCTTACATCTGCATTTCTGCAGAATGATAAACAAGTTATTCTCCAACATCAAAATACCTCTTTCAAGAATTCTTCAACTTCCTGGGTGAAGATTTTTCTCTCTCAAAATTGGAATGAAGAATCCTTTCCATTCATTAACCAAATACCTACTCTAGCACTTCCTCATCTCCAACTGACTTGGATTGCTTCCTGAATCCCAGATTAGGGAAGCCAGCCTGTCCAGAAGAGAAGATGTTCTATTCAGTATCGGCAAATTCTCTACTATCGTTACCATTTTATTAAAGTTTGTGCAGAAACCTCAAAAATGAAATGCAAAGAATATGTAAGTGGGAAATATGACAACATAAGAATGCCTTGGCTAGTTCTGAAATGACTAAGATAGTCTTAATATAAGAATTCACTCACCAAATATGGTTGGTCTCTAGCTCTCCAGATCTTGTATTAAGTTAGCATTAAACAATTACTTATAGGTTTGTTTTTAAACTGGCACCAGCACCCCGGGTTCTAGTCCCAGTCAGGGTGCCAGATTCTGTCCCGGTTGCTCCTCTTCCAGTCCAGCTCTCTGTTATGGCCCAGGAGAGCAGTGGAGGATGGCCCAAGTCCTTGGGCCCTGCACCCACATGGGAGACCAGGAGGAAGCACCTGGCTCCTGGTTTCCGATCAGCGCGGTGCACCGGCCACAGCAGCCAGTGGGGGGTGAACCAATGGAAAAGGAAGACATTTCCCTCTGTCTCTCTCTCTTACTGTCCACTCTGTCAAAAATAAAAATAAAAATAAAAAATAAAGTGTGCTATACATTAGCATCCTTGCTTTATGCCAAGGAGACCATCATCTAACAAGACTGGTTAGTTAACTACTCATGCATCCAGTTTAAAATATCTTCTGACATTCAGGATATAAGATGTGTTTTCTACTGATATGTTACTAACTTTAATCACTACAGCCAAAATTTTATAAGTATTCTTTTCTTATGGCACAAAACTAATCACAAATATACTCCAAATACATTCATGTGCTCCTGGGTCAGCATGCAAAAGTGCTTTCCGAAAGTTCAGAGTCATCTCTCATCCTGAGCATTCTTGCCCTGTGCCCAGCTACTGCCCCACATGCTGACTAGGAGACCCGCTCAGGTCCCTCCCCTCCGGGTCATCTGCACTCTCAGGGTTCATGTTCTGCTGTATTCACCCGCCCCGCACTTCTAAATGCCCGCAAGACCTTCCCAGTGTCACATGCCAACCATGACACAGGACAGGCTTCTCCAGTACCAGCCTGGCTCGTTCCCATCATTCCTTGTTTCTGCCTGCTTTTCCCCATCGCCCGAGTCCTGCACATCCTCTCCTTCTGAGTGTCACCTCCCTACCTGCACGTGCCCTCAGGACAGCTCAATTCCACCTACAGCATGAAAAAGCCACCTCCAACAGGGATCCTGAGCTCTGATGGAGGTCGGGAAGGTAGACTCGGGCACCTGTTACAACGTGGATTCCCCCTTCTCTGATTCAGGGGTCCTGAGAGGCAGAACATCCTTTCACAGGAACCCCTGGAAGGTTTTCTGCCACCTAGGCCCATGGGGCTGGCGCTGTGGCCCACAGGCTAAAGCCCCACCTGCAGGGCTGGCATCCCACATCAGAACCCCGGTTCTGCTCCTGGAGCCCTGCTTTCATTCCAGCTCCCTGCTCACACACCTGGCAGAGCAGCACAAGTTGACCCAAGTGCTCCCGTCCCTGCCACCTGTGTGCCAGGCCCAGAAGGTGTTCCAGGCTCCTGGCTTCAGCCTGACTCAGCCTCAGCCAGCATGGGCTTGTGGGAGATTAAATCAGCTCATCAGAGTCATCCTTCTGGATCTCTCTCCCTGTCCCTTCCTCCAACTCTGCCTTTCAAGTCAACAACTGAAAAGAAGAAAAGAGAAGAGAAGAGAAGAGAAGAGAAGAGAAGAGAAGAGAAGAGAAGAGAAGAGAAGAGAAGAGAAGAGAAGAGAAGAGAAGAGAAGAGAAGAGAAGAGAAGAGAAGAGAGAGGGGAGGGGAGGGGAGGGGAGGGGAGGGGAAGGGAAGGGAAGGGAAGGGAAGGGAAGGGAAGGGAAGGGAAGGGAAGGGAAGGGAAGGGAAGGGAAGGGAAGGGAAGGGAAGGGAAGGGAAGGGACAAGACGACATCCTGGGGCGGCGCTGTGGCATAGTAGGTTGAACATCTTCCTATGACATCGAGATACCATATGGGCACCGGTTGGAGTCCCAGCTGCTCCACTCCCAATGCAGCTCTCTGCTAAGACACGAGAAGGCAGTGGAACATGGGCCATGTACTTGGCCCCCTTATCCACGTGGTAGACCCAGAAGAAGCTCCTGGCTCCTGGCTTTGGATCAGCTCAGCACCGGCTGTTGTGGCCCTTTGGGGAGTGAACCACTGGTTTCAAGACCTCTCTGTCTCTCTTTCTCCCTCTCTCTCCCTCTCTCTCTCTGTCTCTCTTGCCTCTTTCTCTCCTGTCACTCTGCCAGTGAAGTAAATAAATCAATCTTAACAACAACAACAAAAAACCCTGAGCCCAAGCTTAGATGAAAGTGGCTGCACTCCTGGATCGGCAGTGTAGAGTAGTAGGTTAAGCCTCCACCTGCGGCGCCAGCATCCCATATGAGCACTGGCTTGTGTGCTGGCTGCTCCACTTCCATCCAGCTCCCTGGTGATGGCCTGCGAAACAATGAAGATGGCCCAAGTCCTTGGACCCCTGCACCCATGCCGCCGGAGACCTGTAGATGCTCTCAGCTCCTGGCCTCCAATTAGCCCATTTGAGGACACTGTGGCCAGTAGCGGATTGAACCAGCACATGGAAGACCTCTCTGTCTCTCCCTCTCTGTGTCTCACTCTACTTCTCAGAGAAAGAAGGAAAAGAGTATTCAAAGCACAGCAGCAGCTTAACTCCTCCCAGAAACTTTTCACAGGAGGTCTTTACTATCGAGAGTACACCCAAATAGCATCTTTTCAGGCTCTGGTTGGGGGACAGGAGAGCTCCCCACAGGGAAGGGCCACGGGCCACTGCCATCTAAACTGCTCGACATCGCCAGTGCTGCCACCGTCAGCACCAACCCCAGCACATGAGCCTGTCCCTCATCTTTCAGGGAAGGACATTCCCACAACAGGGAACTAGCCATTAGCTAACAGGAAGGACACGCACACTATGTGTCCCCACCACGGCCATCTACTCCCCAGACATTCATCACTGAACCACGCCCAACACCACTCCTGATCTCTCCCCACGCCCCTGTCCAAACCCAACACGGAACAGCCCTGGTGTCTAGGGTCTCCTCAGGACGCTGGATGGAAACACTCTCTCACACATGAAACCTATCCCGTCTGGCTCCTCACACTGACCTCCCTCAGGCTCATGGCAGGCCCAGACCCCAGAGATGCCTGGCACGATCCCTACCAGCCCTGGGGAACAATCAGCAAGTGCAGGGCCACGGTAGTCATCACCCTGGTCCTCAGAGAGCCGGCCCTGAGCCCAACCAACTCCCCTGGGAGTCTGAATGAGCTTCAAGAACCACTGTGCACTGCTAAAGCCCCAGATCCTGCAGGACCCAAAGGACCACCCCACGACTCCTCCGGGGTGCAGGCCAGAGCTAGGAGCACTCGGTTCTCCACTGACCATCAGCTCCCTAGAGCAGACAGCCCCAGGTGCACACGGGGCAACTGAGTCTGGGTGGTCGCAGCCTCGTTTTGGGCTTTGAGAGAGAGGAACCACCCTCCAGGTGCCTGTGGCTGGGAGGAGCCACACTTCAGGGGCTGGGACAGGGCTCCCAATGCACAGGGAGCGGCTCCCGGTCGGTCTCAGGGTGTGATGGGAGCTCTTGCTCCTCAGGGTCCACAGCTGGGCAGCTGAGGGCGCCAGCTTCACTGGGACACGATCCCCAGGGACCACACGGGAGGCTGGGGCGTCTTGACAGGGACAATGACCATGCAGGGTGAGAAGCCCTCAAGCAGGGGGGAACAGGTCTAGCCCAGCTGTGACAAAGGCTGGACCCACACCTGCTGTGGCAGGCGGAGGCTTCCCCCTGTTGGTGCGACGGGGGACAGTGTGCACAGGGCATGGCTTAGAAGTGCAGCAGGCAGCGCCTGCTGGGACTCGGCAGCCATCTTGTGTGAGAGGAGGGGGCTCAGTTGAGGAGCCACAGGAAGTGACCTCACCTGGAGACCTGGGGGGCCCGGCAACAACCCCAACATTCCAGAGTTGAGTCTGAACCAGCTCACCTGGATAGAGTCTCGCAGGAAGATGTTCCTGAGTTGTATCCCGCGATGCCCAAGCCCAGCCCCCAAGAAACCCTGCGGTGGGTGCCTCGCCCAGTGGTGGGGACGCTGGGCCAGCCCTCACCCCCGACGCTCCTGGTGCTTCCAACAGAAAACGGCCATGGTGAGTCTGGAAGCAGGACAGGTCTCTGCGGGCCAGGACACCACTGGGAACCCACCCGAAGCCCATAGGCCCCTGGGTGTGGGAGTGGGTGTGGGGGGCAAGGGACCACTTCCCCCTCAGAGGAGGGAGGCTGGAAGTCCTAGGTGGAGGCAGCCTGAGGCCCAGAGCTCCTGGCCGCGGAGGGATCCAGGGACTGCCTCTTACCTGCCATTCTCTGCTCTTGTCTCCCAGGGCCAGGACAGGTCAGCCTCGCGCCTGGCAATGCACAGAAGGCTGCGGATCGCCAGCAGGCAGGACGTGTGTCAGGCCCCTTTCACTGATGACCTGTGTGTGGTGGGGGAGTGGTCAAATGAGCCCACAGCTCCGAAGCCCCCGTACCGGGCATTCCCCGGCACACAGAAACCACTGGACGTCCCCCTCAGTCACACACTGTTGGTCAGAGCCCAGATAGAGCCCAGGGGCTCCGCAAATGCCCATCTCACAGCGGAGGAAGTAGGGCCCGTTGACTTCGCCTGTGTCAGTCGTGACCCAGGGTCAGGGCCGGGCCTGGCACCTGACCTCACGGCTGGGGCGGCACAGAGCCCTGATCTCCCAACAACACCCCCGCTGGAGCAGTGCTGGTCCTCCATCGATCAGCGCCACCACAAGGATGCGCGGGGGACAGCTGTGCCCCCGGGGGCCGAGCAGGGCTCAGGGGAGGCCCTGAGAGAAGAGGCTCTGGGGATGGAGGGTCTGGAGCCAGGACTGTACGCAGCAGCTGAAGCTGAGGACGCTGCAGGGGCACCAGATGCAGCACTGGCCCCGGCCTCAGCCCCAGCTCCGCAAGTCCCTTCTGCTGCAGCCCCAGTGCCACACCTGGCCTTCCCCGCCCCCGTCGTCCTGTATTTCTCTTTATTCCTCCCCACTCTCTTCCTTTTCTCCACCTTATTGTCCCTGAACCTCAATAAAATGTAAGTTATTACCCACTGTGGAATGTACAATTTGCACCCTGCCAGCTCCCCAGGCCGTGCCCTCCCCACCCCACTCTCCCTGCACCATGGCTCCAATGCCCGGGACCTGCATCCTCTGCAGAGGACACGGGCACCTCCCCAGGGGCAGAGCCAACGTTCCCCGTTTGGACAAACAGCACCACACGCTGGGAAGGCCAAATTAAGCAAATAACAGGGCGACGCTGCATGGCTGGGGCAGTGCCTCCTCATGCTCAGGGATGCAGACTCTGAGGTCACAGAACGGACCTGCCGGGGGTGCTGTCCCCACAGCCTCAGTGTCCTCATCTGTGCAATGGGAAGGCAGCCCTGCCACAGCCATCACCACATCAGGGAATGCGATGTTCTGCACCTCCCTGCACACAATGGGAGCTCACAGCTTCAGTTTGAAGTGTGCACAGGGAGTGGGTGAGAGATTCTTAACTGAGGGCACAAGATCAGGTCCAGCATCATAAACACCCAGAAGCAGTCACAGTATCTGTCCCTGTGCTCAACAATGGGTCACTGGTAACTAAAGTAGAGCAAGGATTTGCCTACTGCACAGGAGACTGTGGGGCCTTGTCCAGGACCCCATGTAACCCAGACTGCCTGGTGTGCAGGAGACATGGGTGGTCTTGGCTGAGAAGATGGAGACACAGAGGATGTCCCAAGGAGAGTGACCATGTTCCTCTGGAACAGGCTGTGTTTCCATAGGGAAGTGCACCCCAGGCTTTCATAATCTTCCACTGCCGTGTGGTTCTGGCTTACAGATGAAGAACCTCGCAGTCCCTGAGAGCCCACAGGTAGAACGCAGTGATACCGATGAACTGAGGGACACTGTTGACCTCTGGGGACCAGCTGCCCTGCCTACAGGTGGACTGAAATGGGTCTAACAGACATGTGTGCACACGCAAGAGCTCTGTCACCCAGGATTTCCCTCTCCCCAGTGCGCCAGACTCAAGTTCACAGAGCAGAACCAGGAAGACCGACATCTGGACCTGGAAAGTCTTCTGTATTTCCGTGGTGATCTAGAGGTTGTTGTGCACATGGGGGCCTGGGCTACATCAGTAAACAAAGAGAAGTTCCTTTCTGTCTACTCACCCCTGATCAGGTGTGAAGACTTGCGCATCTGCGCAGGAGACATGAGCCGGCCCAGAGAAGGGAGCATCCTGGGCAGACTTACAAACACAGCAAATGATGCTCTAAATACCTAATGGCCCAGCAGAAAATGAGCTTCCAGGCCTCTCATTTACATGTTCACCTCATCCACTCCAAAACATAACTCAAAATAAAGCATCTAAGCATAAATGTTAAAAGTCAAAAATATAAATCACTTAGAAGAAAACTTACAAAATCTTGACAATTTTGAGTGACCCGCAGATTTTTGATACATTATCACAACTATGATACATAATAAAAAGATAAACACTAATTTCTCCAAATCGCAAACACTTCTGATTCAAGAAACACATTATCAAAGTAAAAAAAAGATCACACTGATTCAGACAAAATATTTTAAAAGCATGTATCTGATAAGATCCTCTGTCCACAAAATATAAGGAACACTTACAATTGAACAATACGAAAATGAACAACCCAAACCACCATGCGTCAAATATTTGAATACGCATTTCTTCTAAGATAAGCACAGTAAAAGTTGCCCAACATCTTCGGGCCCCAGACAAAAGCAAATGAAAGCCACAATGTGACACCAACTCTCCCCCACTTGAGTGGCAGGAGTTTAAACAATGGGGAGGAACCAGAGTTGTAAAGGATATGGACAAACAGACCTCACCCATTGATGCTGAGAATGTGAAATGGTGCAGCCACTGTACAAATCAAGCAGTTGTCCAAATGGAGATATGAAGAGTTGCTGTTGGACTCAGCACCTAGCTCATACTCAAGATAAATGAAAATACTTGTCCCTAAAAAAAGTGTCAAGGTAGACATAGGTTGTTATCTGTTAATAACAACTTTGAATGTAAATTGGTTAAATTCCCCACTTAAAGGATAAAGACCGGCTGAGTGGATAAAGACCAACACTCAATATACTGCCTGGAAGAAACTCATTTCAGACACACATTACATCAGGATAAAAGAATCTGTCAGAAAGAGCATCTAACAACTGGAAATACATACATGCACCTGAAAACAACACCACCTAAGCATGGAATACAAACAATATTGGTTCTAAAGGGAGGTAGAGACCCCACAACAATAGGAGCTGGGGACTTCCACATCCCACCTGTCAATGGACAGATCATCTAGACAGACAACCAGCAAAGAAGCACTAGACTTAAGAAGCACTACACACCAAATGGACTTAACATTTGTGGAACGCTGCAGAATATGCATTCTTCCCCTCAGCACGTGGAACATTCTCCAGAAGAGACCCTACATTCGCCCACAAAACAAGCCTCAACTCATTTTAAAAAATCAAAATCACCTTTTCGCAGGCCATAATGGAATAAAATATTAGTAATCAACCAGAGGAATTGTATATATCAGCCAAATGCATGGAAATCAAACACCATGTTCCTGTCCAATCAATGGATCCCTTTTACCACTCTCCTCAACACACAACTGGGAGTGCTACCCAGTACAATTTAGCAAGAGAAAAAAAAAATAACAGCATCAATTTGGAAACAACAAAGTCAAATAGTCCTTACTTGCAATCTATATGATCTTATATATAGGAAAATTTAAAACTTCATCAAAGAGTTAAAAGAATTCAATAAAAATGCAGGATACAGGATCAGCTTACAAAAACCAACAGCATTTCAATACCCTAGGAACAAATCAGATGAAAAGAGATCAAGAAGGCAACCCAGTGGTAGAACAAGGAGTTGATAGAAATTGAAGAGATGACTAAAAAGTGCAAAGTCATCCCATGGTCATGCATTTGAAGAACTAGAATGTTTAAATGTCCAACTGCTACAGACACAATGCAATTCCTCTCACAATACCAATGACATTCTTCAAAGAATAAGAGAAAGTATTTGCAAGTTGTTCCCCTGATGAGATTAAGGAACTCAACCCAAAGGTCCCCCCACAAAAATGCAATTAAAAATGAGCTAATTATCTCAGTAGATACATGTCAGAAGAAGATATACAAATGGCCAAAAACTACATGAAATAATGCTCAATCATATTAATCATCAGGGAATTGGAACTCAAAACCTCAATGAAAGATTCTCTCTCCCAGGTCTGACCAGAAAAAAACACAATGAACAAATTCAAGGACATGGAGAAAGGGGAATTCTCACACACTCTGGACAGGAATGTCCATCAATGCAGCCCTTGTGGCAAACAGTATGGTGTTTCCCCAAAACACTAGAAATAGAACTGCCATATGATCCAGCAATCTGTCTGTGCATATACATCCAAAGGAAAGGAAACCAAATGTGGACAACATAGTTGCACGCCACGTTTACTGCAGCACTGTTCATGAAAGCCAAGGTATGGAGTCAACCTAGACACTCTATTGGTAGATGAACTGATAAAGAACACCTGGTTACATATGCATAATGGAATAATACTCAGCCATAAAAAAGAACATAGCCATGTCATCTGCAGCAACATCCATGAGCCTGGAAGGTATTGTGGGTTTTTCTGTTTGTGTATGGTTTTTTTCGGTGGGGGAAGGATTTTATTTATTTGAGAAGTTGAGTTCCAGACAGAGGGAAAGACAGACAATGGTCTCCCATACACTGGTTCACTCCTTAAATGGGTACAAAGCCAGAGCTGAGCCGATCTAAAGCCAGGAGACAGAAGCCTCTTTCGTGTCTCCCAGGTGGGTGCAGGAGTCCAAACACTTGGGCCATTCTCCACTGCTTTTGCAGCAGAGAGCTGGATTGGAAGAAGAACAGCTGGGGCATGAACCAGCACCCATTTGGCATGCCAGCACCACATGGGGAGGGTTAGCCCACTACATCACAGTGCTGGCTCCAGGGAGGACACTGTATTGGTTAAACAAGTCAATCGCAGGAGGAAAACTACTGCATGTTCCCATTTACGTATGAAATCCTAAAAAGTTGATCTCACAGAAGTAGGCAAATAGAACAGAGTTTACCAGAGGTTGGAAAGGGGAGGGGGGAGTGGAGGGAGGATGGTGGATGGGTACAGAGCACAGTTCACTGTGAAGAGCAATGTCAAATGTTCTGCCACACCGTAAGGTAACCAATGGAAAGGTAATTAATTATGTGCCTCACAATAGCTAGTAGAGGAGATTCTGGATGTTCCCAACACAAATGATGAGTATGTTTCAGGTGACGGATATCTTAATTAACCTGATCAGATCATTATATACCATATATTTACATTGAAATACCACACTGTACCCCATAAACATGTACAATTATATGTGTCAATTATGAATAACCATACAGATATTCTTTTTCAAAAATGAGTCTAGATGCTCCTAACTGCATCATTCATAATAACCAGCAAGCAGAAGCCATCAAGTGGCCAGCAACTGATGTACGAATAAACATATGGTCTCTCCTCAATATAGACAACTCTCCACCCCACAGAAGGGCATACTGTTCTAACACTCCCTATCCAACTCCGGAGCCCTGAAGACATGTGGCTCTGGGAAGGTAGAGAGAGGCAAAGGCCTCATATAGCATGACACCATCAACACACATGGGACATTTGTGAAAGTGAGCAGACACGTGTCTCAAGGGCCTGGAGGCGGGACTGAGAACTGAGTGCCAATAGGCAGGAGGTTCTTTAAGTGTTTGGGGAATGTTCCACAGCTACACTGTGCTGATGGCTACACAACCTATACATATATTAAAGTCACTGACATGGACACAAAAGGACATACATCATGTTCTGTCAATTGTAGGTCAAGAAACCTGTCCACAGAAAGTGATCAGAGTGATCCAGAAGCAACTGTTCCTTCACTTGTGTGGGCACCATGCCAGTTGACCACCCTAGGGCCAGAAGGATGCTGATGCTGAGGTCAAGGTCTTCTTGGAGACTGGAAGAGGATCTCACAGCACAGAGCCTGGCAGAGGGGAGAGACAGAGCAGTATCTTCACCATCCAGGGCAGTTAACATGAGGTCTGGATTCAGTGACAGTCCCTGACTTACAGCCCAGAGGCCAAATCCTGCTCTGGGACACTAGCCTCTTCACTGCTTAGGCTTTGTGCCTGGGGAGCCTCAACTGCAACACAGAACCTATACCACTGTTGGGAAGAACAAATTTATTAAATGAAATGCACCTAGAAGAAAACATGGTACCAATGAGCACAGAACATACTCATCAATGCTGTGGGTTATTCATACTGGTTTCAAAAAAGAAATGAAGGGACCGGTGCTGTGGCATAGCGGGTAAAGCCTCCGTCAGCAATACCAGCTTCCCGGATGAGTGCTGGTGTAGTCCCAGCTGCTCCTCTACCAATCTAGCTCTCACCTGTGGTCCAGGAAAGCAGTAAAAGATGGCACAAGTCCTTGGGCTCCTGCACCCTCGTGGCTGACCTGGAGGAAGCTCCTGGATCTTGGCTTTGGATCAGCACAGCCATGGCCATTGTGGCCATCTGGGGAGTGAACCAGTGGATGGACAACTACTTTCTCTCTGCCTAACCTTCTCTGTGTACTTCTGACTTTAAAATAAATAAATAAATCTGTGAAAAGTAAAGAAAACAGAAGACAAACTGAAATGTAAGATCTGAGCCTTTGAAACAATTAGAAGAAAACACAGGGGAACTGCTTCCGGACAGTGCCATGGGCAAGGATTTCTTAGATCAGACCCCAAGAGCATAGGAAACAAAGCCAACCAGCAGACAAATGGGATTTCACCAAATTAAACAGCTTTTGTACAGCAAAGAAACAATGTCTACAAGCCATCCATCTGACATAGCTGTTAGTAAAGTCAACATAAAAACAACTAAACAGCAAAAACAAGAAACAACAAATAAGTCAGACTTAAGAGTCTCAGTTAGAAATAGACATTTCTTTTTTTTAAAAAAAAAAAAAAGATCTATATATTTACTTGCAAATCAGAGTTACACAGAGAGGGGAGAGGCAGAGAAAGAAAGGACTCCCATCCGATGGTTCACTCCCCAGTTGGTAGCGACAGCCGGGGCTGCGCCGATCCGAAGCCAGGAGCTAGGAGCTTCCTCTGGGTCCCCTACGTGGGTGCAGGAACCCAAGGAACTAGGCCATCCTCTACAGCTTTCCCACACCATAGCATATAGCTGGATCAGAAATGGAAAGCCAGGTCTCGAACCAGCGCCCACATGGGATGCCAGCACTTTAGGCCAGGATATCAACTCGCTGCGCCACAGTGCTGGCCTCGGAAATAGACATTCCTTAAAGACAGACATGTCAGTGGTTCTCCTGTTCCACAGCACTCAAGGGAACTACAGATAATGTGAAATACGGGACAAAAGTGCTCTTCACTGATCTCAGAGAGATACAAAGCAAAACCACAATAGGATACCAAAGGAATGAACGATAACTAGTGAGGATGTGTGTGGAGGGGAGGGAACACTTGGCACTCTGTGGGTGGGAATGTAGATGTGGTAAAGAGTAAGGAAGTTGCTCAATAAACAGAAACTAGACCTACCATCCACTCCAGCAACCCTACTGCCAGTGTACAATAAAGGGGAAGGCAGTCAGTCTGGGGAAGAGAGATCTGTGCCCCCAGTTTTACTGCAGTCCTGTTCCCAGTAGCTAAGGAATGCAAACAACCTACACATCCATCCACCATGGATGGAAAAAGAAAAAAAGGGGTACGTGTACACATAGGAATACTACTCGGCTATAAAAAAGGTTGAAATCTTGTCATTTGTGGTACCATGGGAGGATCTGGAAATCACTGGGTTAAGTGAAATCAACCAAGCACAGAAAGACAAACACCACATGACCTCACTCACATGTGGAATCTGCAAAGTGGTGATGCCCTGGAGGCTCAGGGCACAACGGCAGTTGTCAGAGGCCAGGAGGAAGGGATGAGGGCAGTGGACAGAGATGGGCTAGTGTGAGTCACAGCTGATGGAGCAGGAGTCTCTGTGCTTCTGCTGCATTGGAGAGGACAAGGCTGATGCCCTGTGTATCTCCCTAGGAATGCAGACACAGCCCTGCAGTGTGGCGTTTGTTTCCCCGCAGGAACAAGCCCAGTGAACTCAGGGGGACAGAGGAGGTAGAGGTGGGGAGCAAGGGCAGGTCAGGAGCTACAGGCTCAAGGTCTCTCCTGAGGTTACATGGTGCCATCTGGTGTGCTGCCGTCTCAGTTCCTTGTGGCTGTAGGGCTGCATCCCTGTTTTATGCCTGGCCTGGGTGGTTTGCTCGGATGCTCCTGTGGGGTGAGCTCATGTACGGTCAGGTTCTTAATCAAGTCCAGGGGAGTGTCAGGTCCCCTCAGGTCCTGCCTGCCTCACTCAGTGTCACACACATCGTCTCCCTTTACACTGACACAGTCGCTGATTCAGGGCCCTCCACCACAGCTGCAGAGTCTGTCCCACGATGGGATACCACAGGAGAATGACACTGTGGGGTGAGACCCAGGATCAGGTGTCACCCGTGCGGCATGGGAAGGTATCCTAGGGTAGGGGGCTGGGCAGTAAGAGCCAGGAGGAGAGCAGGTCAGGCTGTCCAGGGAGAAGCAGAAGGGGGCCCCCAGCAGGCAGGCTGTGCTGCCAAGGAGCAGGGAGCCTGGACAGAGACACCTCCCAGGATGCAAAATAGCTCAGCCCCTCTCAGACTGCCATCAAGAAGATCCAAAGGTGTGCCCTCCAGTCAGGGAGCCACAACGTGAGACCTCAAGGCTCAGTAGGCAGAGAAATGAGGCTGGAGCAGAAGTGACAGTGGCGAAAGATCCGCAGACCCAAGGCCTGGACAGGAGTCTCCAGGATGCACGGCAGACCCATGCCAGCGAGGAGATGTCCCCAGATGTCACTATCCCAGCACCTGCGGGCCAGACCTGATACAACACCTGTTTGCTTCCTTTAATCGAGCAGAGTCCACAAAACACAGAATTTTAGAGCATGCAGCTCAGCTACATTAACAACATTCCCATGGCTGGACAACCCTCACCATCCTGTCTCAATCAGGGTCCCAGACTGCCTTCCTTGGCCTGTGCACTACTCAGCCTGCTGTCTGCTCCCACTGATCCCGATGAGCCATACAAGCTGAGGCAGGACACAGGCAGCTGGGCCTGGGTGTCAGGGCATTCGTATGTCAACAGGACAGCACGGAGCCCACTCGCAACCCTATGTGCCACTCTGGATGTCCGGTACACTCAGGCGCTGCTGAATGGAGACTCCGCCTTTCAGTTTGGTTTGTCTTTGCCTTTTTCTTAATAAAACTGCAAACCTCCAAATAATAAGAAAAAATACAGTCAAAGAAATGTCTACTTATTTTCACCTACTTGAAAGGTAGAGAGAGAGACACACGGAGAGAAGTCTCCCATTAACTGGTGCACTTCCCAAATGCACACAACCACCAAGACAGGACCAGGTGAAGCCAGGAGCCAGAAACTCCATCTGCGTCTCCCATGTGGGTATCAGAGGCCCAGGGACTCAAGTCACCGAATGCTCCCTCTCAGTGCATCCAAGAGGAGCTGGATCAGAAGCAGGGCAGCCAGGTCTTCACCTGGCACCCAGATAAGAAATGGGGTTGCCCCAAGGGGAGGCTTAACCCTCTGTTCCTTGACAGCCTCCAATTTAGTTCGTATTCTGACCAAGAATTAGAAACTATTAGGTGCACTGGTCAAATGAGCTTCCACTTTACTTTTTTCCTATGGGTACTATTTCTTTTAAAGATTTATTTGGTTTATTTCATAGAGTTATGAAGAGATGCAGAGGCCAAGAGAGAGAGGTCATCCCACTAGGTCGCTCCCTAAATGACTGCAAAAGCCAGAGCTGAGCCAACATGAAGCCAGGATCCAGGAGCTGCTTCCAGATTTCCCTCATGGGTGCAGGGGCCCAACGACTTCTGCCATCCTCGGCTGCCTGTCACAGGCACATTAGCAGGGAGCTGGACTCGAAGTGCAGCACCCATATGGGATGCAGGCACTGCAGCCCAGGGATTTAACCCTTTGAGCCACAGTGCAGGCCCCATCTATGAGAATGTTAACCATATAAGTTGCAACATAGATTCTAAATATTAACTGCATACAAATACACAATGCTTAACTTGGGCACTTTCAAATCTATTTCTATAAAAATACATGCCCCCTTTATAAACAGGTTCCCCATTACAGAGATGAAAACTCACTTCATTTCTATATATGTAAGCAGTTTAAGAATACTGCTGAGGATCAGGTCATTTTTTTTCCCCAAAAATGTTCTAAAGATGTCCACAGGACAAAAGAGGATTCACTACATGCCTGCTGACTTAACCCTTGGTTCACTGCCCTCCTTCACAGGTATGAGATCACCCTGGATAATCTTCCCAGGGAATCAAAAATGCAATCTGTCCTCTCGTGCTATCAGAACAACCGTGGAAAGCACACTGGGGACACTCAACCAACACCAGTGCTCACGTGACTGAGGCAGTCGTCTTGGACAACAAAGAAAGACTTCCATCCAGGATCCAGTAAAAGCAGGAGGCGGGGAGATGAAGAAGTTCTGGAAACGGGGCCCGTGTTGTGGTGCACTGGATAAAGCCACAGCCTGCAAACCCTCACATCCCATGTGGGCACCGGTTCCTGTCCTGGCTACTCCAATTCCAATCCAGATCCCTGCAAGTGGTCTGCAAAAAGCAGAGGAAGATGGCCCAAGTACCTGTGCCCCTGCAACACACACAGGGTACTGGGCAGAAGTATCTGGCTTCAGCTTGGACCAGGGAAGCCACTGCCACCATCTTGGGAGTGAACCAACAGATGGAAGATATTCTCTCTGTCTCTGTCTTTTCTGGAACTGCGACTTTCAAAATCATAAATAAATCTTGTTATTTTAAAGATTTAGAAATTCTAGAGAAGCAGATAAGCCTCAGATGGCAGATTTCCCATGCAGGGTTCTCAACACAACAAAAGCATATGGAAGAATCACAGAGCGCAAGGGCAGCGCAGCCATGTTCTTGTCAGCCCTTCAGGGAGAACCCTATGAGAGGAAGTCACGCATCGCCAACAGGATGCACACCCGGCACTCACCCCCTGTCCCTCCTACACACCCAGCCCTGCTCCTCAGCCAGCTCCCTCCATGGCCTAGCTCCTCCAAGTGTACCCTGTACTTTGGTTAATATCGACACTTGTCCTTCCCTAAGTAATACAGCAGGTGGACGAAGACCAAAAACTTGAGTCTGTTCCTCCCGTCATTCTCTCCACAAACTCTGCACATTCAGGTCATTCTCATGCCTCCATGTCCAGACTACAGATGCCAAATGGCCCACAGGACAACAGCAAGAGACTCAGGAGGCAGCAGCCCTGAGTGTCCACACATGAGACACAGCTCCTGATCCGCTGGGGGCTTGCTCTCTACAGGAACTGAGCCTGGTGGCCCAGGGCCCATAAGTTATTCGGTGGTGACCCCCAAATCTCCTGCTGTGGGCTGCAGACACACACCACAGTGGAGACTGGGGAGTGACTGTCCTGGTGAGACTGGAAAGAGTCTGAGGTCTGAAGGAGGAAGATTCTGAGCCAAGGCTCCCAAGTGAAGCCCTGCTCCCCACTCACACACACCTGACCAGCGTCCTAATGCACTCACGGCCAGCTGACCCCTGCTCAGACTCCCAGCATGCTGGGTGGACTCCCTTCAGCTCAGCTCCCAAGACCACCACTCTCTGGCCCAGTGTTCCTACCCAGCCTGACTGCTTCCCCCATGAGTGCTCCCACCCTTCAGCAGAGATCCCTCCTCTTCCTCTCCCCAACACCGGGCTTGCTGTCCCCAGAGGCCCTGCCACCTCCTCTGCCTCACTCGGGCAAAACACCCACAGCAAACACCAGCACAGCCCTTAGCATGGCCTGGCCCTGAGGCAAGCACTCACCCAGAAATGCAACAGACTCTAATGAAGTGCTATGGATACCACTGAGGAGAATCCCACAGGACTCCCAAAAATGAGTCACAGATCACTGCCCACCCAATGATTAAAAGGCTCTGGACTGTGGAGAAAGCCACTGGTAGCCCCAATAGAGAGTTATAGCTCACTGCTGCCCACAAAGAAGCAAAAATAGGAAATAAAAATGGAGTCACTTATGCTAAGCCAGAAGCTGATGACATCACTTATGTCAAGCTCAGCGCTTGCCAGAAAGATGCTCCTCATCAGACTGAACAGACATCCCTGGGCAGTCTGATAACCTGTACGCAACAGACGACAACCTCAAGTTACCTTCCTACTCGCACAGGGATTGGCTGCACCCCAGGAATACTGCAGATACACCCTGTCCTAAACAACAGATTGGTGGCACCCCGGGAAACTCCCAGAGGGAGCACAACTGATTGGTGACACCCTACCGCTCCTGGAGACTCTCCCTTCAAAATGACAAGGATAAAAGGATCATGGTCCCGGTGTCTGTGAACCTCTGGATCTTCACACATTCAGAGCTGAAGAGGCAGCCCGTTACACATGGATCTGTAATGGCACAAGATGACAACCGATCAAGGGCCCAGTGCTGGTGAACCTCTGGATCTCCTTACACATGGAGCTTAAGAGGCAGCTCACTAGCCCCCTTGCTAAGCAACACACGGAGACTACAGGACCAAACTCCAGTGGAGCCACTCCCTCACCTGGACCCCTTATCAGCCTGTTGCCTGGCCTGACCACACAGCTGGACCAGACCTCTCAGCAGGGGACCTCTCCAACTCCTTACCTTGTCATTCCCCTGGGAACTCCGGGCTTCTGCTCAGAGTGACAGCCATCCCACTACTGCATGCCTGTAAGTGACTGTTCTGAGATCCATCTCTCCGAGTGGTAATGAGACTCTGGACTCTGGACTTTGAACTTTCACTTCTTGGGAATGTGATAGGAACCTTAAGAACGCAGCATTTATAATGATATTAGCCATATGTAATAGGAAGGAATGTGCCTCGACCCTATGATTAAGAATGTCTTCTGCTTCGCTGTACTTACATTATTACAGTTGGACTGCCTTTGAGATTGCTTTGATGCCAGGTGTGTGTTATGATGTGTGGAGTAATGAACATAACTACAGAGATTGGTTTGCAGTGGGAAAGCCCTAGTGTGAATTGGAGTGAGCAATAAAAAGCCTTTCATTGGGAAGACAGTGTCGTGTCCGTGTGTTCCTTCTTCCCTATGCTCCGACAATGCACCCTTGAGCCCTGTCGAAATGCGTGACAGCAAACACTCACAACGTACCACCACCACTGCTAAACTCGGGAGACACCCACACTGTACATTCACTCCATTACAATTAGTAACACCTCTACAGCACACCCTACCCCACAGGTCCCACAACTCTCAGGTGGACGCGGCTCCCCCACTACTGCAAAAACCATCTCCACAAGCCACTGCCACTTCTACAGATTCCTCCAAGTAACTCTAAAAGTAAGGCAGTGCTATCCAACTCTGCCAGACCACTCTTCCAACTCCTGGACCCTCAGCTCCAGGGCAATCTCTAGGAATTCACCCTACTCAGATACCCTTTTTTATCCTCTGTTCACATCTCTCACTTTAAAGCACTGTACCCCGTTGCTATCTTTTGTTGTGATATTAGCCCTAGACTTTGTCAGAAACCAGCCAAACCGAATGGACCCATAGCAGAAGACTTCTCTCGGCACTCTCTTATCTCTTCTGGGTTGCATGCTTTACTACGGTCTGCTGCTTCTAACCTGCTGCCCTTTTTGTGGTCCCCAATTCTATATATCTCTCACATCCTCCCAAAGCCTCTACACAGCTCTCATCAATGCTTCCTCTCATCTCTTCTCTGAACATAACCCCACTATCGCTTCATGCGGGATCTGTACACACTCTTCCCACTTCCCAGCCAATCTGGACAAAGGCCACAGGACTGAAGGGATACCCTGTACTTTCCCCAAAACAGGAAGAATTCAACCAACCTTATTTACCTATCAAAGGCATGTTCTGTGCTTTGCTGACAGGTCAAGCCCTTAAATGCATCCTACGTGCTCCCTTCCCTTTTTCCATGAAGTAGGATCACTGTCCCACAAACTCTTTAATTGGATGATTACTCTCCCAGCCTTCCCTGTTTCCTCCATTTCCTTCCCCTACTCCCACAGGTTAGAAAAATTAGCCACAAAGGCAAATACTCCCACTCTACCTGAACCATCACTGTCAGGACCCAGCCCAAGGATGCATTGGTGAGCATGCGGGGGACCATAAATAGAAGCATTCTTGCTCTGTGGCATCCAGGTGTACAACTGTCTTCCCATGAACTGGAGAGGCACGTGTCCTCTTAGGTTCCTATTTCACCCTTTCTCCTATACTCTCAACCAGACTTGATGTCCCAGACCTCGAACACCCTGTGTCAAGAGTGACTTGGACTTAGCAACCCTTCTTTCTCGTTGGGTGTTTGTTGCCAGGGATTGGGCCAGGAGCAGCCAGACTGGCAATTTCAGGAGACAAGACAAAGAAATACAAAGAATTATGTCTCACTCTCAAAGAAAACATAAATGACCCAGCACCACACCTGTCTCACTTCCAAGAACAGGTAGATTCCTGTCAGCAGTGGTCCTGCAAAATCACTGAGGATTTAGACGTCCTCAGCTCCATAAAAGGAGGACTTTGCCTCTGGGTAAAGAGTGTGGCTTGTGGTCAGTGCCACCATAGCTCAATAGGATAATCCTCCACCTGCTCGCCGGCACACCAGGTTCTGGTCCCGGTTGGGGCGCCGGATTCTGTCCCAGTTGCTCCCCTTCATTCCAGCTCTCTGCTGTGGCCCAGAAGTGCAGTGGAGGATGGCTCTAGTGCTTTGGCCCTGCACCCACATGGGAGACCAGGAGGAACCACCTGGCTCCGGGTTTCAGATCAGCGTGGTGTGCCAGCCACAGCGGCCATTGGGGGGTGAACCAACAGAAAACGAAGACCTTTCTCTCTTTCTCTCTCTGTCCACTCTGCCTGTCAAAAAAAAAAAAAAAGAGTGTGGCTTGTACACCAGTCAGTCAGGTGCTGTGAGAGATGCTATTGAGCACATTGAAAAGCATGCTAATAAAATGTAAGAATGCATTACAATACCCTTGCCACATTTTAGCCATCTTTGCCACTCTGGGTAACTTTTCTACTGCTTTCTTTTTCCCTCATAATCACAGTGCTTTATTCTTATGATATAAAATTACACATTTCAAAAGTGCTCACAGGAACCAGTGATTGCTAAATAGCAAGACATCCCGCAGGAACATCACAAGACTGCTCTTCTTCTCCAGTCACTCTGGACTACAGCCCTGCATCAGCAGGAAGTGGCCAATAGGACACCAGCACCCATCTCTCTCTGTCCTGGGAGTAGGAATACAGGACCTTGAGCAACATCATGGGCAGAAGAGATGTCGTGTTACAGCCACATCACTGCCTCTAGAGTTCAACCATTAGCCCCAGCCCTCTGGAAGGTTGAAAAAGCCAAGGCAAAACAGCTCAGCTCTGTCTAATCCCTGCCCAGCCTGAACCAAAAGTACCCAGGCTAGATAAGCCCCAGTCTCTACCAGAACGTGTCCCAACCCTCGCTAGTAGTGGGCCCTCAGGTCTGTCTCTGAATAAACAGGCTCTAGCTACTGAGTTCGTAGTTTGTAGTCTGTCTTCCCTGTGTCTTGTGCATATTGTCTAAAACACACCATCAGGGAAATGAGCAAACCAGACAACACCAGCATTCAGTCCTCGGTCAGTGGAAACCATTAGATGGATTCCCAGTAAAGGAACATTCCGTGTGTTTGAGTTCAGTTGCTTATTCATCCACTGATCCACTCCCCACACACATGCAATGGCACCAGGGGCTAGCTAAGACCAGGAAGTCACCCCAGATCTCCCTGACAGGTGGCAGTAACCCAAGCATTTGAGCCTTAACCCCCCAGGATCTCTTTAGCAGGAAGGTGATGCACATGAAACCCAGGCACTCTGATACTCTGATGTCCCAACCACAAAACACAATGCTCACACCCCACTTTTATTCCCAAATAAAACACCACTCACCTGGACGGATACTAAAATGTCCTGCCAACAACACCTCAGCCAGCACACGTCTGGGCCAAGACTTCAACTCAGATGAGACTGAAACCGCAAGTTGTAACTGGGAACCTATAGGAGGAAAACACCCTCGTGTTTGAACAGGCCTTGGAGAACCTAAGAACCAATTCACACCTACCAGATGACAAAGAGAAAGATGTCTGCTGCTAGCAACACAAACTTTGGGATTCTCTACTGAGTCCACCGTGACCTCAGCCATAAGACCAAAAGGGCCTCACTTAGAAATGAAAGCTTGTAAGGGCTGGGCCCTGTTGGCAACCAGTCCTCTGCCTGTCACAAGCTGTTCAACCACAGCCCTGACACAGACAATAAAGATGCTTCCTGCTCCCCCTCTTCCATGGCTTATAAAGGAAAGGGGACCCCTAAAGTGAAAGTAGGGCAATGCCAGGGCTGAGAAATGATCAGCAAGGGGGCTCCAAAATCAAGTCCACTTGCTGTGCTGTGGCACACTGTCCCCTAAACTGCTCCAGGCTACTTGGAAAAAAAAAAAAAAGAGGGTTCCTTTTTGTATGTAGGATCCAAACTGAGGAGGCCCTCCCTTAGTACCATAATGGGGAGGTGGAGGGCTCAATCTAAGGCGCTGTGGAAGAGGTAGCTGTGATCCAGACACGCACCCTTGAGGGGCAGCCAGGGCCTCCACCAAGCCCACCATCAACACCATGACCTCCCCTGGGAGTCAGGAGCCACCAAGAAATGAAATTGCCTGACCGCAGATCAGGGCGGTCAGCTCAACCTGTTAGTGCTCATCACCAATTTCATAGTGTCCCATGTCTACAGGGAAATACACTTCATTGTGTCTCTTCATTCAAAATAGGCCCAGCACTCAATGTCCAGTCTACCATTGCTTTAAGAAAAACAAAGAGCCAACTGCAGTCCCCTCCCCTCGTCCCCACCCTCCCAGGGAGCAGCCCCAGAGCACGTGGGCCTCAGAGGCTCTAATTCAGCCCCTTCCCAAGAAGAGCTCACTGCCCAGAGAGGAGGGGAGTGAGGCCTTCCAACCAGGCTCTGCTGGGGGGGGGGTGTTTATCCAGATGCCCACCAGGTGCAGGCCTCTTTCTGCTCTCACCCAGACAGAGCACCTCCATCCCACAGCCTTGCTTTACCCTCTGTAATATTAAGGTCTGATGGAGACTACGCATTGGCCTCCTTGCCACTCTAAATGTCTGTGGCCATTTTGCTTGCATGTCCCCACATCTCTGGGAAGAGCAGATCCTCCCTTAAAGTAGACAACGCCCACCCAATCCCACTTACTGCTGAGAGGCACCAGAGCTTTTCTGGAATCCCGGCTGAGCCCTTGCCCCACCCTCTCCCAGGGCCTCATTCTAGACCCAGCCCCCTCCTCAGACAGCCAGCCTGGCATTTAATCCTCCCTGCACACCTGGCCACGGAGAGACAGGCCTCCAGTCAGCACCTGAAAACCCCACCTCTCTCCCAGTGAGCAGAGGTCTACACCTGCCTGCAGAGAGGAAGGTCCTGCAATCCCTGAAGGGAAGTGGCTGCCTGCTCTGCCCCACCGCAACTGTGCAGGAAGAGCCCAGCAGGTCGGCCAGCACTTACCGGTGGTCCGGGGGCGGCACAGGCCGGGGACAGGTGCCAGGCGTGGGCACTGCAGACACAAAGGCGCTATGGCAGTTTCGGCGTCTGGGATGCCAAAAGAGGCTTCCAGCGCCCAGGAGCACAGGAGAGAGCAACTCCATGCTCCCTGGGCACACAACATAAAGGTCCTGAGCCCAGAGTCCGCCACCAGCTTTCGACCGCCAGGGGGCGTCTGCTTCAGCATCAGTGCAGGCCACTGGCAACTGACATTTACAGGGACCCCGCAAGGCAGCAGAGGTTTCAGGAATCCAGAACCCTGACCTCAGTCCCCAAAGCCGGGTTGGGGTGTAAAGTCCCCCATCGACCGCGGTGCTGAGGGTAAAGCAATGCAAGCAGCAGCCGCGGGACTCGGCCCAGGAAGCCACCTGGAGCTGGCATCCCAGCCCCTCATCTGCGAGCGCCATTCGGGGAGGGGTGCGGGGAGTGCCCCAGCTTGGGGGCCTGCGTGTGGGCTGTAAATGCCGACTACTCTGTTAGAAACTTCTAATAAAGTATTTAGGGGGAAAGCTTCGGATACCTCCAAGGACGTCTGATGAAGAAAATGTTTCCAAAATGGCGTCCTGGAGGGAGGAAAGGACGCCATCGTCATGGCGGCCTCCTCTTTCCGTTACCCGCTGCTGTGGCCCATTCGGGACTCGCCAGGGACGCTGGGAGGCCGCACATCCGGGTGTCCACAGTCAGGGTCCACTGGCTTCAGGCGTCCCCACATAACCTAGTGAAAAGTAGGCCATGGGAAGAAGGGTTCCCCCAAAGAAACTACCCCCATCATCTGCCTGGGCTTCTGCAGCAGGGGGAAGGGCATGGCCAAGGCCAGCCACAGACCAGAGGGCCCGTCCTGCTTCCGCCCGGGCCAATCTTCATACTTCCTCAGTTCAGCAAATGGCGGCCGTCTCCTCCCCTGGCGGAGAACTGCACCGCGCTGTGAGGAAAGCCTAGCTCAGGTCTGCAAGATCTGACTCAAACTGGCTTCTTGCTGCTTCGGTGGTGGTTTGTGGCGGTCCAGCCACTCTGAGTTCAGTGTAAAAAATTCTGCTCCCCGGGCACATCAGGAAAACAAGCTCTAGGCAGTTTACAATCCCTGCCCCTGTTCCACATCTCCCCTCCCCATTTCGCCCAAATCCTACACATTAGGCTACAAGGTGCCCCCTGAGACATTTCACTCCCACTCTGGGGGGTAAAGCACGAAGTCATGCTTTTGTAACTACTTCTTGTTGATCCTGGACATGGCCCAGGCTGGTGGAGAGACACTCTCCTACTCAACATCAACAAAGGACTTCAGACACCGGGTGTAGCCCCCAGAGGCTGTGGGCAACAGGGCAGGCGTCTAGAGGCATCCTCACCTGACATTCAACGTGGCGCCCTGTTGAGCAGCAGTCTGAGGTCTGACAGGGGCTCTCCAAGGAGCCATCCAGGGTGCAGGAGAGACAAGGAACTTCCCTGCTCTCAGCTGTGGTGACTGCAAGGAGTCCCATGGAGAAGTTTAGGAGAACAATCAGTGGTAAACAGCGCCAAGTGTGGTCCTGCCCAGAAGGAGTTAAACTGCTCCTGAAGAGAGCTCAGTTTACAATCAAGGGGGTGGGCTGCCTACCTGTGTAGGTGAGACTAGGTCTGAGGTGCACATCAGATGAGAGCAGCCACTACCTGTCCTCATTGTGTTGTCTTGTTCTCATTTCCCACCTTTGGCAGGTCAAGGGGCCAGCCCAATTGGGAAAGGGCCTTCCATAGATAATTCAAAGGGGCTGAATCCTAATTCCTTTTTGTGGCTGCTCTAACACAGGCTAAGGCACTTGGAACAGACCTTTAAGCACTTCTCATGAATTTCTTGGCAAAGGCTAACTGATTTATATGTAGGGTCTCACTGGATGGTTTCCAGACAATTGGGGTCTCCAGGCAGCAAGTCATTTGTACCTTATGCCTAAAACCTAGGGACTCCAGCCATCTTGGAAACCAAAACCTATCCATTACCACTTTGTCAATGATATGCAGCCCACATCTCAAATTTCCCTCTACAGACTTTTATACAATATTATTTCTGGGAAATAGACACAGATATCACACATGTGCTGATTCACCCCTGAAATGCCACTACTGGGGCTGGGCACTCAATTGAGGTCTGACACATGGGTGGCAGGGACCCAACCAGTTGAGACAGCATGTGCTGCCTCCCCAGGACTACATACACAAGAAGCTAGACTCAGAGTGGAGGTAGGCCTGGAACCTTAGCATCACCATGTGGGATGTGTGTAACCCCACAGTGTCCAACCTCCTGCTTCAAATCCCACCCTGAGAAGCTTTCAATGCCTTAGACATGCACTGCTGCTCCATCCTGACTTAGACCAGGAACGTCTGATTTCATAGCCAGTCTCTTCCCAGGTGGGATGCAGAGCTCAGGAAATGTGGGAGTCAGAACTTTTAAACCAGGCCACAGGGCAGAGGTTCCACTCCTCTCTCTGTCTGCTCTCACTGAAACTCCTTTAACAGCTCATTTTGTGACTCCAGTGTCCATCCTCTATCTCTCCAACTCGTCCTATCTCTAGGGTAGCCAAGGGCTTCACACCGGATTTGGATTTTATCCAGAGGCCATCTGCAGAGCCAGTAACCCATTGGACTTCTTCTGTTGAGGGGAGCTGAGCCCTTCCCATCTGGGGACACCTGGGCCACTCCTCACCAGTGTCCTTCCAGCTTGCTGTAGGCACATGGGCGAGGCTCTAAATTAGCCGCTGACACATGGATGGGCGCTTTGTGGTTTCACGCTCACCCCCATGTCAGTGTCCCTCATCCTACTGGGGTCCCTGGAATATACAGGAGAGCCAGCAGCAAGCCAGCAGCCTGCCTCCACATCTTTCTACCCATGTAGATATTCTCCATGTTGATATTCTCCATGTTATGACTTACGAAACACAGTAGGCAGTGTCCACCAATAAAGAGGAATAGCCTTAGCACTGATGGTGTTTAGGTTTTCTGGACACTCTGAGATAGGCAGCACCTGTTAGAACCACCCGACTTCCCTGGGCATCAGGGTCCCAGGAAGCCTGCTTTCTATCCTATCCTCTTTGGGATGTCAAGTTACAAGAGTCAGTTGGGGGATGGCTTAAGTCCAGATTCCAGCTTAGAAAAGTGTCTGTCTCCCCCTCCCCCTATGGACAGGTACACAAAACTGGTGAAACATGAAAGCCTCTAGGGATGGGGGAGCAAGAAGAATAAAATCCCAGATGTACCTCAAGTGCTGGGAAGGCAAAGCCAACATCACAGTCATCCATTGAGAAGCATGAAATTCCCTCTATATTTCTACCTATAGAAGGCAGAGGTCTCTAACCCTGAATAAAGTGGCCCCATGCTGTGAAGCAGGGAAGGTCAGACCCAGCAACCCACAGACCAGGCTCAGGGGTTCTCAGACCTCTTCCTTTGCACTCCTCTGTCTCCCAGGGGAGAACCTGACACCAGCATTCTGACGTCCTGGCAATGGCTGTCCCTTTCTCCTCCACAATTCTGAACTGATGCTGAACTTCCGGTCCTGGCAATCATGTCTACGATAAGGAAGACACTTATCAAACTGCCCAAATGACTCAGCCCTGATTCCCGTGAGATGCTGGACAAACAGGAGTGCAGGTGAACGTGCACCTCTCAGCTCTCTGCATCAGCAGCTCAGCATGGCCAGGTCCCAAGCCACACCTGAGTGCCATAAGGTGGAGTAAGTGTCCTCAAGACTAAGTGCTCCTGGATGTGCTGCTGCCACCATTGCTCAGATCTTGGTGATGGACAACTTGACCCAGGATGCAGCAAGTGTTACCCACAAGCTGCCTGGCACTCTTCAATCTGACAATACCAACTGCTTTACTCCCAGTTCCCAGAAACCCCTACCCCAGGTTAGGAACCATCTCACATCTAGAGTGTTTGGGCATCAGTACAGGTGACGCCAGGCCTAGGGGTTCCTTGGCACTACACAACTGATGGCATCTGTTGCAAGCACATGCTAGAATGATCCCCAGAAACCACAAGAGAGACTGAGAATGTCCAGAGAGGGACGATGAACTGTGCAGGCTCAAACTCGTACAAAGATGAGAGAGCAGGTCCAAGCCCAGCTGTGGCACTGTCTGGGCCCAAGCCAGCCCTGTGGCAGGTGCTGCCTGTATTGGTGCAACTGTGGACAGTGGGTACATGGCGTAGGGGTAAAAGTAGCATAGGCAGTGCCCAAGTAGAATCTGAGGATATCTTGTGTGAGGAGGGGGCTCAGCTTAGGAGCCACAGGAAGTGACCTCACTACGTTGGTGATGACCTAGAGAACTGGGTGCCCCAGCAACCACCCCAACATTCCAGAGTTGAGTCTAAGCCAGCTCACCTGGATAGAGTCTCGTAGCAAGATGTTCCTGAGTTGTATCCCGCGATGCCGAAGCCCAGGCCCCAAGAAACCCTGCTGTGGGCGCCTCGCCCAGTGGTGGGGACGCTGGGCCAGCCCTCACCCCCGATGCTCCTGGAGCTTCAAGCAGAAAAAGGCCAAGGTGAGTCTGGCAGCCAGGGCAGCTCTCTGCTGACCAGGACACCACTGAGACCCCACTGGGAGCCAACAGGCCCGTGGGTGTGGGTGGACATGGTCCACTTCACCCTTGGAGGAGGGAGCCTGAGTTAAGAGGCGGGGGCAGCCTGAGGCCCAGAGCTGCTGGCTGTGGAGGGATCCAGGGACTGCCTCTTACCTGCCATTCTCTGCTCTTGTCTCCCAGGTCCAGGACAGGGCAGCCTCGCACCTGGCACAGCACAGCAGGCTGGGGATCTCAAGCAGCCCAGACAACCATAGGCCAACTAAAACTGATGACCTGTGTGTAGTGGGGGAGTGGTCAAACTCACCCACAACTCCAAAGCTCATGTATCGGGCATTCCCCCAGGCGCACAAGCCACCTGAGGGCCCCCTCAGTCACTTAATCTTGGTAAAGGCCCAGATAGAGCCCAGGGGGTCCGCAAATGCCCATCTCACAGTGGAGGCACTGGGGCTCGACGACTTCGCCTGTTCCAGATGGGAAGCAAGCTCAAGGCTGGGCCTGGAACCTGACCTGACAGCTGGGGCAGAGCAGAGCCATGACCTTCAAGCAACACCCCCACTGGAGCAGTCATGGCCCTCCAAAGATGAGTGGGGGACAGCTGTGTCCCCAGCTGCAGCCAAGGAAACTGCAGAAGCACCAGACACAGCACTGGCCCTGGCCTCAGCCCCAGCTCCGCAAGTCCCTTCTGCTGCAGCCCCAGTGTCACACCTGTCCTTTCCCGCCCCGGTGTTCCTGTATTTCTCTTTAATCCTCCCCATTGTGTTCCTTGTCTCCACCTTATTGTCGCTTTACCAAAATAAAATTTAATTGATTACCCACTTCGAAATGTGCAATTCACACCATGTGAACTCCCCATACTGTGCCCTCCCCACCCCACTCTCCCTGCACCATGGCCCCAATGCCAGGGACCTGGAGCCTCTGGAGAGGACATGGGCACCTCCCCAGGGGCAGAGCCAGGGTTCCCCACTTGGATAAAGAGCACCAAGTGCTGGGACAGCCAAGGAAAGCAAAGAACAGGGAGACGCTTGCACGGCTGTGGCAGTGCCTCCTCATGCTCAGGGACATGGACTCTGAGGTCACAGATCTGACCTGCAGTGGGTGTTCTCCCTGCAGCCTCAGTGTCCTCATCTGTGAGATGGGAAGGCAGCCCTGCCACAGCCATCACCGGCACAGGGAATGCGATGCTCTGCACCTCCCTGCACACATTGGGACCCCTGCTTCCAGTATGAGGAGTACACAAGAAAGGGAAAGGGTCCTTACACTGAAGGCACAGTTTGGGTCCTGGGGCCACACACACACACAGAAGCCATCACAGTCTCTGTCCCTGCACTCAACAATGGGTCACTGGCAGAAGGATCCGAGCAGGGATTTGCTCACTGCTCAGGAGACAGGGGGGCCTTGTCTGGGACCCCATGTGCCCCAGACTGCCTGGTGTGCAGGTGACATGGGTGGGTCTTGGCTGGGAACATGGAGACACAGAGGATGTCCCCAAGCACAGTAACTGCTCTTTCCTGAGCTCCTGGGATTTCCCAGCCCCTGGCCAAGCACACGGGTGACCACGTCTCAGCCATGGGGAGGCACTGCTGTCATTCCCCATTTGCAGATGAGGAACCCCCAGAGAGCGAGGCCCCACCCAGGTCACGGCTGTGCTGATCCCACATGAGGACTCCCCTCCCCACCGTAAGCCCAGACTGTCAGGCCCCGATGACCCTGTGGGCAAACAAGAGGGCAGTACAGCAGGCCAGGAAGGAGTGGGAAGGGTAGGACTTTCTCCAAGACATCATAGCCACAGGGATTTACTTAACAGGCTTCTCAGCTGATCCACTAGGGCTGAGGGATGCCTGTGGAGGAGGAAGCTGGGGCACTGGAATGCTGACCTGTGTGTGTTCCTGGGAATGGCCTGGATCACACCCACTGACAGCACTGGCCCCATGACTGTCCCTCTGGATAATGTCCCAGATCACCTGCTGCCTGTGCACCCTGCACACCTGGAACCTGGAATCCAGGTCAGGCCAACTGGAGGGAGTGGGTGGCACTGGGTGCACCTGTCCTGCAGAGTGCCAGGCAGCTCAGTTTGGCTGCCTTGGCAGGGAGGGCCCCAGGGATTCTGTGCTCCCCAGCACTGGGAGGGCACAGAGTGGGGTGTCCACCACTCAGGACAGACGATGTCCCCATCTCAAGGTCATGAGCTCATGGTCATGTTAGTTCCAGGTCCTGGGGTCTAATAGCTGGAGCCCACCCCCAGGAGGCTGAGCTGAGGGTCATCTCACCATGTCCAGTGGTGCAGCCTGATGCCCTGATGAACTGTAGGGTCCTAGAGAGACAGGCTGCCCCAGGACAGTTGACAGAGCGGGCAGAGGCCAGAGATGCAAGCCCTGGGCTGTTGTGGGGAGAGGTGAGTATGAACAGCTGAGGGGCTGAGCCCCTGCAGGCCTCTATCTTTGCACGCGTCTCTCACTGTGTCCTGACCACTCAGTGACATGGGCATGTGAGGTCCCCACTGAGGCTAGAGGCCCTGCTCTCTGCAGTCTACTCAGCAGCAGAGCCAGGTTTAACACAAGGAGAAGCCAGAAACCCTGGGACTCCCTTGAAAATGAAGCTGCACCCAGATGCCTCTGGGGACCAGCTGCCCTGCCTACAGGTAAACTTAAGTAGGCCCAACAGACATGTGTGCACCAGAAAGCGCTCTGCCACCCAGGATTGCGCCCTCCCCAGTGTGCTAGCCTCAAGTTCACATAGCAGGACAGGCAGACAGACATCTGGACCTGGAAAGTCTTCTGTATTTCCCTGGTGGTGGGAACATCTGGGCAGACGACAAACACAGCAAATGATGCTCTAAACATCCAATGACCATGACAGAAAATGAGCCTCCACACCTCTCATTTAGTTTTGCACCTCATGAATTCTAAAATGAAACCTAAAATAAAGCATCAAAAACATAAATGTTGAGTCAAAATATAAATCACATGGAAGACAATTTACAAAATGTTTCTAACTTGGAGTGACTCGCAGATTATGAGTGCATCACAACTATGATAGATAATAAAAAGATATAAGGTAATTTCTCCAAATTTCAAACATTTGTGATTCAAAAAACACATTTTCTTTTTTTTCTGACATGCAGACTGGACAGTGAGAGTGAGAGAGACAGAGAGAAAGGTCTTCCTTTACCATTGGTTCACCCTCCAATGGCCGCTGCGGCCAGCGTAACGTGCTGATCTGAAGCCAGGAGCCAGGTGCTTCTCCTGGTCTCCCATGTAGGTGCAGGACCCAAGCACTTGGGTCATCCTCCACTGCACTCCCGGGCCACAGCAGAGAACTGGACTGGAAGAGGGGCAACCGGTACAGAATCCGGCACCCCGACTGGGACTAGAACCCGGGGTGCCGACGCAGCAGATGGAGGTTAGCCTATTAAGCTGAAGCATTGGCCAAAACACATTTTCAATGTGAAAAAACATCACACAGATTCAGAAAAAATATTTTAAAATCATGTATCTAACAAGATCTTCTGTCCACAAAATATAAGGAACACTTACAACTGAATAATAGGAAAATGAACAACTCAACCAACCAGGAGTCAAATATTCAAATGTGCATCTCTTCTAAGATAAGCCCAGAAAAAGTTGCTCAACATCATCTGGACCCAGGGAAAAGCAAATGGAAGCCACAGTGTGAACCAACTCTCCCCTACTTGAGTGGCAGGAGTTTAAACAATGGGGAGGAACCAGAGTTATAAAGGATATGGACAAACAGACCTCACCCATTGATGGTGAGAGTGTGAAATGGTGCAGCCACTGTAGTGTTCAAGCAGTTGTCCCCAAATGGAGATATGAAGAGTTACTGTCGGACTCAGCTACTCCATTCCTAGCTCATACTCAAGATGACTGAAAATACTTGTACCTAGAAAAAAGTACCCAGGTAGACATAAGTTGGTATCTGTTAATAAGAACCTAGGATATAAATGGGTTAAATTCTCCACTAAAGGATACCGACTGGCTGAATGGATAAAGACCAACACTCAAGATACTGCCTGGAAGAAGCCCATTTCAGACACACATTACATCAGGATAAAAGAATCTGTCAGAAAGAGCATCTAACAACTGCAAATACATACATGCACCTGAAAACAACACCACCTAAGCATGGAATACAAACAATATTGGTTCTAAAGGGAGGTAGAGACCCCACAACAATAGGAGCTGGGGACTTCACCATCAGGTTATCTAGGCAGTCCAGAAGCACTAGACTTATGAAGTGCTACATACCAAACGGACTCATCATTTGTGGAACGCTGCCTCTGGATCCTCAACTGCAAGACAGTGCTTAACCACAGAACCTAACTCTATCACTTTTGGGAAGAACAAATTGATTAAATGAAAAGAACATGGAAGAAAACCTGGTCATAACGAGCACACAACATACTCATCAATGCTGTGGGTGATTCATATTGGTATTAAAAAAGAAATCAAAACAGAAGAAAGACTGAAATCTAAGACCTGAGCCTTTGAAACAATTAGAAGAAAACACAGGGGAACTGCTTCCGGACAGTGCTACGGGCAAGGATTTCTTAGATCAGATCCCAAGAGCACAGCATACCAAGCCAACTAGCGGACAAATGGGATTTCAACAAATTAAAGAGCTTCTGCACACCAAAGGGAACAATATGTGCCAGCCAACATCTGGCATAGCAGTTAGTAAAGTCAATATAAAACACAACTAACAGCAAAAGCAAAAAACCAACAATAAGTAAGTCAGATTAAAAATGGCCATAGATAGAAATAGACATTTGGTAAAGGAAGACATGTCAGTGGTTCTATTCCACAGCACAGGGAGGAACTACAGATACTGTGAAATACTGGACAAAAGTGCTCATCACTGATCTCAGAGAGATACAAAGCAAAACCACAATAGGATACCAAAGAGACGAAAGATAACAAGTGAGGATGTCTGTGGAGGGGAGGGAACACTTGGCACTCTGTGGGTGGGAATGAAGATCTAGCAAAGCAGTAAGGAAGTTGCTCAATAAACAGAAACTACAGCCACCATCCAGTCCAGCAATCCCACTACCTGGTGTACATCGAAGGGAAAGGAAGTTAAGTCTGTGGAAGAAAGATCTGTGCCCCCAATTTTACTGCAGTCCTGTTCCCAGTAGCTAAGGAATGCAAACAACCTACACATCCATCCACCATGGATGGAAAAAGAAAAAAAGGGGTACGTGTACACATAGGAATACTACTCGGCTATAAAAAAGGTTGAAATCTTGTCATTTGTGGTACCATGGGAGGATCTGGAAATCACTGGGTTAAGTGAAAGCAACCAAGCACAGAAAGACAAACACCACATGACCTCACTCACACGTGGAATCCGGCAGTTGTCAGAGGCCGGGAGGCAGGTACGAGGGCAGTAGGCAGGGACGGACTAGTGTGAGTCACAGCTGACGGAGCAGGAGTCTCTGTGCTTCTGCTGCACGGGAGAGGACAAGGCTGATGCCCTGTGTATCTCCCTAGGAAGGCAGACACAGCCCTGCAGTGTGGCGTTTGCTTCCCCACAGGAACAAGCCCAGTGAACTCGGGGGACAGAGGAGGTGGAGGTGGGGAGCAAGGGCTTTCTGCCCCTCTGCTTACTTCTTGCAGGTCAACCTACAAAGGTGAAAGTCCAGGGCGATCAAAGCATGGACGCACACAGTCCTGACCCTGTGATTCCCCACAAGCTCAGGTTACACTCAGGTCTGAACTCATGCAATCCTAAGCCCTACAAACCAAGAACCCAGATAAGATGATCTGGGTGAAGTTCCAGGGATGCTGGGAAGGGAGATCCTGCCCCAGTTCCCTCTCCTCACACAGTGACACACAGCAATGGCGGCCACCGCAGCTGTAAGTGTGCAGGTGTAGAGGCTCAGGTTTCAGGGCTTTACAAGGAACGCCTTCTGCAATCCTGAAAACTCGAGGAGGGGACTCCTATGCCCATTTTGTAGCAGGGAAATTGAGGCACAGGACAGGGAATCCACATAAAGCCACGTCACTTCTCACAGCAGAGTCCTGTCTCTCCAGCTCCTCATTAATCTGGTTCCACTCCTGTACCCCTGCCCCAGGAGCTCTCCTCTAGGCACCATGGACACCGGACACAGATCAGATCGATATTGGCCCAGGGCACCCTGGGCACTGTAGGGTGTGGGGCAGCATCTCTGGCAACCACCTGACCCAAGCCAGGAGCTCCTCCCAGAAGTGCCAACCACAGTGTTCCTTAAGGAGACACAATCTCCACAGCTAGGAACCAGGGCCCCATGGACAATCTTTACTCAGTGGACAAAGAAACTGTTTTTTAATATTTTTCATCAATTTTCATTTGACTTGAAAAGCACAAAGAGAAGCAGAGCTCCCATCCGGTGGCAGGGACCCAACTGCTCGAGACACTGCCTGTGCCCCCCAGAGACACGTCAGTGGGAAGCTGGATTGGAAGCAGAATACTGGCAGCCAAACCCAGCACCCTCATGGGGGATACAGGCATCCAAGCTGGCAAGTTGACCTCCTGTGCCACAAACCCCTCCTGCAACAAAGCTTTTAAAAACAAATCCAGCGGCTGGCACCATTACCTGCAGTGCAACCATCCCTTATGGGCACCAGTTCAAGTCCTGGCTGCTCCACTTCAGATACAGCTCTCTGGGAAAGCAGAAGATGGCTCAATTCTTTGCACCCCTGACCTGCATGGGAGACACAGAGGAAGCTCCTGGTTCCTGGCTTCCAATCAACCCAGCTCCAGCTCTTGGAGCTACCTGAGATCTGAACGAGAGGATGGAAGACCTCTCTGCCTCTGCCTCTCTGTAACTCTGCCTTTCAAATAAATAAATAGATCATAAAAAAAAACTTTAAAAAACAAAAAGACCTAACACATGCACTTAAAAAATAAAAATCAAAGAACCAATGTTGTGACATGGCAGGTCAAGCCACCACCTGCCAGGCAAGCATCCTAAATGTGCAAAAGTTCAGGTCCCTAATGCTCCATTTCTGAGCTGGCTCCTTGCATATGTGTCTGTAGGCAGCAGAAAATGGCCCAAGTACTTGGATGTCCCAGCTTCTCACTTCAGCCTAGCCCAGCCCCAGCCATTCATGCCATCTGGGGAGTGAACCATTAAATGGAAGATTTCCCTCTGTATCTCCTCTCCCTCTCTCCTGGGGAGAAAAAATGTTTGCCAAGACCCACACTAGCTCTCCCTGGCTCCAGGTTAAAACCCAGAACCACTCCCTCTGAATAAGGCCTGGAGCTCCAGGTTGCCCCAAAGCTGCCAGGCACCTGTTCCCCCTATGCCCGCAATGTTACTCCCAGAGAACTCCCAGAGGCACAAGCTCCCAAACCCCCCACATCAGATCCAGTCCTCTATCATCAAGTTCCCTAGAGCTCCCATCACAGTCTGCCATGTGCATTTAAGGAGGGGTGGGAACAAGAGCTGCTGTGCCCATGTCTGCTGCTAAGAGCCTGGCTTCAGTTCTAACCATCTTGGGTTAGAGCCCTGGCCCTTCCACTCGTTGGGCAGGCACCGCGGAGCAAGCACACCCTGCCCCGCTCTGAGCCGCCATTTCCTCACTTATCAAATGGGCTCAATCCACATCATCACACAGAGAATGGAAGGGTAACACAGTACTTGATGTGGCTCCCTGGGAGTTCGGATACTCAGCAGCCTCTTTGATCATTTCTTTTTCCAAAGATGGCCAAAAAAAAAAAAAAAAAAGATGTCCCAGTTGGGTGACATCAGAATTGCCAAGAACAGAGAGCTGGGAAATCTGGGTGCCCGGCAGAGAGGGAACAGGTGATGCTTGCTCACCCCACTCCACGCTGCGTGAGGTGCGACTCTCCATCCTGAAGGTGCCTGCAGAGGTGCCTGCCCTGCACAGCTGGTTCTATGACACAGATGTATCATCTCACCAAACCTGCAGGTCAGGAGCCCAGGAGCTGCAGGCTCAAGGTCTCTCCTGAGGTTACATGGGCCCATCTGGTACCCTGCCATCTCGGTTCCTTGTGGCTGTAGGGCTGCATCCCCATTTTCTGCCTGGCCTGGGTGGTTAGCTCGGATGCTCGTGTGGGCTGAGCTGATGTATGGTCAGGTTCTCGGTCAGGTCCAGGAGGACTCTCAGGTCCCCTCAGGCATTGGCTGACTCACGCAGTGCCACCCACATCATCTCTCTTTACACTGATGCAGTGGCTGATTCAGGGCCCTCCACCACAGCTGCAGAGTCTGTCCCAAGATGGGGCACCACAGGAGAACAACAACGTGGGGTGAGACCCAGGAGCAGGTGGCACCTGTGGGGCATGGGCAGACATCCTGGGGTTGGAGGATAGGCAGTGAGAGCCAAACAAAGGGCAGAGCAGGCTGTCCAGGGAGCAGCAGCAGTGAGCACCAAGGCAGGCAGACAGTGCAGCCAGGGAGCAGGGAGCCTGGACGGAGATGTCTCCCAGGATGCAAGATAGCTCAGCCCCTCACAGGCTGTCACCAGGAAGATCCAAAGCTGTGCCCTCCGGTCAGGGAACCACAATGTGACACAGCAAGGCTTCGGGGGCAGAGAAACAAGGCTGGAGCAGAAGTGACAGTGGCGAAGGATCCGCAAGGCCCAGGACCTGGTTAGGAGTCTCCCTGATGCTTGCCAGGCCTATGGCAGGTGCTGAGACAGCCCCAAATGTCACTATCCTAGCACCTGTGGGCCAGGCCTGGTACAGCACCTGCTGGCTTCCTTTAAGTGAGCAAAGTCCACAAAACATGGAAATTTGGAGCATGAACCACAGCTACATTTGGAACATTCCCATGGTTGGACAACCCTCTTCATCCTGTCTCAAGTCAGGGTCCCAGCCCACCTTCCTTGGATGTGCACTACTCAGCCTGCTGTCCGCTCCCCCTGATCCCGATGAGCCATACAGGCTGAGGGAGGACACAGGCAGCTGGGCCTGGGCGTCAGGGCGCTCATCTGCCCGCAGGACAGCACAGAGCCCACCCGCAACCCTATATGCCATTTAGGATGTCCAGTACACTCAGGCGCCACTGGAATGGAGAAGCCACCTTTCTGCTTAGCTTGCCTCCTTCTTTTTCTTAATAATACTGCAAACCTCCAAATAATAAGATAAAATACAGTCAAAGAAATGTCTACTTAATTTCACCTACTTGAAAGGTAGAGAGAGAGACATACGGAGAGAAGTCTGCCATTAACTGGTGCACTTCCCAAATGCACACAACCACCAAGATAGGACCAGGCAGAAGCCAGGAGCCAGAAACTACATCTGCTTCTCCCATGTGGGTATCAGAGGCCCAGGGACTCAGGTCACTGAATGCTTCCCCTCAGTGCATCCAAGGGGAGCTGGATCAGAAGCAGGGCAGCCAGGTCTTCACCTGGCACCCAGATAAGAAATGGGGTTGCCCCAAGGGGAGGCTTAACCCTCTGTACCTTGAGACTCTCCAATTTACTTTGTAGGCTGACCAAGAATGCAAAACTACTAGGGCACTGGTGAAATGAGCTTCCACTTTTCTATTTTCCTATGGGTAATATTATTTTAAAGATTTCTTTATTTGAAAGAGTTACAAAGAGAGGCAGAGGCCAAGAGAGAGAGGTCTTCCCACTGGGTCACTCCCCAAATGGCAGCAACCGCCAGAGCTGAGCCAACATGAAGCCAGAAGCCAGGAGCTCCTTCCAGGTTACCCACATGGGTGCAGGGGCCCAAAGACTTCTGCCATCCTCTGCTGCCTGTCCCAGGCACATTAGCAGGGAGCTGGACTCGAAGTGGAGCACTCATATGGGATGCAGGCACTGCAGGCTGGGGATTTAACCCTCTGCACCATTGTGCTGGCCTCATCTATGGATAATCTTAACCACATAAGTTGCAACAGATATATTGTAAATATTAATTGCATACAAATACACAATGCTTAACTTGGGCACCTTCAAATCTATTGATATTATTTATATAAAAATACATGTCCCCTTTATAAACGGTTTTATGAACAGGTATGAGATCACCCTGGATAATCTTCCCAGTGAATCAAAAATGTAATCCGTCCTCCTGTGTTGTCAGAACAACCGCGGAAAGCACACTGGGGACACTCAACCAACACCAGTGCTCACGTGACTGAGGCAGTCATCTTGCACAACAAAGACTTCCTTCCAGGATCCAGTAAAAGCAGGAGGCTGGGAGATGAAGAAGTTCTAGAGAATAAAGCCACAGCCTGCAAACCCTCACATCCCATGTGGGCACTGGTTCCTGTCCTGGCTACTCCAATTCCAGTCCAGCTACTTGCAAATGATCTGAAAAAAAGTAGAGAAAGAGTGCCCAAGTCCCTTGGGCTGCTGCAACCCACAAGTTACTGGGCACAAGCTGTTGGCATAGGTCTGGCCCCGGGAGGCCACTGCCACCATCTGGGGAGTGAATCAATAGATGGAAGATATCTCTGTTTCTCTCCCTCTTTTTGTAACTGTGACTTTCAAAAAGAATAAATAAATTTTTTTTAAAGAATTAGAAATTCTAGAGACACAGAGAAGCCTGAGGGCAGATCTCCCATGCGGGATTCTCAGCACAACAAAAGGATATGGAAGAATCACAGAGTGCAGGGGCAGCGCAGCCATGTTCTTGTCAGCCATTCAGGGAGAACCCTACAGGAGGAAGTCATGCATTGCCAACAGGATACACACCCGGCACTCACCCCCTGCCCCTCCTACATGTCCAGCCCTGCCTCCTCAGCCAGCTGCCTCCATGGCCTAGCTCCTCCATGTGCACCCTGTACTTTGGTTAACATCAACACCTGTCCTTCCCTGAATAACGCAGCAGGTGGACAAAGAGCAAAAACTGGAGTCTGTTCCTCCAATCAACTCTCCACAAACCCTGCACATTCAGGTCATTCCTGTGTCTCCACGCCCAGGCCACAGATGCCAAATGGCCCAAAGGACAATTTTACACTTGAGACGCAGCTCCTGATCTACTGGGGGCTTGCTGTCTACAGGAACTGAGCCTGGTGACCCAGGGCCCACAAGTTATTCGGTGGTGACCCCCAAATCTCCTGCTGTGGGCTGCAGACACACACCACAGTGGAGACTGGGGAGTGACTGTCCTGGTGAGACTGGAAAGAGTCTGAGGTCTGAAGGAGGAAGATTCTGAGCCAAAGATCCCAAGTGAAGCCCTGCTCCCCACTCACACACACCTGACCAGTGTCCTACTGGACTCACTGCCAGCTGGCCCCTGCTCAGACTCCCAGCATGCTTGGTGGACCCTCTTCAGCCAGCTCCCAAGACCACCACTCTCCAGCCCAGTATTCCTACCCAGCCTGACTGCTTCCCCCATGAGTGCTCCCACCTTCAATAGAGACCCCTCCTCTTCCTCTCCCCAACACCGGGCCTGCTGTCTCACTTAGCCAAACCATCCACAGCAAACACCAGCACAGCCCTTAGCATGGCCTGGACATGGCCAAGCATTGCACACGGGAACTCCTGAACTGCCCACAGCAGCCCTTTGGGGGCCCCTTGTGAGACTCCTCACTGCAGCATGTAGTCAACTGATGCAGAGAGATGAAGGGGCTTCCTCATGCCCTGCAGCCAGAAGTGAGAGAACACACATTCAAACCCTACAATGAAGCGCTTTTGTCTGCAAGTTTGGTCTCAATACGAATCAGTCAACCACAACCACTGGCCAGAATTTGGCACCTTTGATCAGAACGTCCTTGTGGACCTATACAACTTCCTCAAATGAAATGGCAAGTGGTCTGAAGTACCTACTTGCAAGAACTCTTCACAACCAACAGTCTGTGTGTAAGGACTGTTCCTCCTATGATGTCCTTCTCTCTTCCCCTCTTTCCCTCCCAAGCCCACCACAGAATCTGAGGCCTCACCCTTCGATCCACCTGTTTTCAATCCAGCTAATGAGACCCTCCTTACTGACCCCCACTCTCTGCTCTGCCCAAACCACTCAACTCCCCCCTAACAACCCAGCCCCAGCCTTGACCTCCCAGCCCCTCTTGGAAACTCCCTCAAAAACACTAACACTTCCACAATCATAGAGATCCCACAGGATCCCCGCAGCAACCCCTCAGGTCAGGCAGACTCATCCATCTCCTCCCTGTCTTCTCATGCCTCCCCATACCAACCACATTGATTGGCTCCTTCCCCCACGCAGCTGCATCACTAGAACCCATCCCCCAACTCAATCTCAGAGCACAGAGAAACATGTTGCCCACAATGGAGGTGGCAAGCCCAGAGTGTCCCACTGTGTTCATGTTCCCTTCTCTCTCTTTTTTTCCCCCACAAATTACCTTTTATTTAACGAGTACAAATTTCATAAGTACAACTTTAGGAATATAGTGATTCTGCCCACCATACCCGCCTTCCCACCCACCTCCTCCTCCATCTCCATTCTCAGTCACATTCTCCATTAAGGGGAAAAAAAAAAAAAAACTGCTCCTCAACAGTCTAGACAAGCACTTTCCATTGCTTCTCAATTTCACCTCTACAGATTTCCTTTTAGGTGCTCTATTAGTTATCACAGATAGAGAGAACATATGGTATTTGTCCCTTTGGGTCATGTCCCCTTCTCATTGTCTGATATGAGACAGCCTGAGGAAAAATTAGGCTCCCTTTCAGAAAGCCCATCTAAATACAAAACGGAGTTCCTCTGCCTCACTTTTACCCTGGTGAGATGTCTAAAATACCTAACCTCCAGGCTCCCTGCTGATGAAAATGAGCGCATCTGGCACTCAGCCTGGACTCATACAGACTACCTGCATCAACAAGACCCCTCACACTATCAGGTGGCGTACACACTCTCCCGGGCACACAGCCAAACTGGACGTATCAGCCTGGAGATTTGGGTGCTCAGAGACTTCATCATATGTTCATCTGTCTCCTGGAAGGTGTGCACAACAATGCTCATACCTGTGTCAACTATGACAACAAAATTACTCACGGCCCTGATGATGTGAGTACCCTGGCTGGGACTCCGTATCTTCAAGTCCAGTTCATTAGCCAATGACATTGATACCAGACTCATTTCTGACAGTTTCAGGTAAGGGACAAATATGGTATAATCCTAGAGGTCTACAACATCATAAAACCAGGTCCCTCCCCAGCTATTATTCAGTTCAATATTTGTGAGGTTGCAAACAAAGGACAAATACAATGCAGGGGAATAGGCTGGGAATGGTCTTATACCCAGGAATACAAACACATGTGTTTCCAAGAAGGCAATCTAGCCAAGGATAGACAGAAATGGGGCTACCCAACCCCAGACTCTCCCCCTCTTCACCAGTACTATTGCCCTTCATGGATATGCATGGATGACCCTTACCCCCTAATGTTCCCCTAAAAGCTGAGGTCAGGATTTAAAACTTAAAAGTGGTCCCTGCTTCACCTCCTTGCAGTCCTGGGGAACCCAACTCAGTAATATACACCATTACCAGTCCCAAAGATCCTAAGTGGGTTCGAGGACAGAGGGCCAGTATTCATATCAATGCCAAAGGTTCCTGGGGGCATAATTCACATAATACAAATCCTTGTAGAAAACCACAACCCCTGCAGGCAAGTCAGGACTCTGCCCCAATTCAATCCCTGGCCAAACAGGATTAGCCCAAGCAAACTCCATCATTCTTTTACCCCGACTCCATGCTCTACAACTAGCAAGTCTTACCCAGGCCATCCTCCAATCCTCGGGATCATCCTTGGGCCAGGACTGCCCGCTCTGCCTGCCAATGAGAGAATGGGAATTTTCTGCACTGGGCCACATAGCCACACCACTTCACACACAGTTCTGTACCCTATGACTACACTGCATCCCATGTTATGGGGCCCACCACCTGTATCACCTTCAACACTGCCTAAGCGGCCTTACCCTAGGACTGTAATAACACCATCACTATCAACCGAACCACAAAAGCCATAAGAGCTCCCCACAGCACCCATTTTTTTTCTTTTATGTTAACACTTTATTTAAACCAGTACAGGCACCATGCTTAACAAAAGACTGTCCAAAATAAACATGCAATATGAACTAGCAGAGACTGGAACCCCAGCTTAATAAGTTGTGCCAATTGTTGGTTTTCTTAAACAATGACAGAGAACTGTTAAAATCCATAAGACTAAACCATTCTAGTTTCAAGCCTCCTGGATGAGATGATATTGGACCATATATATCGAGAGGAACTGGCCTGCCATGTCAGTGACCTTAAACAATACTCAAGTAAGCGCATGTGTATGAATCTTATTCCAAAGAGTGGGAAAACACAGTTTATATCACAAGCTTAATGGAGTTGTTTGAAACATGGCAGGAACACGATCACTGATTTGAAATGTCAAATGGTGTAAGAGGAAAACAAATTTCTCACCAATTTCCAACTTGGAACCATGGGTTTTAAAGTGGCTTAGAAGATTATTTACATATTTCCACAAATACAAAATAATATTTGACCTGAAGTGTTTGAAACACTTTTTCACATAAACTGTAAAGGCTCAAACTCTGTGGATTCCAGTATAATCAGTCTATTGAACAAACAGGGAAAGCAACCACTCTAAGAATGCTTCACTTGGTAGAATACAAGTTACCCTCTACTCCCAAATATCAGCATTTAAATGCTGATGAAAATATTATTCATCACTAGTCCACATACGGATTAATGACATTACTTGGAGTTAAAAAGCAGTCCAACCATTTTTAAAGTACACCTTCCTTAATATCTATAATGGGTGGGGGGGAAAACAGCCAAATTTAATTTGGCAATAAACTCCTCTAACCATGAACTTTTCAAAGTGTCAGACCATGGTACAGTTTATGGCTACAACTGACTCTTAAAAATAGGAGCTAAAGCGAGGTGAAAGTGCTGATGTTTTTGCCACACAGATTATTTGATGATGGCAATACAAATTTTAGGAACACCCTCCTATTGGATGATGACCATACAAATTTTAGGAACACCTAGTGCAGTATGTATAACTGCACTAGGCATCTAGTGATCTTTTCAGAAAGAGAATTCAAACCTTTACTTTAGAAGATAAGCAATCAAAAGTCAGTCAACCAACTTTTTTCCTAACATAATTGCTTCAGTACCAGAGCAAAGTGATTACTATTCAAAACTCAGACATTTTGGGATTTCAGCATAGTGACCTGAGAACAGTTTTCTTCATATGTCATTTATGTTGCCACAAAAACCACACTAAATGCATACTGGGATTACTGATTGGCTCTATTTTGACATTAGATGCTACACAGAACTTCAAGACCAACAATCTCAATACTAACACTGACTTCAAAGACCATGAAGGAGGTGCCCAGGGAAAAAGCTGCTGCGCAAAAGGAACGATTAGGATTTAGGGCTGAATGGCAATGGTTGTGCCAGAAAATATGGAATGTAAAAACTGGAATTATGAAATCTGAAGTTCCTCTCTGTCCTTAATGTGTTGTCCAATGTGGAAGGAATTTTACACTTTATGTTCTGTGTGGGTACAAACTGATGAAATCTTTACTTAATATATACTAAATCGATCTTCTGTATATAAAGATAATTGAAAATGAATCTTGATGTGAATGGAATGGGAGAGGGAGCGGGAGATGGGAGGGGTGTGGATGGGAGGGAAGTTATGGGAGGGGGGCATTGTAATCCATAAATTGTACTTTGGAAAGTTATATTTACTAATTAAAAGTTAAAAAAACATTCCTTCCAGAAAAAAAAAAAAAAAGAAATCTGAAGTTACTCCTGATTCAAGGGAAAAAAATACTAAATAGCAAATTAACGTGAAAAGGATAATATAAAAATATACTTAGATAGAAGAAAGTTTCCATAGATGAGGATATTTTAGAGCACAGGATTTATAAACTCTTGCCATAGGACAGATGGAATATAAAGCTATACCGATTCTCTAACCTCAATGTGACATGTTGCAGAATACATGTCATTGATGAGAAGTCAAACAAGGAAAAAAAAAAAAAATGCGAGGGGATTTCACACAGCTCTCTGCTCCTGTTGGACAACAGAAACCAAGAGTTGTGTGTGTGGTGGTCAGTGTCATCTGACATCAAGGAGGGCTTCCAAATTGGAAAAACCAAATTAAAAACCTTAACACAAGACCAATGAAGGAACCTCATTTTAAAAATATATTCTTGCAGCATTAGTTTGTCTTATTGATGTGAACCAAATGAAACAAATCTCATTTCCTTCCTTCAAAAACAAATACTCTCAGCTCAATTGCTTACATCTGCATTTCTGCAGAATGATAAACAAGTTATTCTCCAACATCAAAATACCTCTTTCAAGAATTCTTCAACTTCCTGGGTGAAGATTTTTCTCTCTCAAAATTGGAATGAAGAATCCTTTCCATTCATTAACCAAATACCTACTCTAGCACTTCCTCATCTCCAACTGACTTGGATTGCTTCCTGAATCCCAGATTAGGGAAGCCAGCCTGTCCAGAAGAGAAGATGTTCTATTCAGTATCGGCAAATTCTCTACTATCGTTACCATTTTATTAAAGTTTGTGCAGAAACCTCAAAAATGAAATGCAAAGAATATGTAAGTGGGAAATATGACAACATAAGAATGCCTTGGCTAGTTCTGAAATGACTAAGATAGTCTTAATATAAGAATTCACTCACCAAATATGGTTGGTCTCTAGCTCTCCAGATCTTGTATTAAGTTAGCATTAAACAATTACTTATAGGTTTGTTTTTAAACTGGCACCGGCACCCCGGGTTCTAGTCCCAGTCAGGGTGCCAGATTCTGTCCCGGTTGCTCCTCTTCCAGTCCAGCTCTCTGCTATGGCCCAGGAGTGCAGTGGAGGATGGCCCAAGTCCTTGGGCCCTGCACCCACATGGGAGACCAGGAGGAAGCACCTGGCTCCTGGTTTCCGATCAGCGCGGTGCACCGGCCACAGCAGCCAGTGGGGGGTGAACCAATGGAAAAGGAAGACATTTCCCTCTGTCTCTCTCTCTTACTGTCCACTCTGCCTGTCAAAAATAAAAATAAAAATAAAAAATAAAGTGTGCTATACATTAGCATCCTTGCTTTATGCCAAGGAGACCATCATCTAACAAGACTGGTTAGTTAACTACTCATGCATCCAGTTTAAAATATCTTCTGACATTCAGGATATAAGATGTGTTTTCTACTGATATGTTACTAACTTTACTCACTACAGCCAAAATTTTATAAGTATTCTTTTCTTATGGCACAAAACTAATCACAAATATACTCCAAATACATTCATGTGCTCCTGGGTCAGCATGCAAAAGTGCTTTCCGAAAGTTCAGAGTCATCTCTCATCCTGAGCATTCTTGCCCTGTGCCCACCTACTGCCCCACATGCTGACTAGGAGACCCGCTCAGGCCCCTCCCCTCCGGGTCATCTGCACTCTCAGGCTTCATGTTCTGCTGTATTCACCCGCCCCGCACTTCTAAATGCCCGCAAGACCTTCCCAGTGTCACATGCCAACCATGACACAGGACAGGCTTCTCCAGTACCAGCCTGGCTCGTTCCCATCATTCCTTGTTTCTGCCTGCTTTTCCCCATCGCCCGAGTCCTGCACATCCTCTCCTTCTGAGTGTCACCTCCCTACCTGCACGTGCCCTCAGGACAGCTCAATTCCACCTACAGCATGAAAAAGCCACCTCCAACAGGGATCCTGAGCTCTGATGGAGGTCGGGAAGGTAGACTCGGGCACCTGTTACAATGTGGATTCCCCCTTCTCTGATTCAGGGGTCCTGAGAGGCAGAACATCCTTTCACAGGAACCCCTGGAAGGTTTTCCACCACCTAGGCCCATGGGGCTGGCGCTGTGGCCCACAGGCTAAAGCCCCACCTGCAGGGCTGGCATCCCACATCAGAACCCCGGTTCTGCTCCTGGAGCCCTGCTTTCATTCCAGCTCCCTGCTCACACACCTGGCAGAGCAGCACAAGTTGACCCAAGTGCTCCCCTCCCTGCCACCTGTGTGCCAGGCCCAGAAGGTGTTCCAGGCTCCTGGCTTCAGCCTGACTCAGCCTCAGCCAGCATGGGCTTGTGGGAGATTAAATCAGCTCATCAGAGTCATCCTTCTGGATCTCTCTCCCTGTCCCTTCCTCCAACTCTGCCTTTCAAGTCAACAACTGAAAAGAAGAAAAGAGAAGAGAAGAGAAGAGAAGAGAAGAGAAGAGAAGAGAAGAGAAGAGAAGAGAAGAGAAGAGAAGAGAAGAGAAGAGAAAAGAGAGGGGAGGGGAGGGGAGGGGAGGGGAGGGGAGGAGAGCGGAGGGGAGGGGAAGGGAGGGGAAGGGAAGGGAAGGGAAGGGAAGGGAAGGGAAGGGAAGGGAAGGGAAGGGAAGGGAAGGGAAGGGAAGGGAAGGGAAGGGACAAGACGACATCCTGGGGCGGCGCTGTGGCATAGTAGGTTGAACATCTGCCTATGACATCGAGATACCATATGGGCACCGGTTGGAGTCCCAGCTGCTCCACTCCCAATGCAGCTCTCTGCTAAGACACGAGAAGGCAGTGGAACATGGGCCATGTACTTGGCCCCCTTATCCACGTGGTAGACCCAGAAGAAGCTCCTAGCTCCTGGCTTTGGATCAGCTCAGCACCGGCTGTTGTGGCCCTTTGGGGAGTGAACCACTGGTTTCAAGACCTCTCTGTCTCTCTTTCTCCCTCTCTCTCTCCCTCTCTCTCTCTGTCTCTCTTGCCTCTTTCTCTCCTGTCACTCTGCCAGTGAAGTAAATAAATCAATCTTAACAACAACAACAACAAAAAACCCTGAGCCCAAGCTTAGATGAAAGTGGCTGCACTCCTGGATCGGCAGTGTAGAGCAGTAGGTTAAGCCTCCACCTGCGGCGCCAGCATCCCATATGAGCACTGGCTTGTGTGCTGGCTGCTCCACTTCCATCCAGCTCCCTGGTGATGGCCTGCGAAACAATGAAGATGGCCCAAGTCCTTGGACCCCTGCACCCATGCCGCCGGAGACCTGTAGATGCTCTCAGCTCCTGGCCTCCAATTAGCCCATTTGAGGACACTGTGGCCAGTAGCGGATTGAACCAGCACATGGAAGACCTCTCTGTCTCTCCCTCTCTGTGTCTCACTCTACTTCTCAGAGAAAGAAGGAAAAGAGTATTCAAAGCACAGCAGCAGCTTAACTCCTCCCAGAAACTTTTCACAGGAGGTCTTTACTATCGAGAGTACACCCAAATAGCATCTTTTCAGGCTCTGGTTGGGGGACAGGAGAGCTCCCCACAGGGAAGGGCCACGGGCCACTGCCATCTAAACTGCTCGACATCGCCAGTGCTGCCACCGTCAGCACCAACCCCGGCACATGAGCCTGTCCCTCATCTTTCAGGGAAGGACATTCCCACAACAGGGAACTAGCCATTAGCTAACAGGAAGGACACGCACACTATGTGTCCCCACCACGGCCATCTACTCCCCAGACATTCATCACTGAACCACGCCCAACACCACTCCTGATCTCTCCCCACGCCCCTGTCCAAACCCAACACGGAACAGCCCTGGTGTCTAGGGTCTCCTCAGGACGCTGGATGGAAACACTCTCTCACACATGCCACCTATCCCGTCTGGCTTCTCACACTGACCTCCCTCAGGCTCATGGCAGGCCCAGACCCCAGAGATGCCTGGCACGATCCCTACCAGCCCTGGGGAACAATCAGCAAGTGCAGGGCCACGGTAGTCATCACCCTGGTCCTCAGAGAGCCGGCCCTGAGCCCAACCAACTCCCCTGGGAGTCTGACTGAGCTTCAAGAACCACTGTGCACTGCTAAAGCCCCAGATCCTGCAGGACCCAAAGGACCACCCCACGACTCCTCCGGGGTGCAGGCCAGAGCTAGGAGCACTCGGTTCTCCACTGACCATCAGCTCCCTAGAGCAGACAGCCCCAGGTGCACACGGGGCAACTGAGTCTGGGTGGTCGCAGCCTCGTTTTGGGCTTTGAGAGAGAGGAACCACCCTCCAGGTGCCTGTGGCTGGGAGGAGCCACACTTCAGGGGCTGGGACAGGGCTCCCAATGCACAGGGAGCGGCTCCCGGTCGGTCTCAGGGTGTGATGGGAGCTCTTGCTCCTCAGGGTCCACAGCTGGGCAGCTGAGGGCGCCAGCTTCACAGGGACACGATCCCCAGGGACCACACGGGAGGCTGGGGCGTCTTGACAGGGACAATGACCATGCAGGGTGAGAAGCCCTCAAGCAGGGGGGAACAGGTCTAGCCCAGCTGTGACAAAGGCTGGACCCACACCTGCTGTGGCAGGCGGAGGCTTCCCCCTGTTGGTGCGACGGGGGACAGTGTGCACAGGGCATGGCTTAGAAGTGCAGCAGGCAGCGCCCGCTGGGACTCGGCAGCCATCTTGTGTGAGAGGAGGGGGCTCAGTTGAGGAGCCACAGGAAGTGACCTCACCTGGAGACCTGGGGGGCCCGGCAACAACCCCAACATTCCAGAGTTGAGTCTGAACCAGCTCACCTGGATAGAGTCTCGCAGGAAGATGTTCCTGAGTTGTATCCCGCGATGCCCAAGCCCAGCCCCCAAGAAACCCTGCTGTGGATGCCTCGCCCAGTGGTGGGGACGCTGGGCCAGCCCTCACCCCCGACGCTCCTGGTGCTTCCAACAGAAAACGGCCATGGTGAGTCTGGAAGCAGGACAGGTCTCTGCGGGCCAGGACACCACTGGGAACCCACCCGAAGCCCATAGGCCCCTGGGGGTGGGTGTGGGTGTGGGGGGCAAGGGGCCACTTCCCTCTCAGAGGAGGGAGGCTGGAAGTCCTAGGTGGAGGCAGCCTGAGGCCCAGAGCTCCTGGCTGCGGAGGGATCCAGGGACTGCCTCTTACCTGCCATTCTCTGCTCTTGTCTCCCAGGGCCAGGACAGGTCAGCCTCGCGCCTGGCAATGCACAGAAGGCTGCGGATTGCCAGCAGGCAGGACGTGTGTCAGGCCCCTTTCACTGATGACCTGTGTGTGGTGGGGGAGTGGTCAAACGAGCCCACAGGTCCGAAGCCCCCGTACCGGGCGTTCCCCGGCACACAGAAACTACTGGACGTCCCCCTCAGTCACACACTGTTGGTCAGAGCCCAGATAGAGCCCAGGGGCTCCGCAAATGCCCATCTCACAGCGGAGGAAGTAGGGCCCGTTGACTTCGCCTGTGTCAGTCGTGACCCAGGGTCAGGGCCGGGCCTGGCACCTGACCTCACGGCTGGGGCGGCACAGAGCCCTGATCTCCCAACAACACCCCCGCTGGAGCAGTGCTGGTCCTCCATCGATCAGCGCCACCACAAGGATGCGCGGGGGACAGCTGTGTCCCCGGGGGCCGAGCAGGGCTCAGGGGAGGCCCTGAGAGAAGAGGCTCTGGGGATGGAGGGCCTGGAGCCAGGACTGTACGCAGCAGCTGAAGCCGAGGACGCTGCAGGGGCACCAGATGCAGCACTGGCCCCGGCCTCAGCCCCAGCTCCGCAAGTCCCTTCTGCTGCAGCCCCAGTGCCACACCTGGCCTTCCCCGCCCCCGTCGTCCTGTATTTCTCTTTATTCCTCCCCACTCTCTTCCTTTTCTCCACCTTATTGTCCCTGAACCTCAATAAAATGTAAGTTATTACCCACTGTGGAATGTACAATTTGCACCCTGCCAGCTCCCCAGGCCGTGCCCTCCCCACCCCACTCTCCCTGCACCATGGCTCCAATGCCCGGGACCTGCATCCTCTGCAGAGGACACGGGCACCTCCCCAGGGGCAGAGCCAACGTTCCCCGTTTGGACAAACAGCACCACACGCTGGGAAGGCCAAGGTAAGCAAATAACAGGGCGACGCTGCATGGCTGGGGCAGTGCCTCCTCATGCTCAGGGATGCAGACTCTGAGGTCACAGAACGGACCTGCCGGGGGTGCTGTCCCCACAGCCTCAGTGTCCTCATCTGTGCAATGGGAAGGCAGCCTGCCACAGCCATCACCACATCAGGGAATGCGATGTTCTGCACCTCCCTGCACACAATGGGAGCTCACAGCTTCAGTTTGAAGTGTGCACAGGGAGTGGGTGAGAGATTCTTAACTGAGGGCACAAGATCAGGTCCAGCATCATAAACACCCAGAAGCAGTCACAGTATCTGTCCCTGTGCTCAACAATGGGTCACTGGTAACTAAAGTAGAGCAAGGATTTGCCTACTGCACAGGAGACTGTGGGGCCTTGTCCAGGACCCCATGTAACCCAGACTGCCTGGTGTGCAGGAGACATGGGTGGTCTTGGCTGAGAAGATGGAGACACAGAGGATGTCCCAAGGAGAGTGACCATGTTCCACTGGAACAGGCTGTGTTTCCATAGGGAAGTGCACCCCAGGCTTTCATAATCTTCCACTGCCGTGTGGTTCTGGCTTACAGACGAAGAACCTCGCAGTCCCTGAGAGCCCACAGGTAGAACGCAGTGATACCGATGAACTGAGGGACACTGTTGACCTCTGGGGACCAGCTGCCCTGCCTACAGGTGGACTGAAATGGGTCTAACAGACATGTGTGCACCAGCAAGAGCTCTGTCACCCAGGATTTCCCTCTCCCCAGTGCGCCAGCCTCAAGTTCACATAGCAGAACCAGGAAGACCGACATCTGGACCTGGAAAGTCTTCTGTATTTCCGTGGTGATCTAGAGGTTGTTGTGCACATGGGGGCCTGGGCTACATCAGTAAACAAAGAGAAGTTCCTTTCTGTCTACTCACCCCTGATCAGGTGTGAAGACTTGCGCATCTGCGCAGGAGACATGAGCCGGCCCAGAGAAGGGAGCATCCTGGGCAGACTTACAAACACAGCAAATGATGCTCTAAATACCTAATGGCCCAGCAGAAAATGAGCTTCCAGGCCTCTCATTTACATGTTCACCTCATCCACTCCAAAACATAACTCAAAATAAAGCATCTAAGCATAAATGTTAAAAGTCAAAAATATAAATCACTTAGAAGAAAACTTACAAAATCTTGACAATTTTGAGTGACCCGCAGATTTTTGATACATTATCACAACTATGATACATAATAAAAAGATAAACACTAATTTCTCCAAATTGCAAACACTTCTGATTCAAGAAACACATTATCAAAGTAAAAAAAAGATCACACTGATTCAGACAAAATATTTTAAAAGCATGTATCTGATAAGATCCTCTGTCCACAAAATATAAGGAACACTTACAATTGAACAATACGAAAATGAACAACCCAAACCACCATGCGTCAAATATTTGAATATGCATTTCTTCTAAGATAAGTACAGTAAAAGTTGCCCAACATCTTCGGGCCCCAGACAAAAGCAAATGAAAGCCACAATGTGACACCAACTCTCCCCCACTTGAGTGGCAGGAGTTTAAACAATGGGGAGGAACCAGAGTTGTAAAGGATATGGACAAACAGACCTCACCCATTGATGCTGAGAATGTGAAATGGTGCAGCCACTGTACAAATCAAGCAGTTGTCCAAATGGAGATATGAAGAGTTGCTGTTGGACTCAGCACCTAGCTCATACTCAAGATAAATGAAAATACTTGTCCCTAAAAAAAGTGTCAAGGTAGACATAGGTTGTTATCTGTTAATAACAACTTTGAATGTAAATTGGTTAAATTCCCCACTTAAAGGATAAAGACCGGCTGAGTGGATAAAGACCAACACTCAATATACTGCCTGGAAGAAACTCATTTCAGACACACATTACATCAGGATAAAAGAATCTGTCAGAAAGAGCATCTAACAACTGGAAATACATACATGCACCTGAAAACAACACCACCTAAGCATGGAATACAAACAATATTGGTTCTAAAGGGAGGTAGAGACCCCACAACAATAGGAGCTGGGGACTTCCACATCCCACCTGTCAATGGACAGATCATCTAGACAGACAACCAGCAAAGAAGCACTAGACTTAAGAAGCACTACACACCAAATGGACTTAACATTTGTGGAACGCTGCAGAATATGCATTCTTCCCCTCAGCACGTGGAACATTCTCCAGAAGAGACCCTACATTCGCCCACAAAACAAGCCTCAACTCATTTTAAAAAATCAAAATCACCTTTTCGCAGGCCATAATGGAATAAAATATTAGTAATCAACCAGAGGAATTGTAGATATCAGCCAAATGCATGGAAATCAAACACCATGTTCCTGTCCAATCAATGGATCCCTTTTACCACTCTCCTCAACACACAACTGGGAGTGCTACCCAGTACAATTTAGCAAGAGAAAAAAAAAATAGCAGCATCAATTTGGAAACAACAAAGTCAAATAGTCCTTACTTGCAATCTATATGATCTTATATATAGGAAAATTTAAAACTTCATCAAAGAGTTAAAAGAATTCAATAAAAATGCAGGATACAGGATCAGCTTACAAAAACCAACAGCATTTCAATACCCTAGGAACAAATCAGATGAAAAGAGATCAAGAAGGCAACCCAGTGGTAGAACAAGGAGTTGATAGAAATTGAAGAGATGACTAAAAAGTGCAAAGTCATCCCATGGTCATGCATTTGAAGAACTAGAATGTTTAAATGTCCAACTGCTACAGACACAATGTAATTCCTCTCACAATACCAATGACATTCTTCAAAGAATAAGAGAAAGTATTTGCAAGTTGTTCCCCTGATGAGATTAAGGAACTCAACCCAAAGGTCCCCCCACAAAAATGCAATTAAAAATGAGCTAATTATCTCAGTAGATACATGTCAGAAGAAGATATACAAATGGCCAAAAACTACATGAAATAATGCTCAATCATATTAATCATCAGGGAATTGGAACTCAAAACCTCAATGAAAGATTCTCTCTCCCAGGTCTGACCAGAAAAAAACACAATGAACAAATTCAAGGACATGGAGAAAGGGGAATTCTCACACACTCTGGACAGGAATGTCCATCAAAGCAGCCCTTGAGGCAAACAGTATGGTGTTTCCCCAAAACACTAGAAATAGAACTGCCATATGATCCAGCAATCTGTCTGTGCATATACATCCAAAGGAAAGGAAACCAAATGTCGACAACATAGTTGCACGCCACGTTTACTGCAGCACTGTTCATGAAAGCCAAGGTATGGAGTCAACCTAGACACTCTATTGGTAGATGAACTGATAAAGAACACCTGGTTACATATGCATAATGGAATAATACTCAGCCATAAAAAAGAACATAGCCATGTCATCTGCAGCAACATCCATGAGCCTGGAAGGTATTGTGGGTTTTTCTGTTTGTGTATGGTTTTTTTCGGAGGGAGAAGGATTTTATTTATTTGAGAAGTTGAGTTCCAGACAGAGGGAAAGACAGACAATGGTCTCCCATACACTGGTTCACTCCTTAAATGGGTACAAAGCCAGAGCTGAGCCGATCTAAAGCCAGGAGACAGAAGCCTCTTTCGTGTCTCCCAGGTGGGTGCAGGAGTCCAAACACTTGGGCCATTCTCCACTGCTTTTGCAGCAGAGAGCTGGATTGGAAGAAGAACAGCTGGGGCATGAACCAGCACCCATTTGGCATGCCAGCACCACATGGGGAGGGTTAGCCCACTACATCACAGTGCTGGCTCCAGGGAGGACACTGTATTGGTTAAACAAGTCAATCGCAGGAGGAAAACTACTGCATGTTCCCATTTACGTATGAAATCCTAAAAAGTTGATCTCACAGAAGTAGGCAAATAGAACAGAGTTTACCAGAGGTTGGAAAGGGGAGGGGGGAGTGGAGGGAGGATGGTGGATGGGTACAGAGCACAGTTCACTGTGAAGAGCAATGTCAAATGTTCTGCCACACCGTAAGGTAACCAATGGAAAGGTAATTAATTATGTGCCTCACAATAGCTAGTAGAGGAGATTCTGGATGTTCCCAACACAAATGATGAGTATGTTTCAGGTGACGGATATCTTAATTAACCTGATCAGATCATTATATACCATATATTTACATTGAAATACCACACTGTACCCCATAAACATGTACAATTATATGTGTCAATTATGAATAACCATACAGATATTCTTTTTCAAAAATGAGTCTAGATGCTCCTAACTGCATCATTCATAATAACCAGCAAGCAGAAGCCATCAAGTGGCCAGCAACTGATGTACGAATAAACATATGGTCTCTCCTCAATATAGACAACTCTCCACCCCACAGAAGGGCATACTGTTCTAACACTCCCTATCCAACTCCGGAGCCCTGAAGACATGTGGCTCTGGGAAGGTAGAGAGAGGCAAAGGCCTCATATAGCATGACACCATAAACACACATGGGACATTTGTGAAAGTGAGCAGACACATGTCTCAAGGGCCTGGAGGCGGGACTGAGAACTGAGTGCCAATAGGCAGGAGGTTCTTTAAGTGTTTGGGGAATGTTCCACAGCTACACTGTGCTGATGGCTACACAACCTATACATATATTAAAGTCACTGACATGGACACAAAAGGACATACATCATGTTCTGTCAATTGTAGGTCAAGAAACCTGTCCACAGAAAGTGATCAGAGTGATCCAGAAGCGACTGTTCCTTCACTTGTGTGGGCACCATGCCAGTTGACCACCCTAGGGCCAGAAGGATGCTGATGCTGAGGTCAAGGTCTTCTTGGAGACTGGAAGAGGATCTCACAGCACAGAGCCTGGCAGAGGGGAGAGACAGAGCAGTATCTTCACCATCCAGGGCAGTTAACATGAGGTCTGGATTCAGTGACAGTCCCTGACTTACAGCCCAGAGGCCAAATCCTGCTCTGGGACACTAGCCTCTTCACTGCTTAGGCTTTGTGCCTGGGGAGCCTCAACTGCGACACAGAACCTATACCAGTGTTGGGAAGAACAAATTTATTAAATGAAAAGCACCTAGAAGAAAACATGGTACCAATGAGCACAGAACATACTCATCAATGCTGTGGGTTATTAATACTGGTTTCAAAAAAGAAATGAAGGGACCGGTGCTGTGGCATAGCGGGTAAAGCCTCCGTCAGCAATACCAGCTTCCCGGATGAGTGCTGGTGTAGTCCCAGCTGCTCCTCTACCAATCTAGCTCTCACCTGTGGTCCAGGAAAGCAGTAAAAGATGGCACAAGTCCTTGGGCTCCTGCACCCTCGTGGCTGACCTGGAGGAAGCTCCTGGATCTTGGCTTTGGATCAGCACAGCCATGGCCATTGTGGCCATCTGGGGAGTGAACCAGTGGATGGACAACTACTTTCTCTCTGCCTAACCTTCTCTGTGTACTTCTGACTTTAAAATAAATAAATAAATCTGTGAAAAGTAAAGAAAACAGAAGACAAACTGAAATGTAAGATCTGAGCCTTTGAAACAATTAGAAGAAAACACAGGGGAACTGCTTCCGGACAGTGCCATGGGCAAGGATTTCTTAGATCAGACCCCAAGAGCATAGGAAACAAAGCCAACCAGCAGACAAATGGGATTTCACCAAATTAAACAGCTTTTGTACAGCAAAGAAACAAGTCTACAAGCCATCCATCTGACATAGCTGTTAGTAAAGTCAACATAAAAACAACTAAACAGCAAAAACAAGAAACAACAAATAAGTCAGACTTAAGAGTCTCAGTTAGAAATAGACATTTCTTTTTTTTAAAAAAAAAAAGATCTATATATTTACTTGCAAATCAGAGTTACACAGAGAGGGGAGAGGCAGAGAAAGAAAGGACTCCCATCCGATGGTTCACTCCCCAGTTGGTAGCGACAGCCGGGGCTGCGCCGATCCGAAGCCAGGAGCTAGGAGCTTCCTCTGGGTCCCCTACGTGGGTGCAGGAACCCAAGGAACTAGGCCATCCTCTACAGCTTTCCCACACCATAGCATATAGCTGGATCAGAAATGGAAAGCCAGGTCTCGAGCCAGCGCCCACATGGGATGCCAGCACTTTAGGCCAGGATATCAACTCGCTGCGCCACAGTGCTGGCCTCGGAAATAGACATTCCTTAAAGTAAGACATGTCAGTGGTTCTCCTGTTCCACAGCACTCAAGGGAACTACAGATAATGTGAAATACGGGACAAAAGTGCTCTTCACTGATCTCAGAGAGATACAAAGCAAAACCACAATAGGATACCAAAGGAATGAACGATAACTAGTGAGGATGTGTGTGGAGGGGAGGGAACACTTGGCACTCTGTGGGTGGGAATGTAGATGTGGTAAAGAGTAAGGAAGTTGCTCAATAAACAGAAACTAGACCTACCATCCACTCCAGCAACCCTACTGCCAGTGTACAATAAAGGGGAAGGCAGTCAGTCTGGGGAAGAGAGATCTGTGCCCCCAGTTTTACTGCAGTCCTGTTCCCAGTAGCTAAGGAATGCAAACAACCTACACATCCATCCACCATGGATGGAAAAAGAAAAAAAGGGGTACGTGTACACATAGGAATACTACTCGGCTATAAAAAAGGTTGAAATCTTGTCATTTGTGGTACCATGGGAGGATCTGGAAATCACTGGGTTAAGTGAAATCAACCAAGCACAGAAAGACAAACACCACATGACCTCACTCACATGTGGAATCTGCAAAGTGGTGATGCCCTGGAGGCTCAGGGCACAACGGCAGTTGTCAGAGGCCAGGAGGAAGGGATGAGGGCAGTGGACAGAGATGGGCTAGTGTGAGTCACAGCTGATGGAGCATGAGTCTCTGTGCTTCTGCTGCATTGGAGAGGACAAGGCTGATGCCCTGTGTATCTCCCTAGGAATGCAGATACAGCCCTGCAGTGTGGCGTTTGTTTCCCCGCAGGAACAAGCCCAGTGAACTCAGGGGGACAGAGGAGGTAGAGGTGGGGAGCAAGGGCAGGTCAGGAGCTACAGGCTCAAGGTCTCTCCTGAGGTTACATGGTGCCATCTGGTGTGCTGCCGTCTCAGTTCCTTGTGGCTGTAGGGCTGCATCCCTGTTTTATGCCTGGCCTGGGTGGTTTGCTCGGATGCTCCTGTGGGGTGAGCTCATGTACGGTCAGGTTCTTAATCAAGTCCAGGGGAGTGTCAGGTCCCCTCAGGTCCTGCCTGCCTCACTCAGTGTCACACACATCGTCTCCCTTTACACTGACACAGTCGCTGATTCAGGGCCCTCCACCACAGCTGCAGAGTCTGTCCCACGATGGGATACCACAGGAGAATGACACTGTGGGGTGAGACCCAGGATCAGGTGTCACCCGTGCGGCATGAGAAGGTATCCTAGGGTAGGGGGCTGGGCAGTAAGAGCCAGGAGGAGAGCAGGTCAGGCTGTCCAGGGAGAAGCAGAAGGGGGCCCCCAGCAGGCAGGCTGTGCTGCCAAGGAGCAGGGAGCCTGGACAGAGACACCTCCCAGGATGCAAAATAGCTCAGCCCCTCTCAGACTGCCATCAAGAAGATCCAAAGGTGTGCCCTCCAGTCAGGGAGCCACAACGTGAGACCTCAAGGCTCAGTAGGCAGAGAAATGAGGCTGGAGCAGAAGTGACAGTGGCGAAAGATCCGCAGACCCAAGGCCTGGACAGGAGTCTCCAGGATGCACGGCAGACCCATGCCAGCGAGGAGATGTCCCCAGATGTCACTATCCCAGCACCTGCGGGCCAGACCTGATACAACACCTGTTTGCTTCCTTTAATCGAGCAGAGTCCACAAAACACAGAATTTTAGAGCATGCAGCTCAGCTACATTAACAACATTCCCATGGCTGGACAACCCTCACCATCCTGTCTCAATCAGGGTCCCAGACTGCCTTCCTTGGCCTGTGCACTACTCAGCCTGCTGTCCGCTCCCACTGATCCCGATGAGCCGTACAAGCTGAGGCAGGACACAGGCAGCTGGGCCTGGGTGTCAGGGCATTCGTATGTCAACAGGACAGCACGGAGCCCACTCGCAACCCTATGTGCCACTCTGGATGTCCGGTACACTCAGGCGCTGCTGAATGGAGACTCCGCCTTTCAGTTTGGTTTGTCTTTGCCTTTTTCTTAATAAAACTGCAAACCTCCAAATAATAAGAAAAAATACAGTCAAAGAAATGTCTACTTATTTTCACCTACTTGAAAGGTAGAGAGAGAGACACACGGAGAGAAGTCTCCCATTAACTGGTGCACTTCCCAAATGCACACAACCACCAAGACAGGACCAGGTGAAGCCAGGAGCCAGAAACTCCATCTGCGTCTCCCATGTGGGTATCAGAGGCCCAGGGACTCAAGTCACCGAATGCTCCCTCTCAGTGCATCCAAGAGGAGCTGGATCAGAAGCAGGGCAGCCAGGTCTTCACCTGGCACCCAGATAAGAAATGGGGTTGCCCCAAGGGGAGGCTTAACCCTCTGTTCCTTGACAGCCTCCAATTTAGTTCGTATTCTGACCAAGAATTAGAAACTATTAGGTGCACTGGTCAAATGAGCTTCCACTTTACTTTTTTCCTATGGGTACTATTTCTTTTAAAGATTTATTTGGTTTATTTCATAGAGTTATGAAGAGATGCAGAGGCCAAGAGAGAGAGGTCATCCCACTAGGTCGCTCCCTAAATGACTGCAAAAGCCAGAGCTGAGCCAACATGAAGCCAGGATCCAGGAGCTGCTTCCAGATTTCCCTCATGGGTGCAGGGGCCCAACGACTTCTGCCATCCTCGGCTGCCTGTCACAGGCACATTAGCAGGGAGCTGGACTCGAAGTGCAGCACCCATATGGGATGCAGGCACTGCAGCCCAGGGATTTAACCCTCTGAGCCACAGTGCAGGCCCCATCTATGAGAATGTTAACCATATAAGTTGCAACATAGATTCTAAATATTAACTGCATACAAATACACAATGCTTAACTTGGGCACTTTCAAATCTATTTCTATAAAAATACATGCCCCCTTTATAAACAGGTTCCCCATTACAGAGATGAAAACTCACTTCATTTCTATATATGTAAGCAGTTTAAGAATACTGCTGAGGATCAGGTCATTTTTTTTCCCCAAAAACGTTCTAAAGATGTCCACAGGACAAAAGAGGATTCACTACATGCCTGCTGACTTAACCCTTGGTTCACTGCCCTCCTTCACAGGTATGAGATCACCCTGGATAATCTTCCCAGGGAATCAAAAATGCAATCTGTCCTCTCGTGCTATCAGAACAACCGCGGAAAGCACACTGGGGACACTCAACCAACACCAGTGCTCACGTGACTGAGGCAGTCGTCTTGGACAACAAAGAAAGACTTCCATCCAGGATCCAGAAAAAGCAGGAGGCTGGGAGATGAAGAAGTTCTGGAAATGGGGCCCGTGTTGTGGTACACTGGATAAAGCCACAGCCTGCAAACCCTCACATCCCATGTGGGCACCGGTTCCTGTCCTGGCTACTCCAATTCCAATCCAGATCCCTGCAAGTGGTCTGCAAAAAGCAGAGGAAGATGGCCCAAGTACCTGTGCCCCTGCAACACACACAGGGTACTGGGCAGAAGTATCTGGCTTCAGCTTGGACCAGGGAAGCCACTGCCACCATCTTGGGAGTGAACCAACAGATGGAAGATATTCTCTCTGTCTCTGTCTTTTCTGGAACTGCGACTTTCAAAATCATAAATAAATCTTGTTATTTTAAAGATTTAGAAATTCTAGAGAAGCAGATAAGCCTCAGATGGCAGATTTCCCATGCAGGGTTCTCAACACAACAAAAGCATATGGAAGAATCACAGAGCGCAAGGGCAGCGCAGCCATGTTCTTGTCAGCCCTTCAGGGAGAACCCTATGAGAGGAAGTCACGCATCGCCAACAGGATGCACACCCGGCACTCACCCCCTGTCCCTCCTACACACCCAGCCCTGCTCCTCAGCCAGCTCCCTCCATGGCCTAGCTCCTCCAAGTGTACCCTGTACTTTGGTTAATATCGACACTTGTCCTTCCCTAAGTAATACAGCAGGTGGACGAAGACCAAAAACTTGAGTCTGTTCCTCCCGTCATTCTCTCCACAAACTCTGCACATTCAGGTCATTCTCATGCCTCCATGTCCAGACTACAGATGCCAAATGGCCCACAGGACAACAGCAAGAGACTCAGGAGGCAGCAGCCCTGAGTGTCCACACATGAGACACAGCTCCTGATCCGCTGGGGGCTTGCTCTCTACAGGAACTGAGCCTGGTGGCCCAGGGCCCATAAGTTATTCGGTGGTGACCCCCAAATCTCCTGCTGTGGGCTGCAGACACACACCACAGTGGAGACTGGGGAGTGACTGTCCTGGTGAGACTGGAAAGAGTCTGAGGTCTGAAGGAGGAAGATTCTGAGCCAAGGCTCCCAAGTGAAGCCCTGCTCCCCACTCACACACACCTGACCAGCGTCCTAATGCACTCACGGCCAGCTGACCCCTGCTCAGACTCCCAGCATGCTGGGTGGACTCCCTTCAGCTCAGCTCCCAAGACCACCACTCTCTGGCCCAGTGTTCCTACCCAGCCTGACTGCTTCCCCCATGAGTGCTCCCACCCTTCAGCAGAGATCCCTCCTCTTCCTCTCCCCAACACCGGGCTTGCTGTCCCCAGAGGCCCTGCCACCTCCTCTGCCTCACTCGGGCAAAACACCCACAGCAAACACCAGCACAGCCCTTAGCATGGCCTGGCCCTGAGGCAAGCACTCACCCAGAAATGCAACAGACTCTAATGAAGTGCTATGGATACCACTGAGGAGAATCCCACAGGACTCCCAAAAATGAGTCACAGATCACTGCCCACCCAATGATTAAAAGGCTCTGGACTGTGGAGAAAGCCACTGGTAGCCCCAATAGAGAGTTATAGCTCACTGCTGCCCACAAACAAGCAAAAATAGGAAATAAAAATGGAGTCACTTATGCTAAGCCAGAAGCTGATGACATCACTTATGTCAAGCTCAGCGCTTGCCAGAAAGATGCTCCTCATCAGACTGAACAGACATCCCTGGGCAGTCTGATAACCTGTACGCAACAGACGACAACCTCAAGTTACCTTCCTACTCACACAGGGATTGGCTGCACCCCAGGAATACTGCAGATACACCCTGTCCTAAACAACAGATTGGTGGCACCCCGGGAAACTCCCAGAGGGAGCACAACTGATTGGTGACACCCTACCGCTCCTGGAGACTCTCCCTTCAAAATGACAAGGATAAAAGGATCATGGTCCCGGTGTCTGTGAACCTCTGGATCTTCACACATTCAGAGCTGAAGAGGCAGCCCGTTACACATGGATCTGTAATGGCACAAGATGACAACCGATCAAGGGCCCAGTGCTGGTGAACCTCTGGATCTCCTTACACATGGAGCTTAAGAGGCAGCTCACTAGCCCCCTTGCTAAGCAACACACAGAGACTACAGGACCAAACTCCAGTGGAGCCACTCCCTCACCTGGACCCCTTATCAGCCTGTTGCCTGGCCTGACCACACAGCTGGACCAGACCTCTCAGCAGGGGACCTCTCCAACTCCTTACCTTGTCATTCCCCTGGGAACTCCGGGCTTCTGCTCAGAGTGACAGCCATCCCACTACTGCATGCCTGTAAGTGACTGTTCTGAGATCCATCTCTCCGAGTGGTAATGAGACTCTGGACTCTGGACTTTGAACTTTCACTTCTTGGGAATGTGATAGGAACCTTAAGAATGCAGCATTTATAATGATATTAGCCATATGTAATAGGAAGGAATGTGCCTCGACCCTATGATTAAGAATGTCTTCTGCTTCGCTGTACTTACATTATTACAGTTGGACTGCCTTTGAGATTGCTTGATGCCAGGTGTGTGTTATGATGTGTGGAGTAATGAACATAACTACAGAGATTGGTTTGCAGTGGGAAAGCCCTAGTGTGAATTGGAGTGAGCAATAAAAAGCCTTTCATTGGGAAGACAGTGTCGTGTCCGTGTGTTCCTTCTTCCCTATGCTCCGACAATGCACCCTTGAGCCCTGTCGAAATGCGTGACAGCAAACACTCACAACGTACCACCACCACTGCTAAACTCGGGAGACACCCACACTGTACATTCACTCCATTACAATTAGTAACACCTCTACAGCACACCCTACCCCACAGGTCCCACAACTCTCAGGTGGACGCGGCTCCCCCACTACTGCAAAAACCATCTCCACAAGCCACTGCCACTTCTACAGATTCCTCCAAGTAACTCTAAAAGTAAGGCAGTGCTATCCAACTCTGCCAGACCACTCTTCCAACTCCTGGACCCTCAGCTCCAGGGCAATCTCTAGGAATTCACCCTACTCAGATACCCTTTTTTATCCTCTGTTCACATCTCTCACTTTAAAGCACTGTACCGCGTTGCTATCTTTTGTTGTGATATTAGCCCTAGACTTTGTCAGAAACCAGCCAAACCGAATGGACCCATAGCAGAAGACTTCTCTCGGCACTCTCTTATCTCTTCTGGGTTGCATGCTTTACTACGGTCTGCTGCTTCTAACCTGCTGCCCTTTTTGTGGTCCCCAAATCTATATATCTCTCACATCCTCCCAAAGCCTCTACACAGCTCTCATCAATGCTTCCTCTCATCTCTTCTCTGAACATAACCCCACTATCGCTTCATGCGGGATCTGTACACACTCTTCCCACTTCCCAGCCAATCTGGACAAAGGCCACAGGACTGAAGGGATACCCTGTACTTTCCCCAAAACAGGAAGAATTCAACCAACCTTATTTACCTATCAAAGGCATGTTCTGTGCTTTGCTGACAGGTCAAGCCCTTAAATGCATCCTACGTGCTCCCTTCCCTTTTTCCATGAAGTAGGATCACTGTCCCACAAACTCTTTAATTGGACGATTACTCTCCCAGCCTTCCCTGTTTCCTCCATTTCCTTCCCCTACTCCCACAGGTTAGAAAAATTAGCCACAAAGGCAAATACTCCCACTCTACCTGAACCATCACTGTCAGGACCCAGCCCAAGGATGCATTGGTGAGCATGCGGGGGACCATAAATAGAAGCATTCTTGCTCTGTGGCATCCAGGTGTACAACTGTCTTCCCATGAACTGGAGAGGCACGTGTCCTCTTAGGTTCCTATTTCACCCTTTCTCCTATACTCTCAACCAGACTTGATGTCCCATACCTCGAACACCCTGTGTCAAGAGTGACTTGGACTTAGCAACCCTTCTTTCTTGTTGGGTGTTTGTTGCCAGGGATTGGGCCAGGAGCAGCCAGACTGGCAATTTCAGGAGACAAGACAAAGAAATACAAAGAATTATGTCTCACTCTCAAAGAAAACATAAATGACCCAGCACCACACCTGTCTCACTTCCAAGAACAGGTAGATTCCTGTCAGCAGTGGTCCTGCAAAATCACTGAGGATTTAGACGTCCTCAGCTCCATAAAAGGAGGACTTTGCCTCTGGGTAAAGAGTGTGGCTTGTGGTCAGTGCCACCATAGCTCAATAGGATAATCCTCCACCTGCTCGCCGGCACACCAGGTTCTGGTCCCGGTTGGGGCGCCGGATTCTGTCCCAGTTGCTCCCCTTCATTCCAGCTCTCTGCTGTGGCCCAGAAGTGCAGTGGAGGATGGCTCTAGTGCTTTGGCCCTGCACCCACATGGGAGACCAGGAGGAACCACCTGGCTCCGGGTTTCAGATCAGCGTGGTGTGCCAGCCACAGCGGCCATTGGGGGGTGAACCAACAGAAAACGAAGACCTTTCTCTCTTTCTCTCTCTGTCCACTCTGCCTGTCAAAAAAAAAAAAAAAAGTGTGGCTTGTACACCAGTCAGTCAGGTGCTGTGAGAGATGCTATTGAGCACATTGAAAAGCATGCTAATAAAATGTAAGAATGCATTACAATACCCTTGCCACATTTTAGCCATCTTTGCCACTCTGGGTAACTTTTCTACTGCTTTCTTTTTCCCTCATAATCACAGTGCTTTATTCTTATGATATATAATTACACATTTCAAAAGTGCTCACAGGAACCAGTGATTGCTAAATACCAAGACATCCCACAGGAACATCACAAGACTGCTCTTCTTCTCCAGTCACTCTGGACTACAGCCCTGCATCAGCAGGAAGTGGCCAATAGGACACCAGCACCCATCTCTCTCTGTCCTGGGAGTAGGAATACAGGACCTTGAGCAACATCATGGGCAGAAGAGATGTCGTGTTACAGCCACATCACTGCCTCTAGAGTTCAACCATTAGCCCCAGCCCTCTGGAAGGTTGAAAAAGCCAAGGCAAAACAGCTCAGCTCTGTCTAATCCCTGCCCAGCCTGAACCAAAAGTACCCAGGCTAGATAAGCCCCAGTCTCTACCAGAACGTGTCCCAACCCTCGCTAGTAGTGGGCCCTCAGGTCTGTCTCTGAATAAACAGGCTCTAGCTACTGAGTTCGTAGTTTGTAGTCTGTCTTCCCTGTGTCTTGTGCATATTGTCTAAAACACACCATCAGGGAAATGAGCAAACCAGACAACACCAGCATTCAGTCCTCGGTCAGTGGAAACCATTAGATGGATTCCCAGTAAAGGAACATTCCGTGTGTTTGAGTTCAGTTGCTTATTCATCCACTGATCCACTCCCCACACACATGCAATGGCACCAGGGGCTAGCTAAGACCAGGAAGTCACCCCAGATCTCCCTGACAGGTGGCAGTAACCCAAGCATTTGAGCCTTAACCCCCCAGGATCTCTTTAGCAGGAAGGTGATGCACATGAAACCCAGGCACTCTGATACTCTGATGTCCCAACCACAAAACACAATGCTCACACCCCACTTTTATTCCCAAATAAAACACCACTCACCTGGACGGATACTAAAATGTCCTGCCAACAACACCTCAGCCAGCACACGTCTGGGCTAAGACTTCAACTCAGATGAGACTGAAACCGCAAGTTGTAACTGGGAACCTATAGGAGGAAAACACCCTCGTGTTTCAACAGGCCTTGGAGAACCTAAGAATCAATTCACACCTACCAGATGACAAAGAGAAAGATGTCTGCTGCTAGCAACACAAACTTTGGGATTTTCTACTGAGTCCACCGTGACCTCAGCCATAAGACCAAAAGGGCCTCACTTAGAAATGAAAGCTTGTAAGGGCTGGGCCCTGTTGGCAACCAGTCCTCTGCCTGTCACGAGCTGTTCAACCACAGCCCTGACACAGACAATAAAGATGCTTCCTGCTCCCCCTCTTCCATGGCTTATAAAGGAAAGGGGACCCCTAAAGTGAAAGTAGGGCAATGCCAGGGCTGAGAAATGATCAGCAAGGGGGCTCCAAAATCAAGTCCACTTGCTGTGCTGTGGCACACTGTCCCCTAAACTGCTCCAGGCTACTTGGAAAAAAAAAAAAAAAGAGGGTTCCTTTTTGTATGTAGGATCCAAACTGAGGAGGCCCTCCCTTAGTACCATAATGGGGAGGTGGAGGGCTCAATCTAAGGCGCTGTGGAAGAGGTAGCTGTGATCCAGACACGCACCCTTGAGGGGCAGCCAGGGCCTCCACCAAGCCCACCATCAACACCATGACCTCCCCTGGGAGTCAGGAGCCACCAAGAAATGAAATTGCCTGACCGCAGATCAGGGCGGTCAGCTCAACCTGTTAGTGCTCATCACCAATTTCATAGTGTCCCATGTCTACAGGGAAATACACTTCATTGTGTCTCTTCATTCAAAATAGGCCCAGCACTCAATGTCCAGTCTACCATTGCTTTAAGAAAAACAAAGAGCCAACTGCAGTCCCCTCCCCTCGTCCCCACCCTCCCAGGGAGCAGCCCCAGAGCACGTGGGCCTCAGAGGCTCTAATTCAGCCCCTTCCCAAGAAGAGCTCACTGCCCAGAGAGGAGGGGAGTGAGGCCTTCCAACCAGGCTCTGCTGGGGGGGGGTGTTTATCCAGATGCCCACCAGGTGCAGGCCTCTTTCTGCTCTCACCCAGACAGAGCACCTCCATCCCACAGCCTTGCTTTACCCTCTGTAATATTAAGGTCTGATGGAGACTACGCATTGGCCTCCTTGCCACTCTAAATGTCTGTGGCCATTTTGCTTGCATGTCCCCACATCTCTGGGAAGAGCAGATCCTCCCTTAAAGTAGACAACGCCCACCCAATCCCACTTACTGCTGAGAGGCACCAGAGCTTTTCTGGAATCCAGGCTGAGCCCTTGCCCCACCCTCTCCCAGGGCCTCATTCTAGACCCAGCCCCCTCCTCAGACAGCCAGCCTGGCATTTAATCCTCCCTGCACACCTGGCCACAGGAGAGACAGGCCTCCAGTCAGCACCTGAAAACCCCACCTCTCTCCCAGCCAGCAGGGGTCTACACCTTCCTGCAGAGAAGAAGGCCCTGCAATCCCTGAAGGGAAGTGGCTGCATGCTCGGCCCCACCGCAACTGTGCAGGAAGAGCCCAGCAGGTCGGCCAGCACTTACCGGTGGTCCGGGGGCGGCACAGGCCGGGGACAGGTGCCAGGCGTGGGCACTGCAGACACAAAGGCGCTATGGCAGTTTCGGCGTCTGGGATGCCAAAAGAGGCTTCCAGCGCCTAGGAGCACAGGAGAGAGCAACTCCATGCTCCCTGGGCACACAACATAAAGGTCCTGAGCCCAGAGTCCGCCACCAGCTTTCGACCGCCAGGGGGCGTCTGCTTCAGCATCATTGCAGGCCACTGGCAACTGACATTTACAGGGACCCCGCAAGGCAGCAGAGGTTTCAGGAATCCAGAACCCTGACCTCAGTCCCCAAAGCCGGGTTGGGGTGTAAAGTCCCCCATCGACCGCGGTGCTGAGGGTAAAGCAATGCAAGCAGCAGCCGCGGGACTCGGCCCAGGAAGCCACCTGGAGCTGGCATCCCAGCCCCTCATCTGCGAGCGCCATTCGGGGAGGGGTGCGGGGAGTGCCCCAGCTTGGGGGCCTGCGTGTGGGCTGTAAATGCCGACTACTCTGTTAGAAACTTCTAATAAAGTATTTAGGGGGAAAGCTTCGGATACCTCCAAGGACGTCTGATGAAGAAAATGTTTCCAAAATGGCGTCCTGGAGGGAGGAAAGGACGCCATCGTCATGGCGGCCTCCTCTTTCCGTTACCCGCTGCTGTGGCCCATTCGGGACTCGCCAGGGACGCTGGGAGGCCGCACATCCGGGTGTCCACAGTCAGGGTCCACTGGCTTCAGGCGTCCCCACATAACCTAGTGAAAAGTAGGCCATGGGAAGAAGGGTTCCCCCAAAGAAACTACCCCCATCATCTGCCTGGGCTTCTGCAGCAGGGGGAAGGGCATGGCCAAGGCCAGCCACAGACCAGAGGGCCCGTCCTGCTTCCGCCCGGGCCAATCTTCATACTTCCTCAGTTCAGCAAATGGCGGCCGTCTCCTCCCCTGGCGGAGAACTGCACCGCGCTGTGAGGAAAGCCTAGCTCAGGTCTGCATGATCTGACTCAAACTGGCTTCTTGCTGCTTCGGTGGTGGTTTGTGGCAGTCCAGCCACTCTGAGTTCAGTGTAAAAAATTCTGCTCCCCGGGCACATCAGGAAAACAAGCTCTAGGCAGTTTACAATCCCTGCCCCTGTTCCACATCTCCCCTCCCCACTTCGCCCAAATCCTACACATTAGGCTACAAGGTGCCCCCTGAGACATTTCACTCCCACTCTGGGGGGTAAAGCACGAAGTCATGCTTTTGTAACTACTTCTTGTTGATCCTGGACATGGCCCAGGCTGGTGGAGAGACACTCTCCTACTCAACATCAACAAAGGACTTCAGACACTGGTTGTAGCCCCTACAGGCTGTGGGCAACAGGGCAGGCATCTAGAGGCATCCTCACCTGACATTCAATGTGTCGCCCTGTAGAGCAGCAGTCTGAGGTCTGACAGGGACTCTCCAAGGAGCCATCCGGGGTGCAGGAGAGACAAGGAACTTCCCTGCTCTCAGCTGTGGTGACTGCAAGGAGTCCCATGGAGAAGTTTAGGAGAACAATCAGTGGTAAACAGCGCCAAGTGTGGTCCTGCCCAGAAGGGTTTAAACTGCTCCTGAAGAGAGCTCAGTTTACAATCAAGGGGGTGGGCTGCCTACCTGTGTAGGTGAGACTAGGTCTGAGGTGCACATCAGATGAGAGCAGCCACTACCTGCCCTCATTGTATTGTCTTGTTCTCATTTCCAACCTTTGGCAGGTCAAGGGGCCAGCCCAATTGGGAAAGAGCCTTCCATAGATAATTCAAAGGGGCTGAATCCTAATTCCTTTTTGTGGCTGCTCTAACACAGGCTAAGGCACTTGGAACAGACCTTTAAGCACTTCTCATGAATTTCTTGGCAAAGGCTAACTGATTCATATGTAGGGTCTCACTGGATGGTTTCCAGACAATTGGGGTCTCCAGGCACCAAGTCATTTATATCTTATGCCTACAACCTAGGGACTCCAGCCATCTTGGAAACCAAAACCTATCCATTATCACTTTGTCAATGATTAGCAGCCCTAATCTCCAATTTCCCTCTACAGACTTTTATACAATATTATTTCTGGGAAATAGACACAGATATCACACATGTGCTGATTCACCCCTGAAATGCCACTACTGGGGCTGGGCACTCAATTGAGGTCTGACACATGGGTGGCAGGGACCCAACCAGTTGAGACAGCATGTGCTGCCTCCCCAGGACTACATACACAAGAAGCTAGACTCAGAGTGGAGGTAGGCCTGGAACCTTAGCATCACCATGTGGGATGTGTGTAACCCCACAGTGTCCAACCTCCTGCTTCAAATCCCACCCTGAGAAGCTTTCAATGCCTTAGACATGCACTGCTGCTCCATCCTGACTTAGACACAGAAACGTCTGATTTCATAGCCAGTCTCTTCCCAGGTGGGATGCAGAGCTCAGGAAATGTGGGAGTCAGAACTTTTAAACCAGGCCACAGGGCAGAGGTTCCACTCCTCTCTCTGTCTGCTCTCACTGAAACTCCTTTAACAGCTCATTTTGTGACTCCAGTGTCCATCCTCTATCTCTCCAGCTTCTCCTATCTCTAGGGTAACCAAGGGCTTCACATGGGATTTGGATTTTATCCAGAGGCCATCTGCAGAGCCAGTAACCCATTGGACTTCTTCTGTTGAGGGGAGCTGAGCCCTTCCCATCTGGGGACACCTGGGCCACTCCTCACCAGTGTCCTTCCTGCTTGCTGTAGGCACATGGGCGAGGCTCTAACTTAACCACTGACATGGATGGGCGCTTTGTGGTTTCAGGCTCACCCCCATGTCAGTGTCCCTCATCCTATTGGGGTCCCTGGAATAGACAGGAGATCCGGCAGCAAGCCAGCAGCCTGCCTCCACATCTTTCAGTTCCCATGCTGATGTTCTCCATATTATGGCTCAAGAAACACAGTAGCCAGTGTCCACCAATAAAGAGGAATAGCCTTAGCACTGATGGTGTTTAGGTTTTCTGGACACTCTGAGATGGGAAGCACCTGTTAGACCCACCCGACTTCTCTGGGCATTAGGGTCCCAGGAAGCCTGCTTTCTATCCTATCCTCTTTGGGAATATCGAGTTACAAGAGTCAGTTGGGGGATGGTTTAAGTCCAGATTCCAGCTTGGAAAAGAGTCTGCCACCCCCTCCCCCTATGGACAGGTGCACAAAATTGGTGAAACATGAAAGTCACTAGGGATGGGGGAGCAAAAAGAATAAAATC